>NW_020954672.1:3729045-3820838 GCF_900497805.2 Vombatus ursinus
GGGGAAGGTGAGAGGGAATGAGTGAATCTTATTCTCATTGGATTTGGTTTAAGGAAGGAATAACATAAATACTCAATTGGGTATGGAAATCTATCTTACCCTACAGGAAAATAGGGGGGAAGGGGTTAAGAGAGAAGGGAAGATAGGGAGGGCAAATTGGGGGAGGGTATGATCTGAAACAGGAAGGACAGGGTCAAAGGAGAGAATAGAATAAATGGGGGGGTGGGATAGGATGAAGGGAAATATAGTTAGTTTTTCACAACATGGCTATTACTGAAGTGTTTTCCATGACTACATATGTATAACCTGTATCGAATTGCTTGTCTTCTCAGTGAGGGTGGGTAAGGAGGGAGGGAGAGAATTTGGTACCCAAAATTTTAAAAACAAATGTTAAAAATTATTTTTACATGCAACTGGGAAATAAGATATACAAGCAATGGGGTATAGAAATCTATCTTGCCCTACAGGAAAATAGAAAGGGAAGGGGATAAGAGAATGGGGGGGGGTGGATAGAATGGGGAGGGTTATAGAAAGGAGGGCAGATCAGGGGAAGGGGTATTCAGAATGCATGTTGTCTTGGGGTGGGGGGAGGGGAGAGATGGGGAGGAAAATTTGGAACTCAAATCTTGTGGAAATGAATGTTGAAAACTAAAAATAACCCAGCAAAAATGAGCATGATCTTTCAGGGGAGGAGATGGATATTCAGTGAAATAGGGGACTTCCATACCTTCCTGATAAAAAGATCAGAGCTCAACAGAAAATCTGATCTTCAAATATAAGACTCAAGAGAGACATAAAAAGGTAAACGGGACAGAAAAATACAACATGTTATTAATAAGGGCAAACTGTTTACATCCCTACAAGGGAAGATGACACTTGTAACTCTTGGGAATTGTATTGTTATTACACCATGTTAAAGGGATATACATAAAGGGGGTGGGTATAAGTTGACTTTGATGTAATGATGAAAAAAATCTAATCAAGTGGGTTAAATGGATCCAAGTAAGTGGATTTTTCTAATCTAAATAAGAAAATGTACTAAGAGAAAAGGAAAGGAGGAGGCAGACAAGGGTAAATTACATCACAGGAAAAGGCACAAAAACCTATTCCCCAGCAGAGGGAAAGAAGGGAAGGAGATGAGCATTGTTTGAACCTTACTCTCATCAAATTTGGCTCAAGAAGGGAATAACTTAATCAGTTAGGTACTAATATTGATAGACTTAATCCTTCTTAGCAATACAAGGATCTAAGACATCTCCAAAGGCCTTGTGATGGAAAAAGCTATCCACATCCAAAGAAAGAACTATGGAGTTTGAATGCAGATTGAAGCATACTATTTGCTATTTTTTTTTCTTCTATTGTGTTTTGTTTCCTCTTTCTGGTGGTTCCTCCTATTGGTTCTAAGTCTTACTTAGAATATCAGTAATGTGAAAATATGTTTAATAGGAATGTATATGTATAGCCTATATCAGATTGCACACTGTCTTGGGGAGGGAGGAGAAAAATTTAAAACTTAAAAGCTTATGGAAATGATTGTTGATAAATCAAAATAAATTAATAAAAAAACTATAATTAATTAATTAATTAAAAATATATAAAATACCAAAAGAAAAAGATGGAAATATCCCTTTTTTTAAAAAAAAAATACTCTTTTTGTCTTTGGGACAAACCCATAGGTTCAAAGGAAGTTGTGCCTGTTACAGGTCAATGTAATCCTGAGGATTTTTACCCAGCTGCTACAAGCAGATTTGTTTTCTTATGATTCACGCTCTTTTGGAGATGACGATGAATCTCCTCTACGACACCAGAGACAAAAATCCTGGCAAATTATTCTTCCGTCTACTGCCCTTATCTCTATTCAGCTGAACCAGCCAGGCTAGCTAATAGCTGCAGGGGAACAAAAAATCAGAAAATATGTTCAGTGTGTGGGAACGAAGGGAAGATTCATTAATAGAGACAAATTCTACTTTGTCTACCCAATTTGAACTTATCACTGGGCCATTCTTATTATCGGTCTATCTGTAACCCTCTGTTCTACCAACCTAGTTCAGCTCTCATTTCTGTATTCACTAGTGTACTTCATAATGCAATTTCTTAAGCAGTATAATAGATTTTGGGTTTACTGAAAGTGAAAACTTATATACTCTGAAGTGAGCAATTGATGGAAACCTCAATGGTGAGGGGTGTTTGTAGGAAGGTGAGGAAAATGTAACCAAAAACTTGTCCTTGAGGATTGTTGTAAACTTTGGATAAATAGCATTGTGGATAAACTCTATTCCTTTTCTCTTTTTTTGTTGTGGATGGCTGTCAGTGCTTTATTTTTCATTTATTTGTTCATTTACTTTTTTTATACATTCATTCATTCATTCATTCATTCATTTGCTTGTTTATTTATTTATAGAAGCATTTATTATCTCTTTCCCACTGCCCTGTACTGAACAAATTTTATTTTATTTATTTTAATTTATTTACTTTTAGTTTTCAACATTCACTTCCACAAGATTTTGAGCTCCAAATTTTCTCCCCATCTCATTCTTCCCCCCACCCCAAGATGGCATGCATTCTGAATACCCCTTCCCCTAATCTGCCCTCCCTTCTATCTCTCCCTCCCTTCTCTTATCCCCTTCCCCTTCTGTTTTCCTATAGGGCAGAATAGATTTCTATACCCCATTTCCTATATTTCTTATTTCCCAGTTGCATGTGAAAACAAATTTTTGTTTGTTTGTTTGTTTTGGCTAGGCAATGGGATTAAGTGAGTTGCCCAGGGTCACACAGTTAGTAAGTGTTATGTGTCTGAGGTTGGATTTGAACTCAGGTCCTCCTGAATCCAGGGCCAGTGCTCTATCCACTGCGCCACCTAGCTGCCCCAACAAATTTTTTTTAACATGTGTTTTTAAAACTTTGGGTTCCAAATTTTCTCCCTTCCTCCCCCCCCACCCTCATTGAGAAGGCAAGCAACTCAATACAGTTTATACATGTGTAGTTATGCAAAATACTTCCATAATAGTCATGGTGTGAAAAACTAAGTGTATTTCCCTTAATCCCCATTTATTCTATTAAAAAAGAAAAAAAAAATCCTTATAACAAATATACATAATCCAGGAAAAAAAATATATTCCCACGTTGCCCATATCTAAGAATGTATGTTTCTGCATTTTAAATCTATCACCTTGTTAAACAGGAAGCAGGTGGCGTGTTTTATCTTCAGTCCTCTGGCTATAAATCATTTCACACAGCCTGGAATTCTATTTTCAAGTTAAAATTTAGTTATTGCTGCATCTTATGTTCAAATTGTAAAGTCAAAATCAAAATTTTTCCAAAGCTTACTTTATTCACTTCCTTGTCCATCACACCCAGGAATGAATTTGCTATGTACCATGGGAATAACCAGAAGACACATGCTTAAAGCCATTTCTTCATTTCCATTTTCTTTTTTGTTGTTGTTCAGTCATTTTTCAGTCGTGTCTGACTCTTCATGACTCTGGGGTTTTCTTGGCAAAGATACTGGAGTGGTTTTCCATTTCCTTCTCCAGCTCATCTTACATTTGATGAAACTGAGGCAAACAGGGTTAAGTGACTTGCTCAGGGTCACACAGCTAGTTTGAACTCAGGAAGATGACTCTTCTTGACTCCAGGCCTTGCACTGTATGCTGGACCACCATACTGCATATATATAGTATTACATTAATAATAATATGCTATAATAATATATGTTATATATAATATGTTATTATGTTATATATAATATATACTATGCTATTACATTATACATTATTTATACACACACACACACACACACACACACGAGCGAGTTATCTTATGCTAAAGCAAAGTCAAATGCTCTTCATCATTCCACACACTCATTTTCCTCACTTTTCTATTTATACTAGTGGTATCACCATTTTTCTATGTGTACCTGCTCCTCCCCTTAGAGGTCATATTTGACTCCTTCTCCTTTGTTGTACTCCATCTCTAATTATTAGGCAAATCTTATCAATTTCGGTATCTCTTGTATCTGCTCCCTGCTTTCCATTTCCATAGCCATTAACCTAGTTCAGACTTGCACTACATGACACTTGAACTATTTACTTAACTTCCTTTTAAAGTTTTATTGGTAACTTTTGTTTCTATATCACCTTACTTCCCAATATATACATCCCCTCCTCTTCTACTTAGAGAAGCTTATAACAAAAAATTGCTTATAACTAAAAAGAAAAAAGAGAAAAAAAACCCAGTTCAGAAAAACTAATCAACATCAACCAAATCAGACTTTTTTTTTTATAGTGTTCCAAACTTAGAGTCCTCTCACCTCTGCAAAAAAGGGAAGGAGGTATATTGTCTTATCTCTTCTTTGGTGCCAAACTTTTCACACAGCACAGCATTATAATAATATAATAATTATAATAATATAATAATCACACAGCATTAAGTTTTGATTTGTTGTTGTTTTTCTTCTATTAACTCTCTAAATAAGAATTGTGAAGTTCTGCTTACTTCATTTTGTATCCATTCATATAAGTCCTCACTCATATTTATAGTTAATTATGGAGCAATAATATTTCATTAACCACAATTTGTTTGACCAGTTCCCAAATATGTGGGTATCCATTTTGTTTCCAGTTATTGGTCACTTATGTGATAGCTTTCTAACTTACATCTAGTCTGCTGGACTAGATTAATCATCGTGTTACCAAATTAATCTTCCTAATACATAAATCCTATCATGCTACTTTCCTACTCAAAAATCTAATGCAGCTCCTCATTTTCTACTAAATAAAGTCCAAACTTCTTAATCTTTTAGAATATATTACTAATCTACTTTCCCAGTCTTAGATGACAAAATTGGGTCACTGTTTACTTTGCTTTCCAATGTTAGTGCTTCTGTATATGGCATTGTATATATACTACATCTTTCACCTTCAGTGACCTTCTCCCCATCTTTAGGTATTGAAATTCTACCCAGCTTAAATAACACCTACACCATGAAACCTTCCTCAACGCCCCCCTCCCAGTTGGATCTCTTCTTCCTATCAACTCTCATTGCATTTTCTTCAAACTTCTCATGTACGTATCTTTTACTTTGTATTATAATCACCTGTGTGAGCATCTTATCACTCTTACTAGATTATAACTTCTTGAGGTTGGGAACTATGTTTTATTTGATCTTTGTATGTACCTTGCAAATAGCAGGTACTTCGGAATTAATTATTGTATTTAATGAATGAATGAAAAAGCATGCATGTGTTTACCATGTGCAAAGGATGAGGGATACAAATGGAAAAGTTCCTGCTCTGAAGGAACTCATATTCTAATTGAGGAGACAATACAACATAGGAGATTTCAGCCAGAAGTTGGATCCCATGGTTCTTAGGATGCAACAGCAAAGCAGAAGGTAATGTATATTCTTTAACAACATTTCTGTTGACAAAACCATATCTGTTTCTAATGTTGAACTATTTGGCAGTCCCAAGGACCTTGGGGTTGAGAACTTTCTTTTGAGGACTTTCAATACCTGTGGCTGCTGAGGACACAGTTTACAGCCCTGCCGACTGGTGGTAGCTGGTCAGTAGTGGGAGGTGGCAGTCCAGGTAGCAGCACTGGTTTGACTTGACTTGCACATGCTGCCACCCGTCTCTCCTTCAGAGTGCCTTGCTGCTTCAGGAAGGTTGGCTTGCCCTTCCTGTGGGCAGTTGATTGGTAGTTGTTCTTGGGAAGGGTTGCCTCTTTGGATGAAGGTTGCTAATGCTAGGCTAAAACACAAGGTCAGTTGCCTCGAGCTCCTGGGCTTACTTGTGCCCATTGGTGGCAGTTGGTCAGCAGTAAGTGTTGGTGGTGACAGGTGATGGCTGTGGAGGTAGGTCTGGAAGCGGGGTCAGTGGTTTGGGCTATTCTCAGGGTTCTTTGGGGGTCTGAGGAGGGGGGTTGTGGTGGTTTAACTTGCGTGGCACATAGACATCATCTACATGAATGGCATCTTTGTGTATAGGAAAATAACACATTTTAATCCAGAGGACATGAGTTAAAAATCTTAGATTTCTTACTCAGCTACTTGGGGTAACATTTAAAGTCTTTAGGACTGAGTTTTTCTCATCTGAAAAAAATGGGGGGGGGTCAGGATGTGGCTAGAGATCTCTAAGGTCCCTTCTAACTCTTATTTAGAGTAGCATTCTACTCTACTTACAATTGCAATGGTATGGGAAGTGAGGTAATTAGCAAACAGCAGGATGTACTGGAGTGGGAGTCAGGATGCCTGGATTCTAATCCCAGTTTTCCAAGCAACCTCGCAGACAAGTACTTGTTCCTTTATCTCTAAAATAAAGGTTGGGTGATTCCCAGAGACCCTTCCAATCATAACACTGTATGACTCTCTCTTTGTCGCCCTATAAGAGGTGTGCTGGTAAATGTTTAACAGCTGGCTCTCTAAAACGCCGGCCACACTTTGAAATTTACCATTTTCGCCATCACCTTCTTAAATAGAGACAACGAACAAAACAAATAAATCTAGTTCTATTTTATATCGTTTGTGGGTTTCCTAGGTGTAAATGCTCACACCGAAAATTGAACAATCGAGCAGGTTCGAGGTGGTTCCAGCACACTCCTGCACCACACTAGGAGAAAAAAAGTCCTCTCCCTGGCGTTCCTGGGGACTGAGTTCAGAACTGCTCAGCACCTTTGAAGCCCTGGGCTGACGTCATCGCCAGCAGAGAGTTGGGGGTGTGAGAGAGCGACGGAAACTGGCCAGCGCGTCATTGGAGGGGAGGACAAGAAGGCGGAGCCACGGGGCTTCCCCGGCCCCTCACTGCGCACATGCGCACTGGGCCTTCACTTTTCACTTCCTCTTCCTTTTCTCTCTCCTTAGGCTCCTTCGAAGACCCCACAGACTCTCGCACCTCTGGCTCCGCCCGCCTAGTTTTTCCCGCCTTTTCGGGCCTCGGGGTGGTTGCCAGTGCCAGTTGAGGGAAAAGGGCGACCCCCATCGCCTCACAAGCCAGATCCTTCAGGTGGGGAGCAATCATCCCAAGTCTCCTACCGCAGATGACCACAGACACTGCCGAAGATGCTCCACCTTAGAAAATGGGCCCTTCCTTTTTTTACCCTCCTAAAACATTGTTATTTTCCGAAGTTGCATTTGGGCCCACCTGGAGCCTCAAAACCAGTAACCTACCCTGGTTTTGTATTTCTGGGAACTTAAGGCAGCTACCTCCACATGGGGACTAACCCCGCTCATTTAGGAAGTTAATTTTCAATAAGAAGCCAAACTACTTTACCAAAAAAAAAAAGTTACAATTTTGGTTATTTTATGACAGGTTTCTCATAATTTACTTGTTAAGTTCTGCCAATATAGTTATGGGGGTGGGTGAGGGAAAGACCCACCTTATTCTGTTTTGTTACCTATTTCCCCATAAGGTTTTGACATTAACCAACATAGACCTGAGAGATGAAAGGGACCAGTAAAAATTGTTAGGCATTTGGATCAACCCTAACGACAGCTCTGCCTGTATAGATCAGGGCCTAGCACTTTGGATGTTCTCACATTTTCTCACACATTTAAAGACTGTCCAGAACTCAGCTTCTGTGCTTTTGCAACCTTACCTTTACTTTATGCAGTCTATATCCCAACCAAACTACACAATTCTCTTTTCACTAAACAGACTGAGCTATTGGTAACTTCAGGCTAAGGCTGTTTCCTATACCTTGAAGCCCTCTTTCTGTTTGCCTGTTGATTCTTACGTATTATGTAAATCTCAGCTTTGAGGCTACCTCTTCCAGGAAGGTTTGCCTCATCCTTTATATAATGAACTTCTTCATACCTTACATAAGGCTTTCTTTTATAATTTTCTAATACTCATAGGTGATATTGTATAAAATGGCTACCTGTATTAGTGCTTTATCTCCCTATTAAACTGTAAGTTTCTTAAGGACCTTTTTCTAAAATTTCTGTTTTCCCCATCACCTACCACAGTGTTCTGTGCAATTAGACTTTTAATTTTTTATGTATTTTCTGAACTTGTATTCCAGGATGGATTGGTTTCACTGTAATCAATGCTTCCGAAAAGATGGCACCCATTTCTTTGTAACCAGCTGTGGCCATATTTTCTGTAAAAAATGTGTGACTAAAGGTGAGTAACTGACATGTTTTTGATTCAGGTAGTAATACTTTCACTTAGGAACAGAAAACAATTAGTCTCAGGTGTATTAAAAAAAAGTCCATCTGTGAGATTGTAAATTTTAATCATTTAGATTGGCACTCATGATGGACCCTTAAACAGAAAACTCAATATTGTAGACAAGCCACTGATTGTAAGAGCTTCACAAGGTTGAGGAGGCGAGAAAGGGAAGAACTATTCTGGACTTAATTTTGACCTATAAACAAGAACTGCTTATGTAAAAATAACAGAAAACTTGGGAAGTACCCTCTTAAATAGTTAGTGATAGAGAAACAGAGGAAATGTGGGCTTGATGTGGCATGCATTGTGGATTTGGAAGAACAGATTTCAAACAGTTTAGAGAAAGGATAGGTAGACTCTCATGGAGTAAAATTCTACTGTTGGACCCCAAATTCTCAAGAACAAATTCTCAGTGACACAAAATTCATGATTTGAATGAGGAAAAAAAGGGAACTTTTAAAATCAGGAGTTCTTAATTTGGCATCCATCAACTTATTTTTAAAATATTTTGATAACAGTCTTTTTTTGTTTTTAACATAACTGGTTTCCTTAATGATGTTATATATTTTATTTTATGCATTTTAAAACATTCTGAGCAGTGGTTCATTGGCTTCACTAGGTTGCCAAGGTAGTTATAATTAATCAGTCAATCAATAAACATTTATTAAGTGTCTACTATGTGTCAGGTATTGTGCTAAGCTTTGGGCACAAAAAAGTCAAGAATCTCTGGTCTAAATCAATCAGCTAATAAGCATTTATTAATCACTTACTATGTGCTAAGCATTATGTTAAGCAATGTGGCCACAAAGATAAAAGTAAAACATACCTCATGGAACTTACATTCCAATGATGGCAGCAACATATATATATATATATAATAAGCATATATAGATTATATACAAAATTAATACAAGGTAGTTTAGGAAAGGAGAATACTAGCAACTGTATGGGTGTGTGTGTGTGTGTGTGTGTGTGTGTGTGTGTGTGTGTGTGTATGTATGTGTGTGTATGTGTATATGTAAGCCTTAAGTTTTCATCACTTGAGCTGAGTCTTGAAGGATACCAGGGATTCCAAGAAGTAGAGATGGGAGGGAAGTACTTTTCTTGTAAAGGCACGGAGATAGGAGATACTATGTTTGGAACAGGAAGCAGGCCAGTATGGCTGGCCTGTAGTAGAGGGGAGTAATGTGTTAAAAATAAAAATAGGAGCAAGTAGGTGGCTCAGTGGATAGAGCACCGGTCCTAAAGACAGGAGGACCTCAGTTCAAATCTGGCCTGAGACCAAACACTTGACACTTACTGCTGGGCAAGTTACTTAACCCCGATTGCCTAAAAATAAAAAAATAAAAATTAAAAATAAAAATAGCTAGCATTTATAGAGTACTTTAAGGTTTACACAGCACTTTACATATGTTCTCACATTTGATTCTCACAACAACCCTGTATTTGCTTTTTTTATACCTGTTTTACAGATGAGGAAACTGAGGCACAGAGAGGTTAAGTAACTTGCTTAGGGTCATAGAACTAATAGTGTCTGAGTTAGGATTCGAATTCAGAGCTCCTTAATTCCAAGTCCCATGCTCTATCTATTGTGCCACCTAGCACACTAAGAAGACAGAAAAAGTAGGAAGGGACCAGGTTTTGAAGAGCTTTAAATGCTAAACAGAGAGGTTTATATTTGATTTCAGAAGTTAGCAAACTATGGCTTGAACGTCGTATCTAGCCCGCTGCCTGTTTTTGTATGTCTGAAAGCTTTCCATCCTTAGCACATGGGGCCATTTAAGAACAGGCAGTGGGCCACATTTGGCTCTTGGGCTATAGTTTGCCAGCCCCATCATCCTTGCTTTCATGGAAGAGGCAGCTGCAAAGAGGTAGAGTGATTCCCCTTAAGGTCACACTGAGTGGCATAGTTTGGGAAGACAGCTTATTTTTAAGCATCTGTTTGGGGGCCAGTGTACTTTATTTTTATTTTTTTTAAGAGAAGTTTTTTTTATTGATGTCTTCTATTTCTTACATCATCATAGTTAATCCCAAAGTTCTCTCCTCTTCCCTCTCCTATGTCCCTTCCTCTCTCCCTTTTCTCGATAGCCATAAAACAAATAGTATTTTTAAAGAGAAAAAAAAGTCAGCACAACTTATGAATAATTTGAAAAAAATCTGAAAACATGCAATGTGTAACACTTGTGTGTCTCTTACCTCCACAAAGGGGTGGATTGGGGGTGTCTTCTCATATGTCTTCATTTCAGTCCTCCTTGATCTTTATAATTCTGTTACGTTAACTTTTGATTTTTCTGATGTGTGTTTGTTTTTTTCCAGTTACATTGTTATAGTTATTGTGTATGTCATTTTCTTGGCATTGCTTATTTTATTCTGCATCAATTCATGTAGCTCATTCCATGTTTCTTTGTATTCATCACATATCATTTCTTACAGCACAGTAATAATCCATTACATTTATGTACCACAGTTTGTTTAGCCAGGTCCCAAATGATGGTCATCTACTTTGTTTCCAATTCTTTGATATCACAAAAATATTTTGTTGTATATAGGGACTTTGTTATCAATGACTTCCTTGGGTTATAAGTCCAGTACTGGAGTCTCTGGTTTAAAGGATATGGATGTTTTAGTCCCTTTATTTGTATAATTTCAAATGATTTTCCAAAAACATTATGCCATTTCACAACTTCATCAACAATGTATTAGTGTGTCTATCATTCCACACCCCCTCCAACATTGACTTTTGCCATTTTTTGTTATTTTTCTTTTTTTGCCTATTTTCAGGGTGTGAGGTAAAATCTCCTAATTGTTTTGATTTGCATTTCTCTTATTATTAGTGATTTGGAGCATTCTTTCATGTGGTTGTGAATACTTTGCAATTCTTTTGAGAGCTTTTTGTTTATATCCTCTAACCGTTTATCAATTTGGGAATAGCTATTATTAGTCTTACATGTATTTATTAATTATTTCTATATCCTGGATACCAAAATCTTATCAGAGAAATTTGACTCAAAGATTTTTTTCCCATTTGACCACTTACTTTCTTATCCTATGTGCACTAATTTTGTCTGTGCAGAAACTTTTCAGTTTCATATAATCAAAATTATCTATTTTATCTTTTGTAATTGAACTATGTTTGGGTAAAAACATATCCCTACTCATATCTGGGAAGTGTGTGATCTGATTTTCTTCTAATTTTTTATATTAATGATCTTTAATATTTAGGCCATGTTTAGAATGTCTTGTGGAATATGGCAGAAGGTATTGGTGTAAACCTAATTTCTGCCTGACTGCTTTACAGTTTTCCCAGCAATTTTAATCAAATAAAGAGTTTTTTCTTAAATAAATTATGTTTTCTACTTTATCAAATACTGGGTTATTTAGTTCGATTGTTTCTGTTTCTCCCTTGTCTAATCTGTTCCATTGATCTGTCTCTGTGTTTTTTAACCAATATCAGATAGTTTTGATGATACTGCTTTATAATATGCAGTTATCCTTTCCACATAGCATGGTTAGGGGCATAGCATCCCTGAGATCTGGAAAATCACATAAAATTTTTTGGCCCTCTTTTCACACTAGAGAAGAAGTCTGAATTATTATGGTAACAAAAGATAAAATAAGTTGTTATTATACAATATTATACATGTATTTTATGCATTTTTTAGTTTCTAGAATTTTTATTTGTCATCCGCTGGCCTTTGCTTATCGTTTGTGGCTACTGTAAAGCTCCCCCAGCATTCCTGTTAATTTCTTATGCTGAGCCCTGATACGTCGAAACTGTGATGGGGAGGGTTGTGATGTAGAAGGGATAACTCGTTTGAAGACTCGAAGTACTGTTTCCTTTTCATCCTTACTTCTTTTCATACTTTCCCTTAATATTCTAGATCTTTTGTTTTTCCAAATTAATTTTGTTATTGTTTTTTCAAGTTTAGTTCTATAAAGTATTTCCTTGGTAATTTGATTGGTCAGGTATTTAAAGTGTACATTACTTTTTCTAGTATGGTCATTCTTATTACTTTGGCTTGGCTCAGCCATGAGCACTGAATATTCCTCCAGTTATTTAAGTTGTTCTTTATTTCCTTAAGGAACGCTTTGTAATTGAGTCTGTATAAATCTTTTGTGTGTTTTAGTAGGTCAGTCCCCAGATATGTTATGCATTTATAGGTATTTGAGGTAGGATTTCTTTTTCTATTATGCCTCTTGGGTTTTATAATTATTATATAGAAATGCTGTTGATTTTTTGAGAGTTTATTTTGTAATTTTACTGAGACTATTAATTGTCTCAGCATCTTTCCTCCTTCCTTAGTATTTTCCAAGTATCCCATCATATTACCGGCAAATAGAGATAGTTTTATTGCCTCTTTACCTATCTTTATGCCCCTAATTTCTTTCTCTTATATTATTGATGTTGCTAGCATTTCCAGAATAGTATTAAATAATAGTGGGGAGAAAGGACATCCTTGATTCACTCCTGTATTTATTGTATTGTATACATTTATATGTATTTCTATTTCATATGATGGTTGCTTTTGGTTTTAGAGAGATACTTTTAATATAATCTTTTTTTAAAAAAGTCCCTCTATGCCTATACTCTATAAAGTTTTTAGCATAAAAGAGTGCTATACTTTGTCAAAGGTTTTGTTAGCATCTGTTGAGACGATCATGTGGTTTGGCATGTTTTGGTTTTTAATATGATTAATTATGTTGATGGTTTTCCTATTGTTTAAACCACATTTGCATTGATGAAAATGTTAACAGTGCCAGACAAAGCACGGCTCCTTGAAGCTCTATATTGAAAATGTCCTTCCAATTAATACCAAATCCTCCTAACTTGTACTATTGTGTAACTAGAGGTGGCTAGTGGCTCAGTGGATAGACCAGTAGGCCTGTCGTCAGAAAGACCCGAGTTCAAATCTGCCCTCAGACACTTAGTAGCTTGTGACCATGGACAAGCCTGAAACTGTGTTCCCTCCCTCATCTCTACATATTTTACATGAAAATAGCATGAGACTTTAGCAAATGCTTTCTTAAAATAAGTCTGTATCTACAACTCATTTCAAATTCTTTGAAGATTATAGTCTTATGACCTTCAACCATGCAAAAATACTCATATAATATTTTAATTCTTATTAAAAATATCAGCCTTGGTTACCGAGGAAAGTTGTGGGCCATTAAAGGAACTTTATAATTCTCTGACCAGATTCCTCTGAATGGTTAGAGATCTCATCTAGTAGGCTCTACAGTGTTCTGGAGCTTGATGCAACCAGCTTGATGTCATTCATAAGCAATAACATCTGGAGGACCTTACCATCCTATAGAGAATGTCTCTTCAACTTAGACTCTAACCGGGTCCTTCTTCATGACATTGGTGAACACCTTTAATGAGCATATCAAAAGTGAACAGCTTTGATAAACAATCTATAATGCGTAAGTAAAAGAAAAACTGGAATAAAGGATATCATTGGGAAAATTTTTTATCAAAAAAAGATGTGTTGGTCAAATCATGACAGTGAAGGATAATTACTAGACAGTCCATATGTTCCAGTGGTATACTGGTGATGTCAAGAGAAAATGAGATCGCACAGCATAAGGTCACATAGGATGGTCAGACATGTTGTTCAGTCATTTCAGTCATGTCTGACCCTTCGGGCCCTATTTGACATTTTCTTGGCAAAGATACTAGAGTGGTGTACTATTTCCTTCTCCAGCTCATTTTTTTTTTACAGGTGAGGAAACTGAGGCAAACAGGGTTAAGTGACTTGCCCAGGGTCACATAGCTAGTAAATGAGGCCAGATTTGAACTCAGGTCTTACTAACTTTAGGCCTGACACTCTATACAGTGTACCACTTAGTTGCCATGGACATGGACATGAGTGGGTTCCAATTTTTATTGCTAGAGAAGACATTCATATCAATGAGATCAAAGATCCAATGATGTCAAAATCCAAAGATTTTATTTGTTTGTTTCTAGCAGGGGTGGAGAACCTGAGGCCTGAATCCAAATTTCACAGAACAAATCCTTCAGGTTTGGTCAAAGGGCCACATGTAGCCTCAAGGCCACAGGTTCCCCACCCCTGGTCTATAGCATTCCCCTAGTTAATCAACTTAGTAACTCTACCAAAAAAATTAGGTTAGCCTGAAATGACCTGTTCTTGATGAAGCCATCTTGGCTCTATGTAATTACCATTTCTTTTTAAGATGTTCACTAATCAGGGGCTTTGGACGTAGCAGCTTTGACTTTGTTGTCTTCTTCTGGTTGTGTGTTTTGATCTTCTTTGTCACCAAAGAAAGATTCTATGGTCTGACTTTTTTTGTGTGTTTGCTCATGATCCTAGCCAATTTCTTGAGTTTTAAGTTTTTGTTAAGGTAGGGGTCTGCTTCCAGTGTGGAGAATGTACTATCCCAAGCCTTGGGGGTTTTGTGCAACTGTTTTCAGAGATACTTCTAGGAACGTGTAAGTTTTCAGTTCTTCCAAGATGGTGTGATCAAGGGTGAGGTGTTTACTCCTTTCCTGGTCTGAGCTCTGGTCTGTGAGCAACCACAAGCACTCTTTTCTGCCTTGGAACTGTGAGGAGGATTCCCTCTCCACTGCCACTACAAGCTCCACCACACCAGCCCTCCTCGTTGCCCTAGGACCACCACCCAGAACTGTGACCCAGATCCAAGCATGGGCAAAGCAAGAGAATCCTGCCTCAGCACCAGCAAAGAGATTCCTGCAATCCCCCTCTGATCAGCCACTTGATTCCCCCTCTGTCTGTGGGCCAAGAGCCCCTGAGTTAGCCGCTGCCCCAGGGCTAGGAAGTAGCTTCTCTCTCACTGCAGTCACAGACTTTTCCTACTGACCTTCTAAGTTTTCTTTGGCGTTTGTGGGTTGAGAAGTCTGGAAACCACCACAGCTGCCTGTGATTCAGTCTTCTGAGGGCTGCTCCAGGTTCGCTGAGCCCTGGTTTTTGCCTGCGCACCCATGCTGAACTGCATTCCTCTCCTAGCCCGGTGCAATAGACCTTTCCAATCAACCATCCCGCAGGTTGTCTTGGGCTGGAAATTTGTTTCACTCTGTCTTTTTGTGGGGTCTCTGGTGTAGAATTTGTTAGAGCCATTTTTTATAGGTATTTGGAGGGGTTTGGGGGAGAGCTCAAGCAAGTCACTGCTTTTACTCTGCCATCTTGGCTCTGCCCCCCACAATATAGCAATTTTAAAGAGACCCTTTTTATGCACTTTTCTTTGTCAGTCTCAGTTAATTATAATTTTTATTACCTTGAACACTGTTCTTATAGAACTTTGCCATGCTTTTGTATTTATTTTCTAATACCTTCCTTTGCTTTTATCTTCATGTGTCTTTTAAAAATCTCTTTGTTGGTAAGTTTCCTGTGTATTTATATCTGTTTCTGGTAAGTTTTGAATTTTCCTTCTCATTGGAATTGTTTTTCTTTGTTTATTTGGAATTTTGTTCTTGAGACCCATATCCCCTTGTTTCATTATAGAACTTTCATGGGATAATTCCATTCCATGGGTCATGGAATCCTATCTATCTTTCCTCTGAGCAATTTGAAATCTCTTTCAAAAAATTCTAGTTTGCGTGTCAGATCACTTCCAGATTTGCTTTTATTTTATATTGCAAACTCTAAGATGGAATAGTCACTTCTCAAGTGTTCTTGTCATTTTGACCCCAGCAATCAATCTTCTACTGATGAGAATAAGATTCAGAATAGAATTCTCTCTCTCTTTTTTTTTTTTTGGTTCCTCCACTTTTTGAAGGATGCAGTTACTCTCAAAGGTATGATGCTTGTGGACTATTTGTGATTCTTTTTTAATTAATTTATTTTGATTTATCAACAATCACTTCCATAAGCTTTTGAGTTTTAAATTTTTCACCCCCTCCCTTCCTGCTTCCTTCCCTAAGACAGTGCACTGTCTGATATAGGCTATACGTATACATTCCTATTAAACATATTTTTCACATTAGTGCTGTTGTAAGGAAGAATTAGAACCAATAGGGGGAACCACCAGAAAGAGAAAACAAAGCAAAACAGAAGAAAAAAATAGCAAATAGTATGCTTCAATCTGCATTCAAACTCCATAGTTCTTTGAATGTGGATGGCATTTTCTATTTATTTATTAATTTTATTTTTTAATTTTTAGGCAATTGGAGTTAAGTGACTTGCCCAGGGTCACACAGCTATTAAGTGTCAAGTGTTTGGTCTGAGGCCAGATTTGAACTCAGGCCCTCCTGACTTCAGGGCTGGTGCTCTATCTATTGTGCCACCTAGCTGCCCTGATAGCATTTTCCATCATGAGACCTTTGGAGATGGGCTAAGTCTATCAACATTAGTCATTGCACAATGTGACTGTTACTGTGTACAGTGTTCTCCTGGTTCTGCTCACTTCACTCAGCATCAGTCCATACAAGTTTTTCAAGGTTTTTCTGAAATCTGCCTGCTCATCATTTCTTTTTTTTAAATTTTAATTAATTTATTTTGATTTATCAGCAATCACTTCCATATGCTTTTGAGTTTAAAATTTTTCTCTCTCTTCCTCCCCACCACCCTCCCCAAGACAGCGCACAATCTGATATAAGCTATACATATGCATTCCTATTAAACATATTTTCATATTAGTGATGTTGTAAGTAAGAATTAGAACCAATAAGAGGAACCAACAGACAGAGGAAAGAAAACTCAACAGAAGAAAAAAAAATAGCAAATAGTATGCTTCGATCTGCATTCAAACTCCATAGTTCTTTCTTTGGATGTGGATAGCATTTTCCATCATGAGGCCTTTGGAGATGTCTTAGATCCTTGTATTTCTGGGAAAGGTTAAGTCTATCAATATTAGTCATTACACAACATGGTTGTTACTGTGTACAGTGTTCTCCTGGTTCTGCTCATTTCACTCAGCTTCAGACCATACAAGTCTTTCCAGGTTTTTCTGAAGTCAGCTTGTTCATCATTTCTTATAGCACAGTAGTATTCCATTACATTCATATACCACAACTTGTTCAGCCATTCCCCAATTGATGGGCATCTTTTCAATTTCCAATTCTTCACCCCCACAAAAAGAGCTGCTATAAATATTTTTTGTACATGTGGGTCCTTTTCCCATTTGTATGATCTCTTTGGGATACAGCCCACTATTTGTGATTCTTGAGGCACTGAAGGGGTGGCACTGCAGTGTAAGCAATCCAAATGTCCTCATGGGTTGTCTTCTTTAAAGCTACAGAAAGGCAGTGTGTTGTCCTATTAATTGTTCAGCAGAGGAGCTGAATATCTGAGTTGTCCACTAGAGATCATTCTCTTTGAGTCACCAGTCTATTGACTACCTAAGTACCTATTTGGTGCATGTGGTGTAAAGCTTCCCAAAAGCCATCAGAAGGTATTCAGACTGCAAATACCTAAACTCTTTTCCTCTCTCCCAACTTTCATCAAGCCACATGGTTTCAAACAGCAGCATTGTCTGGGTTTAGCATTTAGCTAGGGGATAATATGGAATATTATTCAGAAATATTCAAAGTAGGAAAGACTCTAGAACCTCCACTGTGCATCTAGAATCAGTACCCTCTTTGAGTCCAGTGACCTCTCACATTTGTAGGATGAAAGCATTCAGCATACTGTGGCCACATAGTTATTAGACATAGGAAAAACAAAAGAAAAATACCAAGTGCAGCTACACTTAACTCTTGCACTTACTCCTTTGCCTTCAGCCTTCTCCCAAAACTCCTCTGACACCAGTAGGTTATGGAAAGGGAGTAGGTGGACAGGAATATTTGTCTGGGACCTTACTTCTAGGTCTCAGACTGTATCAAAGGAAATCACAGGAAATGGTGGAAGAGAGTTACTTGCCCTGCCATTTCACCAGATAATAGGAGTTTCAATAGTTGCCAGCCCCTACTGCTCAGCATTCACTTCTGATATACTGAGTTTTGCTGTATAGATCTGTGTGTTCCATGGATTTGGGGAGCACTGATCATATGTTTGGCTCCTCCAAGTCACTGGAGAGAGAGCTACCCAGTAATTCCTAGTCCCAAAGTCAACTGTGCTCATGTGACAAGCAGAAAGCCTCAGTCTAATTTTAATGACTTTCTGCTCCCCATCCCTTGCTTGGCAACCAGAAAGTCTCTCAATAGCAATGCAATGAAATGAAAAAGGGAACCTCAGGTCCATATATCCATAACTCTTGTTACTTCATCCTCTGCTCATACAGCTTTATCAGGTACAGGTCTTACTTTCTAAGACTCCTAGTGAGGAGAGAAGGCCATATTCACCTAGTCATTTTCCTCCTCAAATCATCAGCATACTGGGCCTTGAGATAAATAAATATTAGAAATATATATATATATTATATATATAACATCTTTGCCATCAGGTGGCTTGGGTTGATTTCCTGAAGGATGGCCCTGTGACACTGGCAGGCTTTGTACATGGAGAGACACATAATTTTTGATTGGCTGAGAGACCACTGCACCCATGATGGTGTATAAGTATGGAGAGACTAAGGAGAGAAAGAAGCAGAGTTTAAGAGGGACGGATTAGAAATGCAAAGCATCAGTTTTTGAATAGAGGATAAGAGATCTCTTTGGAGCCGTGGACATGTGGGGAAGCTGGCCCCTCCAAAATATTCTTTGATTCTGGCACCTGGACTCCCAGAAACTACTAAAAGTCCATTTGCCTGGTAACATTCTCATCTTGGTAGAACTGAAATTGTATTTCATTTTTTAGTTGAAGAGCTCCTTTACTCTTGTATATCCTATCATCTACCCTAAATTATTGAAATTCCCTGATTTCTGTTTACTGTTTGCTGGGATAAATATTTTTGCTCCATGTCTGAGATTGTTTTGTGCATGCAACCAGCATTTGGTAGGAGAGAGCTAAGCTGACTGCAAGTAAACTACCTGTTAGAGTGAACAAGAAACATGGCTGTTATTCTAAGTACTTTAAAGAACATTGTACCCCTAGAAAATAAATATTTGATGTGTCATTAATAGCTATATTTCAATACACTTCTTAGAGATGATAGAGTGAAGGCGAGATCTTCCAGGCTTAGAAATCCTGAATCCTGCTAGCCCCTCTTCCACTAGGCTGCTAATGGTACAGCCATCGTGCTCCTCCTACTCTTCACAACAGTAGAAGTCAAAGTTTCCCTTGGAGATAGAGTGGGCCAGATAAGATATTTATCTATTCATGCCACACATGGGCCAACCATTTTATATCAGGTGGCCATCTGTCTATATTACATGTGGGGACTTATCTGGGATCAATATTGAGTCCTGTGAATTTTAGGGGAACCTACTAGAGAGATTCTCCACCTATTACCTTCATTATCAAATTTCCTAGTTTCAAGATCCACTAGAGAAAAATTCACATATTTTTTGGCCTTTCTTTTAGGTGTAATTGTATAGTTAGTTTTGTTTTGTTTTGTTTTTTGTCTGGTGGGTTTCCTTTAAAAGTCAAACCAGTTCCTTTTGAGAAGACTTTTGTATGATTAAGTATTTAAGTACTGATTCCTGCTCTATTACTGTATCCTATATGAGTATTGATATTATGGCTAATATGAAAAGGATGGACTTTGCATCCTAAAATCCTGGTTCCTAGTTGAGAAATGTTTATATTTTTCCTCCTTCTTTTAAACAGACTTAGACTGCCTCCCTTATTGTGAGATCCATATAGGCTGCAGGACCTTAAGGATAGGTTTGCCTACTACCCTGAGACCTACAAGTAATCAATCCCAAATGATTAATCCCTTTTGGGAGCCTCACTTATTTGGGGCTTACCTGATCCTGTTTTATTTAGTCTCGAAATGGGTCTGCTTCTCTTATCATTAGGTAGTTTTAGAATTCTATTAGAATTGCCCTCATAGTGGCAGGGAATCATTGGAGAGTTTTGGTGTCTCTCCATTTATTTTTTATTTTTTTTTTCTAAATAAATGTTTATTTCAAGTATGAAAAGTAATGTTTAAACATCCATAATGTATTCATTGTAATAAGTAAAAAAACCAAGACTTTGGGGAAAAGTTTACAATTCAAGTACTACAAAATTTAACAGTATAAAATGGCACTTTTAACAAAATACTAAAGAATATATTTCAAAATTCACAATTAGTTAAGATATGCTAATATAGCTTATAAACATAAGACTGTATTTACAATTCTAATTAAAGTATACAAGTAGTTGTTGAGGAATAGTTTTTCCTCAAATTTAAGGATGAATTTTTTTTCTTTTTTTTAGTAGTAAATTTATTTATTTTTAGTTTTCAACAGTTACTTTCACAAGATTTTGAGTTCCAAATTTTCACCCCATCTCTCCCTCCCCCTACCCCAAGATGGCATGCATTCTGAATACCCCCTCCCCTAGTCTGCCTTCCCTTCTATCTCTCACCCCTTCTCTTAACCCCTTCCCCTTCTATTTTCCTACAGGGCAGATAGATTTCTCTACCCCATTTCCTGTATCTCTCATTTCCCAGTTGCATGTGAAAACATTTTTTTTAAACATGTGTTTTTAAAACTTTGGGTTCCAAGTTTTCTCCCTTCCTCCTTCCCCACCCACCCTCATTGAAAAGGCAAGCAACTCAATACAGGTTGTACATGTGCAGGAATGCAGAACACCTCCATAGTAGACATGCTGTGAAAAACCAACTCTATTTCCCTTAATCCTATCCTGCCCCCACCATTCATTCTATTCCCTCCCTTGACCCTGTCCCTCCTCAGAACTATATGCTTCTGATTACCCCCTTTCCCAATCTGCTCTCCTCTCTATCATCCCCCTACTCTCTTGTCCCCTCCCCCTCCCACCCCTTTTCCTGTAGGGTAAGACAGATTTCCATACCCAATTGAGTGTGTATGTTATTTCTTCCTTAAGTCAAATCCTATGAGAATAAGATTCACTCATTCCCTCTCACCTTCCCTGTTTCCCCTCCACTGTAAGAGCCTTTTCTTTTCTGTTTTGTTGTGAGATAGTTCATCCGGTTCTACCTCTCCCTTTCTCCTTCTCCTAGTATAATCCTCTCTCACCCCTTAATTTTATTCTCCAGATATGACCCCTTCATCTTCAACTCACCCTGTGCCCTCTATCTATGTCTCGCTTTCTCTCTCTCTCTCTATATATATATATATGCATACATATAAATTTTTCCCTCCAGCTACCCTAATACTGACAAAGGTCTCATGAGTTACAAATATCATCTTTCTATGCAGGAATGTAAACAGTTCAAATTTAATAAGTCTCTTATGATTTCTCTTTCCTGTTTACCTCTTCATGTTCCACTTGAGTCTTGTATTTGAAAGTCAGATTTTCTATTCAGCTCTGATCTTTTCACCAAGAATGCTTGAAAGTCCTCTATTTCACTGAATGACCGTTTTTTTACCTGCAGGATTATACTCAGTTTTGCTGGGTAGGTGATTCTTGGTTGTAATCCTATCTCCTTTGTCCTCCAGAGTATTATATTCCATGCCCTGTGGTCCCTTAATGTACAAGCTGCTAAATGTTGTGTTATCCTGATTGTGTTTCCACAATACTTGAATTGTTTCTTTCTGGCTGCTTGTAATATTTTCTCCTTGACCCGGGAACTCTGGAATTTGGCTACAGTATTCCTAGGAGTTTTCCTATGGGGATCTCTTTCAGGAGGTGATCGGTGGATTCTTTCCATTTCTATTTTGCCCTCTGGTTCAAAAATATCAGGGCAGTTTTCTTTGATAATTTCTTGAAAGATGATGTCTAGGCTCTTTTTTTGATCATGGCTTTCAGATAGTCCAATAATTTTAAAATTTTCTCTCCTGGATGTATTTTCCAGGTCAGTTGTTTTTCCAATGAGATATTTCACATTGTTTTCTAATTTTTCATTCTTTTGGATTTGTTTTAGTGTCTTGATTCTCATAAAGTCACTAGCTTCCAACTGCTCTATTCTAATTTTTAAGGAAGTATTTTCTTCAGTAATCTTTTGGACTTCCTTTTCCATTTGGCCAATTTTACTTTTTAGGGCATTCTTCTCCTCATTGGCTTTTTGGACCTCTTTTGCCATTTGGGTTAGGCTATTTTTTAAGGTGTTATTTTCTTCAGTATTTTTTTGGGTCTCCTTTAGGAAGCTGTTGACTTGTTTTTCATGCCATCACTCTCACTTCTCTTCCCGGTTTTTCCTCTACTTCTCTTACTTGCTTCTCAAAATCCCTTTTGAGTTTTTCCAAGGCCTGGGACCTTGGAGGCTTTGGATGTAGGAGCTTTGACTTTGTTGTCTCGTTCTGGTTGTATGTTTTGATCTTCTTTGTCACCAAAGTAAGATAATATAGACTGACTCTTTTTGCGCTGCTTACTCATGATCCCAGCCAATTACTTGAGATTTAAACTCTTTGTTAAGGTAAGAGTTTGCTTCCAATGTGAAGAATGTACTGTCCCAAGCTTCGGGGGTTTGTATAGCTGTTTTCAGAGCTACTTCTAGGGACCTGTAAATTTTCAGTTCTTCCTAGGTGCTATGATAAGGGGCGAAGTGTTTCAACTGCCATAACAAGCTTCACCACACCAGTACTCCTCCTCGCCCCAGGACCGCCCCTCAGAACTGTGACCCAGATCCAACCATGGTCAAAGTAAGAGATTCCTGCCTTAGCACTGGCAAAGAGATCCCTGTAATCCCCTTCTGATCAGTCACTTGATTCCCCCTCAGTTTGTGGGCTGGAAGCTCAGAAGGCAGCCACAACCCGTGCTCAGGACTTGCGACTGAAACCTAGCTTCCCTCTCTCTCTCACTGCAGTCACAGACTTTCCCCACTGACCTTCCAAGTTGTCTTTGGCGTTCCTGGGTTGAGAAGTCTGTAAACCACCATAGCTGCCCAAGATTCAGTCCTCTGGAAATTTGTTTCACTCTGTCTTTTTGTAGGTTCTGCTGCTTTAGAATTGTTTAGAGCCATTTTTTTTACAGGTATTTGGAGGGGTTTGGGGGAGAGCTGAAGCAAGTCACTGCTTTCACTCCACCATCTTGGCTCTGCCCCTAAAGATGAATTTTTTAACAGCTCTAGTCAGCATTTGAAATACAAAAATAAGAAAAAATTAAACAAAACTATTACTTTGTAATTATGTCTGTTTGGTTCAACAATGTAGCAGCTAAATACTTTATGGTTTCCCTGTTAAGCACAATCAGGTTTCTTTGTATCAATTTTTTTGATGTTTTTCTAAGCAAAGAAATATTAAACTTTCTCCACATAGAAACAAGATGTTTCCAAATGATGTTAGTTAAGTCGGAAATAAAGTTTATGACTGGACAGCCTTCATAATTGCAATAATGAATCCACTGTCAGCTATGGAATTGAATTTTTAAAAGGAGAAAAGAATAGAAATTAATTCTTGAAGGAATAGCATTTGGACATTTTCAGCACCACACACTGCTTCCTAAACTTCATCTAACAAAAAGATAATTACTTTGTAGGACTGTCATCTAGGCTTCTACTTCTTTTCTCCAAATATAATTTCTTGTAGGTCTGAAACAATATTTTTGAATCTTTTGGCGGGTTCTGAACAGCCTTGCATCCATCCACACTCAATGTTTTCTTGTACACTCTTGAATTAGATAGAGCATTGTCATCTTTATCTTTGCTTCTATTTTCCTTTTCTTCTGAGGAATACATTTTGATCAATCTTCTTTTGTACT
Organism: Vombatus ursinus; assembly: GCF_900497805.2. Taxonomy (NCBI): domain Eukaryota; kingdom Metazoa; phylum Chordata; class Mammalia; order Diprotodontia; family Vombatidae; genus Vombatus; species Vombatus ursinus. The sequence continues at coordinate 3,752,837 of NW_020954672.1, forward strand.
TTTTATGTCTTGTACAGGAACTTGCTCCTTCCTGGGAAAAGACTTGAAATCTGGATGTTCTTCACTGTTTCCATTCTTAAATAATTCTTCTGGACATAATTTAAATTCCAGCATTCTTGGTTTTTCAAATTTATCCTTCTCAAGTGAAAATGAATCTTGGTTGGACTCATTACCATCATCACCATGCTTAACTTGATTTACAGAGCGCCTGGGTGAACAGTATAATTTTGTCAGGCAAATACTGTCTTGTGCAATGCATTTAAATGCAGTTCTGTTCAAATACAGTTTCTTTTGTTCCTTTTGATCCTTTCCTTGGAGAGGAATTTGGTTATATTTGTTTACTTTTCTGTTTAAAATAACCACATTATCAAGCTGTTTTTCTTTTTTTTATTAATTTATTTTATCAATAATCACTTCCATATGCTTTTGAGTTTAAAATTTTTCTCCCCCTTCCTCCCCACCACCTTCCCCAAGACAGTGCATAATCTGATATAGGCTGTACATTTACATTCATATTAAACACATTTTCACATTAGTGATGTTGTAAGTAGACATTAAAACCAATAGGAGGAACTATCAGACAGAGGAAACAAAACTCAACAGAAGAGAAAAAAAATTAGCAATCTGGCTTCCATAGTTCTTTCTTTGGGTGTGGATAGCATTTTCCATCACAAGGCCTCTGGAGATCGCTTAGATCCTTCCATAGCCAGGAAGGGTTATGTTTATCAATATTAGTCATCATGCAATGTGGCTGTTATCGTGTACAATGTTCTCTTGGTTCTGCTCACTTCACTCAGCATCAGACCATATAAGTCTTTCCAGGTTTTTCTGAAGTCAGCCTGTTCATCATTTCTTATAGCACAATAGTATTCCATCACATTCATATACCACAACTTGCTCAGCCATTCCCCAATTGATGGGCATCCTCTCAATTTCTAATTCTTTGCCACCACAAAAAGAGCTGCTATGAATATTTTTGTACATGTGAGTCCTTTTCCCATTTCTATGACCTCTTTGGGATATAGCCCTAGAAGTGCTATTGTTGGATCAAAGGATATGTGCATTTTTATAGCCCTTTGGGCATAGTTCCAAATTGCTCTCCCAAATGGTTGGATCATTTCACAACTCCACCAACAATGCATTAGTGTTCCAATTTTCCCACATCTTCTTCAACATTTATCATTTACCTGTTTGGTCATGTTGGCCAATCTGATAGGTGTGATGTGGTACCTCAGAGTTGTTTTGATTTGCATTTCTCTAATCAATAGTGATTTAGAGCATTTTTTCATATGACTGTAGATGGCTTTAATTTCTTCATCTGAGAACTGTCTGTTCATATCCTTTGACCATTTATCAATTGGGGAATGGCTTGTATTCTTATAAATTTGACTTGATTCTCTATATATTTTAGAAATGAGGCCCTTATCAGAAAGACTGGCTATAAAAATTCTTTCCCAATTTTCTACCTTCCTTCTAATCTTAGTTGCATTGGCTTTGTTTGTGCAAAAACTTTTCAATTTAATGTAATCAAAATTATATATTTTGCTTTTTGTAATGTTCTCTATCTCCTGTTTGGTCATGAATTCTTCTGTTCTCCATAGATCTGACAGGTAAACTATTCCTTGCTCTCCCAGTTTGCTTATAGTATCAGCCTTTATATCTAAATCATGAACCCATTTTGACTTCAAGTTATTTTTCATTAACTTTTTCTTGCACATTTCTTGCAATGCCACATATTTTGGACTCTTGAATGATGGATCTTCCTTCTGTGAGGGTGTCTCTTCATTTAGATTCCCTGTGTGTTTCAGGGATACCCGGAATAAAGTTTGGATGCCCCTATGTTGTTACAGGAACCTAGAGGAATTTTACAGCATCAAACTTGCTCTGTGGGAGTGGTGAAGTAGAGAGAAGGGGAGTCCTGGGCCTTGGGGAAAGAGAGAGAGAGAGGGCTAGTGCCCCAGCTTCCTCAGTATCCAGAATGAGTTTTCAAGCACCAAGCTGAATGGATTGGTTTCTCCTCTGAGAGTGAGGGTGACTGACAGTTTACCCCAGGTCCTAAATCCCTTCAGGGAGAGCTGTCCATGTGGTGTGGGAAGCTCTGCAGGGACCATGTTTTCTTTTAAAATGGAAAGCTTGGGGGCAGCTAGGTGGCACAGTGAATAGAGCTCTGGTCCTGGAGTCAGGAGGACCTGAGTTCAAATCCAGCCTCAGACACTTAACACTTACTAGCTGTATGACTCAGGGCAAGTCACTTAACCCCAATCACCTCACCAAAAAAGCAAAACCAAAAAAACCAAAAATGGAAAGCTTGATTTTTTCCCCCTTTTTCTTTATTTCAAGCAATGATAGGTCCTTTTTGAGTGCTAAGCAGGTAGTAAAACTTGAAGAAACATATTATAATGAAGCAACAAAGTTTAATTAGGTTAGGAAAAGCTTGGTAATATTAAGAAACATGAAGTAGCTGAGAATATAATACATGGTCATGTCTTTCACTTAACCTCAAAACTGTCTCCTCTACCTTTAGCCTGGAGTCTGATCTCCCCAATTCCTTGTTATGCCTCTGTACTTAAGAGGAAGATTGAAAGTTATTTCATCAGAAACTTTTCTGTCTCCTAGTGCAGCAGTAGAGGGTATTAGCTCCGTTAGTTGTAGAAGTAGCTTAGGAAGCTGGCAATCACTTTTGGGATACAATGGTCTTCTCTGCATGCTTCACATGGTCTCAGAACTCTTGATCATTCTGGGCTCCAATACTCAGCTCCTCCTGTTACACTCATTGTATTCATTTTTTGGAATGGGAATTCTGACTTAACCTGGCTGCTTCTCTGGCTTATTGATTTGGGAAAGGCATTACTACCTGACCTACCCTCGCTATGGGGTATGGATTGCAGCTTATGGACATAGAGTTGTAGTTGTATTGGTGCCTGGGTTCTTGCCTTTCACCAAGTATCCTTGGAAGAAAGGGCAAATGAAGATGCAATAGAAGTGTCTCACTAATGGCAGTTACTGGGAAAAACCCTTTAGAGAAACCAAGGGCATTATCTATTCAGAAGACATAGCCCTGATGTATGATTTCTCAGAATTGTTTTAATGTACAATTTCTCTTAATTTGTTTTAATTTTTCTTGTGGTTATTGATAACTTGTATTTGTTCTTTAGGAACTGCCTGTTTATGTCCTTTGATCATTTGTATGTTAAAGAGTGGATCAGTAAAATTATATTTAATAGGGATAAATGAAAAGCCCTATATGGGCTAAAAAATCAGCTATACAGGTATAGAATGGGGTGAGAAAGCTGAATAACAGTTCATGTGAAAGAGAAGGGTTTGGATGGACTGCAAGTTCAGTATGAATAAACAGTGGGACTTTTTAGCAAAAAAAAAAAAGCTAATGTGCTTTTAGGTTACTTTAATAGAGGCATTATGTTGAAAATAAGGGAGGTGGTAATCCCACTGTGCTCTATCTTGCTTAGACCACATTTTTACTATGGTGTTTATTTCTGGGTACCACATTTTTGGAGGAATGTTAAAAACTAGATCATACCTAGAAAAAGATAACCAGGATGGGCGATAGCAGGTCATTCTGCTGTATAAGGACCAGAAGGAATAGTTAATTTGTATAAAAGAGATCTTAGGAGGGGAAGGGCATGTTAATATGATAATTGTCTTTAAGCATTTAAAGGGTTATCATTTGGGAGAGGGATTAAATTTGTTTTGCTTGGCCCCAAAAGTCAGAACTAGGAAAAAATGTTTGATACTTGCAGAGAGGCGCATTTTGGCTTTATTGACATTCTTGACAAAACTGTCCAAAAGTGGGATGGACAGCCTTGAAAGGTGGTGAGTTTCCTATTACTAGAGGGATGATCATTTGTCAGGAACATAATGAAAGATGGAGGACGAGAGTAGGCAATAAAAGATTTCTGTTCAACTATATGTTGGATAAAATTACCTTTGAGGTCCTTTCCTACTCTGAGATTCTGTGAATACATTTATGAGGAAAGATTTTGGTGGAATAGGTATCATTTAAGTCCAGATAGTTAATACATAGAACACATTACTGAATCCAAGTCTGTCAGACAAGGAAAATCTTTTTTTTAAAATAAATTAATTTATTTTGATTTATCAACAACACTTCCATATGCTTTTGAATTTAAAATTTTTCTCCCCCTCCTTCCCCAAGATGGCATGCAATCTGATATAGGCTATACATTTACATTCCTATTAACACATATTTTCACATTAGTGATGTTGCAAGTAAGAATTAGAGCCAATATGAGGAACCACCAGAAAGAGGAAACAAAACAAAACAGAAGAAAACAAAGAGCAAATAGTATGCTTCAATCTACATTCAAACTCCATAGTTCTTTCTTTGGATGTGGATAGCATTTTCCATCATGAGGCCTTTGGTGATGTCTTAGATCCTGGACAAGGAAAATCTTAAGAAACAGAAGTGAGTAAGGGAATTAGAGGTGGAGAAGAAATATAATAGAGAGAAAGATGGAAGTCCAGGTTGGTTTGGTTGTTGTTCTTCATACTCAAAGAGGACCAAAATGACATCACTTTGTGAGGGTCAATGTACGATGTGTCTGACTGTGGCTAATCAGACCAATGATGAGCTTGAAAGGCTCTACTACATAAATAGACTATATGAACATTTGAAATAGAGATGTCACTAAATTTGACATTTCTTTTGAGCCACAGCAATTCTGGTTTGCTCATAAAGCACAATACTTTCTTTGATGTGGGCATGCCATGTTAGGTGGTCCTCTGCCAGTGTCTCCCATTTCTCACAATCAATTCCAGAGTTCTTCAGAGAGACCTGAAGATTGTCCTTGCATTGTGTCTTCTGACCTCCATGTGAGTTTTCCCTAAAATAGTCTTTTAGGCAAATGTACATTTGTCATTCAGACAACATGGCCAGCCCATCAGAGTTTCACTGTCTTCAGTAGGATTTAAATGCTTGGCAGTTCAGTTCTAGAAAGGACCTCAGTGTCTGATACCTTATCTTGCCAGGGAATCTTCAGAATCTTTCTTAGACAATTCAAATGGAAGTGATTCAGTTTCCTCACATGGCACTAGTATGCTATCCAGGTTTCACTGGTATACAACAGTGAGGTCAGCATAATGACTTTGTAGCACATCAGTTTGGTAGGCAGACTAATACCTCTTCTTTCCTACACTTTCCTTCAGAACCTCCCAAACACTGAAATAGCTCTAACAATGTGTGTGTCAACCTCATCATCTGTGTGTATATCCATGGAAAATATACTGCCAAAGTAAGCGAACTTATCCACAGCATTGAAAATTTCTCCATTTGCTGTAACTGATGGTCCCATGTATGGGACCAGTGCTGGCTGGTAAAACACCTGTGTTTTCTTCGTGTTAATTGTTAGGCCAAAATTAGCACAAGTAGCAGATAATTGATATGTACTCTGTTGCATCTCAGCCTCAGAGACAGAATTGAGTGCAGATCTTCTCTGTGAACAAAAAGTCATACACCAACTCTCCCTCCACTTTAATCTTGGCCTGTAGCCTTTTCAAGTTAAATAATTTACCATTAGTGCAGTAGCCAGCCTTGATGCTGTTTTCGTCCTCATTGAAGGCATCCAAAAACATTGCTGAAAACATCATGCTAAAAAGCATGGGAGCAAGCACACATTCCTGCCTCACTCTGTTGTCGACTGGGAAAGCATTGTCCATTATCCAGAACCCATGCAAGCATGCCATCATGAAACTGGTGTACAATACTGAAGAATTTCTCCAGGCAGCCAAATTTTGCCATGATCTTCCACAAGCCCTCATGACTAACAATATGGGGGCCTCAATAAACATCCCTAATTAGAAACATTGGGGTTAAATTTCCAAATTTAATAATAAATAATGAAATCTACCTTCATATGAGGGACCCTTAGACAAAGTAAGAATTAATGAGTATTTTTGTCCCTCCAATTTCAAGACTATTGTGATGATGTGCTAATGTAACAAAGCTTGTTTCAGTAGAGTAACAACAGCTCATTTTGAGGCTGTTTGTCCCCATGATGTTGTATGATGTTTTCATTTGACATTACAATGATCTTAGCCAATAATCAACTCATGAGGCGGCTGCTGTTTTTTAAAATTTTATTTTACCAGATGTTTTCCTTGTGATTTGAGATTATACAGTTCTGTTTCTGTGTCTCAGACTGGGGTATAATTAGGAAATGAGAGGATGAAAAGCTAGAGAGCAAGATTTGGTAATATTGACAAAACAGGAGGAACAAGTCCAGAATAGTTGAAATAAGCCCTGAAGGGCAGGAAAGATGGATCCTAACAATACAGAAGAAGCAAAAATAAATTTTAGGTTAAGGCTAAGGACATCAGTACAGTTCTGTTAGATCTAGAACATTAAGCTTAAGTTTCACTATAGCCATGCTTTTCAATCTTTTTCATTTTGGCATACTCATAAATTTCTTAATTTACATAAAAACACCTGGTCAAGGTTGGGAGTGCCCTGCACACATTGATGAAATTGACATGACAGATTGTGCTAGTAGAGAGAGTGAGATGTGGTTGTGTGGTTTGTGGTTGTGTGGTTTATCCTTCGTTCTCAAAGAGGACCATGACATCGGGGAGATGATGACATGACTTGCAATTGATTTTGATTTGAGTGAGAGAGAGCTGTGCAAAGTCACCAGCCTCACTTTCTCCTTCTGAGCCATCTGGGTCCAGTGGCCAGATATCAATCAGGACAATTGGAGATAGCCCAGGATGCAGTGGAAGACCTTGGCCCTTTTAAGCTAAGGTCTTTTCAGGTTCTTACTTTGAGTGAGGCAACACCCATTCAGTGAATAGGCCTCTTTAAGAAGTGAGTCATGGTAATGAAAAGAAATGCAGGGAAAGGTGGCCTAGCCTTCTCAGAACTTAAATTGTATTATAAAGCAGCAATCATCAAAACTACTTGGTACTGACTAAGAAATGGAGTAGTGGATCAGTAGAATGGGTTAGATATGCAAGACACAGTAGTCAATGACTATACTCATCTACTCTTTGATAAACCCAAAGACCGCAATAATCCAAAGACTTTCATAGTAGAAACAAAAGACAGAGATGGTTAGGTACCATGAGGAGAATTAGGAATAGTATGACATCATGATTTAAGTTTCTTGGGATAGTGTTTCTTTTTTGACTTTAGCACAGTGGGAACAATATTAGGTATTTTAGAAAGAGTGATATATCCCTTGCCATGTGTCCAAATATCAAATAATATTCCTTCACCAATAATATTCCTTTTTTTTGCCCTTTACAACTGTTATAACTTTATTTAACAGCTTAGTAAAAACAGAGGTTTATAGTTCTTAACATGGTATAAGGAGACCAAAATAAAGTTTAACAATACAAAGTGCCTCAAAAAAAAAAAAGCATTCAACTCAAGAATCAGTCACTTCAACAGGACTTCCAAACTTTTCCTAATCAAGTCTTAGAATAAAGACTAAGAGCAACATAAAAGACATTAAAAAAAATGAGAGTTCATTTTTGCCAATTTTAACAATCAAGAGAAAGAAAGTCTGGCTATAATACTTAATGACATGGGCATCAGTTTATAGGGTGTCACTATTTGACAAAACCTGCTTGGAAAACTAGGAAAGAGTACAGCAGAAACTAGGCATAGACCAAAATCTCACACCATATACCAAAATAAAGTCAAAATGGGTTCATGATTTAGATATACAGGCTGATAATATAAGCAAAATGAGAGAACAAGAAATAGTTTACCTGTCAGATTTATGGAGAACAGAAGAATTTATGGCCAAGCAGGAGACAGAGAACATTATGAAATGCAAAATGGATAATTTTGATTACATTAAATTGAAAAGTTTTTGCACAAATGAAGTCAATGTAACCAAGTTCAGGAGAGAAGCAGAAAACTGGGAAAGAATTTTTACAACCAGTGTCTCTGATAAGGGCCTCATTTCTAAAATATATAGAGAACTAAGTCAAATTTATAAGAATACAAGTCATTCTCCAATTGATAAATAGTCAAAGAATATGAGCAGGCAGTTCTCAGATAAAGAAATTAAAGCCATCTACAATCATATGAAAAAATGCTCTAAATCACTATTGATTAGAGAAATGCAAATCAAAACAGCTCTGAGGTACCACATCACCCCTATCAGATTGGCCAACGTGACAAAACAGGTAAATGATAAATGTTGGAGAAGATGTGGGAAAATTGGAACACTAATGCATTGTTGGTGGAGTTGTGAAATGATCCAAGCATTTTGGAGATCTATTTGGAACTATGCCCAAAGGAATATAAAAATGTGCATACCCTTTGACCTAGCAATACCACTTCTAGGGCTGTATCCTAAAGAGATCATAAAAATGGGAAAAGGACTCACATGTACAAAAATATTTATAGCAGCTATTTTTGTGGTGGCAAAGAATTGGAAATTGAAGGGATGCCCATCAATTGGGGAATGGCTAAACAAGTTATGGTATATGAATGTGATGGAGTATTATTGTGCTATAAGAAATGATGAACAGGCAGACTTCAGAAAAACCTGGAAAGACTTGTATGGACTGATGCTGAGTGAAATGAACAGAACCAGAAGAACATTGTACACAATAAAAGCCATGTTGTGCGATGACTAATATTGATAAACTTAACCCTTGCCAGCAATATAAGGATCTAAGACATCTCCAAAGGCCTCATGATAGAAAATGCTATCCACATCCAAAGAAAGAACTATGGAATTTGAATGCAGATCGAAGCATACTATTTGCTATTTTTTTTTCTTCTGTTTTGTTTTGTTTTCTCTTTCTTGTGGTTCCTCCTGTTGGTTCTAAATCTTCCTCACAACATGACTAATGTGAAAATATGTTTAATAGGAATGTATGTGTAAAGCCTATATCAGATTGTGTGCTGTCTTGGGGAGGGAGGTGGAGAGAAATTTTAAACTCAAAAGGTTATGGAAATAATTGTTGATAAATCAAAATAAATTAATAAAAAATTGAAAAAAAGTGAGTCAAGGGATGGCTCCTTTAATTAAAAAACAAACAAACAAACTGGGAGGGAAAGACCCTTAGGATTGCTGGCCAAAAGGGAAAAGGTTACTATTTACATTCACTCTGAGCCTGGAGGGACCAAAAAATAGCCATTAAGTGTTGCTTGGGCAGGGACCTGTGGTTGTCCAATCCATGAGATCCTGAGTGAATTGGATTTAAGGCTTGATCTTTGAGAAAGAAATCTAGCCAGTAAACCCCAAGTTAACTAGGTAGCCTTCAGCATCAAAATTGATGAGAAAGTGGGATGTAAGCCTTTGAAAATAATTTTAATTTATTAATAAAGACAGGGAATAGAAAGAAAGTGTGAACTGGAGGTCCATTAATAGCCTATATAGGAATGGAGTGTTTGGGAAATTCTGACTAATCTTGGGCACATTGGTTGGGAAACTCTGATCTAAAAAATGACAGTAGGCTAAGGGCTCTTTTCTTTTTCTTTTTTTTTATTAATTTCTTTTGATTTATCAACAATCACTTCCAAATGCTTTTGAGTTTAAAATTTCTCTCCCCCTTCCTCCCCACCACCCTCCCCGAGATGGTGCACAATCTGATATAGGCTGTACATATACATGCCTATTAAGAATTAGAACCAATAGGAGGAACCACCAGAAAGAGAAAACAAAACTCAACAGAAGAGAAAAAAAAATAGCAAATAGTATGCTTCGATCTGCATTCAAATTCCATAGTTCTTTCTTTGGATGTAGATAGCATTTTCCATCACAAGGCCTTTGGAGATGTCTTAGATCCTTGTATTGCTGGGAAGGGTTAAGTTTATCAATATTAGTCATTGAACAACATGGCTATTATTATGTACAATGTTCTCCTGGTTCTGTTTACTTCACTCAGCATTAGACCATACAAGTCTTTCCAGGTTTTTCTGAAGTCAGCCTGTTCATCATTTCTTATAGCACAATAGTATTCTATATACCACAACTTGTTCAGCCATTCCCCAGTTGATGGGCTTCCTCTCAATTTCCGCTTCTTTGAAGGGCTCTTTTCTTAATATTGAATTGCCTTTTCAGATTTAATAAGAAGCCATTCTTCCCCCATCCCCCTTCTTACTATTCCTCAGCTGATGTTCACATGCTATTGGTGAACTTCCTGACTTGATACATGTAAGAATCTTAACTCTCTATTTTTCTCCCTAGAAAAATGTGCTGTATGTGGAGCTGCCTGCAAGCATCTGGCTCTCTCTGATAATGTGAGTGTGTCCCCTGTCCCCCAAATCTTACCTTAATTTAGGCCTTTAGAAAATGGGAATGAAGCACTCGAAAGTAAAGTTCACTAACCACAGTTAAGAAATGCATTTATTTGAGGCTCCCATAGTGGAAACAAAAGACAGAAATGATTAGGTACCATGAGGAGAATTAGGAATAGTATGACATCATGATTTAAGTTTCTTGGAATAGTGGTTCCTTTCTGACTTTAGCACAGTGGGAACAATATTAGGTATTTTAGAAAGAATGATAGATCCTTTGCCATGTTTCCAAATATCAAATAATATTCCTTCAAGAATGTGTTGATTCTTTGAGGGAAAAATATGTTTTAGTGGAAAGAGTACTGGACTTGGAATCAGAAGACCTTGGTTTGTATCTTGGCTCTGACAATTCCTAATTGTGTGATCTTTGGCAAATCTATTTACCTCTCTTGCTCTGTTTTCCTATTGGTAAAATGAAGTAGTTGGACTAATTTATCCCTTCCAGTCCTGATAGCTTGTGATTCCCTGTATTTCCTTTACAGCTAAAACCTCAGGAGAAGATGTTTTTTAAGAGCCCTGTGGAGACAGCTCTGAAGTATTTTAGTCACATCTCACAGGTACGAGAATTAAAGGAAAAAAAAAACCTGTTTGTCTAGACAAATTCCAACCATATCTTTCTCTTTGATTTATGAAAGTTCCTTTGAACTGTAAGTCTATGCATCTAGGAGGGATGTTGTTTTCTGTTTGCTCTCTCTTCTCTGGAAATAAAAATCTTCCTAACCAGTTAACTCCTTTACTGCATCATCCTCCTGAGGACTGTGACACTATTACAAATTCTCAAATTTTACCTTCCCAATTCTCAATGAATTCTTCTAAAGCAGTGTTATGAATAAAGGTGATTTATGGTCCTTTCCTCAATGAATAAGGATAGGTAAGAATATCCTTTAAGAACTACTTTCGGGCAGCTAGGTGGCACAGTGGATAGAGCACCGGGCCTGAAGTCAGGAGGACCTGAGTTCAAATCCAGCCTTAGACCAAACACTTGACACTTGCTAGCTGTGTGATCCTGGGCAAGTCACTTAACCCCAATTGCCTTAAAAAAAAAAAAAGAACTACTTTCATCTGTAGATCAGACCCTGGAAAGGGGTGGATTTGTAGATTTAAATGTCATTCTTCAGTATATAAAATGTAGAATTGAATGTAGGAAACAATTCCTTTGGTTCTATTCCCCCAGTAACTCTCCTTAATCACACACACACACACACACACACACACACACACACACACACACACAGGCTCTCAGAGTTCAGAAATCATCATACCACTTTCCCTACCTCATGTTATCTCTGCACTTAGTTATTTGGCTCATCTCCAAGAACATTCAGGAAGAAAAACCATTGCCACAGAATTGTAACAAATTTTCAGTGATAGTAGTGGATCCTTTAGCCTTTTTCTTGGTAGCAAGAGTTAGTTTGGTTTAGTGGCAGTAGTACTGGATTTGGAGTCAGGGAAAATGAGCTTAAACTACCTTGCTGTGCTACTTACTGCCTGCATAATCTTGGTTAATTTTATTTCTCTAGACTTCATTTTACTTATCTGTGAAAGGAGATGGGATTAAGGTCCCTTCCAGTTTTAAAACCTATGATCTTTTAGAAGGGATGATTGTAGTTTTTCCCATCCTTTTTTGGGAAGGCTGTTGGAAATTGTTCCAGACTCTCAGATTTCTAGCTTGTCTCATTTTCTTTTCCATTCTTTCCCCAGAAAGATAATTCCACAGCCTCATCATGGTATGAATCTTAAAAATTAATTTTGCTATTTTTAGTTTTTCCTTTATCTCTACTTGTTATTCTTGAGAGTTAGCTCTCTTCAGATACATGAAGATAGTTTTTAATGTCTTAGTTTTTAATCATCATTTTGCCCTGAGTGGTAGATTTAGTTCTTGTCTTTCACTTGAGTGAAAGGACTGGGGGAATGAGAAGCCAGTATCTCACTCCGTCAGTCCTGAGACTAGGGACAAAGAGAGAGGGAAAAAAAGCTTTAGCTACATCTTGTTTTTAACCACACAAGTAAGCAATCACATCTGAGAGGCTGTGTTAACATTGTGGAGAGAGAAAATCCAGTTGGGACTCAGCAAGAAATGTAAACAAGGTCAAATGAATAAAAGAGAGAGTCTTTGGTTAATAACCAAACCTAGGACTAGTTAATGATCAGTAGAGAAAATATATGTAGTCTGAGTCCTAACCTACCTAATCATGAGACCAATTAATCATGGTTAAATAATCAAGATAAGAAGATAAATGAATAAGGTTAGTTAATCATCAAGGGGCAATTTGGTGAAGTCAGCAAATTTTGATAATGTGTTTTCCTGATTTGTGAAGCTGAATTAGGAGACAAAAGGAGATAGCAACTTCCATGTTGTTTTAATCAACTCTGGCCCTAAAGTCAGAGGAATTGGGTTCAAATCCTACCTTGAAGTTACATTGTGACTTTGGGCAAATTTCTTTCTCCTTGTGCATCAGTTTCCTTAGTGTGATATAAAAGTGTGGGACTAATTTGGCCTTTAAGGCCAACTTCTAGCTCTAAATCTATGCTCCTAAACTTATCATCAGTGATAGTTTTATTGTTTATAGTCTCAGATCCCCACAGTGATCTTGCTGTGCCTTGTGACCAGCAGCTGATCTCCTATATGAAATTCTTAACCTACTCTTTGTTGGTTTTTCAGAAAAGCTGTGAGGTTGGAAACTAATAGATTTCCTTTGAATCTCAGATGGGTTATCTACAACTAACCATCTCTCAAGTGAATATCTCTTATTAAAAGGGTAAGCAGGTAAGGTGAGATAGAGTCTCAGTAAGAGAGAAGGAAGGAAAATCCATCACCAATACCAAGCAAATGATGTGACACAAGGTGTACATATTTTTTATGAAAGAACCTAGTTAAATTAGTTCCAATGTAAAGCAGAAAACCTAAATAACTGAAATAAGCAAGTTTCTTATATTTGTCTGTAGTTTTCTCAGTTGATTCCTACATAGGAGTCTCTTTGAAAGACATACTATGTTTCTTAGAAGAAAAAGAATTCTCAAGATTACTATTTCCTGAGAACTGACAATATTTGCTAGATTGTAACTTACTCAGTGACAAAAACTGTATCTTTTACAAGCTACATAAAATGTGCCTAGTGCAGTGGTGTAAAACTCTAAGTGTTAGGGAAGTAGATAGTTCAGATACCAAATGTACTTATAACCATAAAAGAAACTTGCTTAAAGTTTCTCCTGGAAGTTTGAAGATAAAAACAGTAATCTAAATTCAGGGCCTCCTTCTAGGGGACCAATTTAATCCAAGTCAATCCCCCTTTTATGAACTCCTATGCCACCGATCTGAATCACTCATTTGGGCACTTAATCATGTGCTGCCTTGTAGTATTACTTTAATGTGTGTATGCCTTATTTTTCTTTAGAAAATGTTTTATTTATCCTATTACTTCCCAATTACTTCTCCAACAAAAACAGCTAAGAAAAACAAATCACTGCCATCATATTTGACATCGTATGCAATATTAGACACCTCCCTACTGAGAGGAGGGAAGTGGTTGATCATCCATCCTTTGGAGCCAAGATTGGTCATTGAATTTACATTGATTTGTGAATTTAAGTGCTGTTTTCATGTACATTATTGTAGTTGGGTTTATTATCTCTTTTTGCCTTATTTTCCTAAGAAGATCGAAAGCTTCTGGAGGGCTGGCAGACCTAGATTTTTTTTATTTTTACTTTTTTTGGTGAGGCAATTGGGGTTAAGTGACTTGCCCAGGGTCATACAGTGTCAACTGTCTGAGGCTGGACTTGAACTCTGATCCTCCTGACTTCAAGGCTGGATCTCTGTCCACTGCGCCACCTAGCTGCCCCCAGACCTAGGTTTTTAAAAGACAATACTTTTAAAAAATTATTTTGTATAGCCCTCAGCACCTGGCCTAATGCCATATAGTTAGTAAGTACCTGGTAAATATTTAGTAAATGTTGGATGAATAGTTAAATATTTAATGGTTTCCTTAGAATCTCCCAGGATTGGTGAGACTTCATGGAAAAGGGACATTTCTGTGACGGGTTAAAAGAAAGGAATTTGGATAACAGTTGATAAAGCAGTTGACTTGCTAAATCAGAAAAATTCTAGTATGATATCAGATTCAGTACTTCTGTTTGTAAGTATCAAGAGAGAAAACTGGTTTGTTTAACTTCATTTGGTAGAGGTGAAGTGCTTCTGGTACTTTTTATTAAAATCTTTAGAGCCTAGATGAAAAAGTAACAAAAGTGGAGATTAACTGTGAATATGGTATAAAGAGATTCAGGTTTTTTTTGGATTATAACCTAAACATATCATTATTTTAAAAAATTAATAATATTCATACATTATATACATTATATACATATGGAATACTATAATGTACAAAAATAAGAAACCACTACCTGTATATTTAGCATGGATCAGATCCTCACTAGGACACTATTTTCTATTCGGTGTTCCATAGTTTATGTAAGAGGTGAAAAACTTGGACCAAAGGCATGTAACCTTTGTTCTATGGTGGGACATTAACAAAGGAAAAAGAGCCAATTTAGGGTCTCATAAGTAAAAGTCACTTTTACTTATTTCATGAGATTTTTTTTTAGAGAAAACATAAAACATACCATTAACTCATTTTTAAAATTGAGAACAGAACTGGAAAATTTTTATTTTATTATTTACTAAAATAATATTAAATATTAATATGACTAATTAAACTTACTGTTTATATTTAAATTAATTTCAACACATAAAATAGAAATTTTAGTCATTTTCTTTAAGGTTTTTTAGAACACAAAACTATATTCAATAAATTAAAAATAATATTTTAAAATATGCTTTAGTTCTATAATTTGGTCATTTTAGGGGAGATAAGATAAATGAAAAGTAGTACTCGTACTGGAGTACAAGAGATAAAGACATACAGGAAGTGAGATGTTCAGTTGTTTTTCGGTCTTGTCTGACTCTTTGTGACCCCATTTGAGGTTTTCTTGGCAGAGATACTAGAGTGGTTTGGCATTTCCTTCTCCAGCTCATTTTATAGATGAGGAAACTGAGGCAAATAGGGTTAAATGACTGCCCAGGGTCTCACAGCTAATAAGTGTCAAGAAGACTTATCTTCCTGAGTTCAAATCTGGCCTCAGACACCAGACCTGGTGCTCTACTGTTCCACCTAGCTGCCTCAAGGGGATGAAACAGAAGGACACATGGTGTGTGTGTGTATGTGTGTATATGTATATGTATATGTATATGTATATATCTCTGTCTCTGAAACACAGACTTCATATACAGAGATACACAGAGATGACTAGAAAAGAGAAACATATGCATATTTAAAAGGGATTCACACTGAACAAGTTGGCACAGAAACAAACACATAGTTGAACAGAGCTGATCAGAGGAAGGATGGGAAACCCTGGCAGTTTTGAGCAGCAGTGAGGGTGATAATGCTGTGACTGCACTGATAATTCTCCACATTATGGGGTTCAGGGTAGATGCCTCTGAGCATTTTCATTCCTCACTTTCTTTTTTCTTTCTTTTTTTCTTTTTTTAGGCAGTTGGGGTTAAGTGACTTGCCCAGGGTCACACAGCTAGTAAATGTCAAGTGTTTGGTCTGGGGCCGGATTTGAATTCAGGTCCTCTTGACTTCAGGGCGGTGCTCTATCCACTGCACCACCTAGCTGCCCCTGAGCATTTTCAAAGAGAAGTAAAAAACTGTAAACAATGGCTAATTCATTTAATCCTTGAGGAGTTTTTCTTTGATGCAACAATAACAATATTATCTTTACCAGGACCCTACCAAAAAATTATTTTTTTAAAGGGAGAGGGGCTCAGATGATATTAATTTCTTAAAAAAATGTAATTTCAGTCATTTGGTATGAGGAAGCTTAAAATTCTTAGAGAAAAAAGCAAATAGATTTTGAAAGAGACCTAGTAAATTCAACAATACTTTAAGGTTCCAAAGTAAATTTCTAAAAGTCATTCCTTCACATGTTAAATCTTTAGAATTCTATGGGAACATAAACTTGTTTAAAAAAAATTTGGTGGGGCAGCTAGGTGGTGCAGTGAATAGAGCACTGGCCCTGGCTTCAGGAGGACCTGAGTTCAAATCTGGCCTCAGACATATAACACTTACTAACTGTGTGACCCTGGGCAAGTCACTTAACCCCATTGCCTAGCCAAAAAAAAAAAAAAAATTGGACCAACATCTTACATCCCATACCAAGATAAAGTCAAAATGGGTACATGGTTTAGATATAAAGACTGATACTATAAGCAAACTAGGAGAGCAAGGAATAGCTTACCTATCAGATCTGTGGAAAAGGGAAGAATTTATGACCAAACAAGAGGTAGAGAACATTATGAAATGCAAAATGGATGACTTTAATTACATTAAATTGAAAAGTTTTTGTACAAACAAAGTCAATGCAACCAAGATTAGAAGGGAAGCAGAAATCTGGGAAAGAATTTTTACAGCCAGTGTCTCTGATAAAGGCCTCATTCCTAAAATATATAGAGAACTGAGTCGAATTTATAAGAATACAAGTCATTCCCCAGTTGGTAAATGGTCAAAGGATAGGAATAGGCAGTTTTCAGAGGAAGAAATTAAATCTATCTATAGTCACATGAAGAAATGCTTTAAATCACTATTGATTAGAGAAATGCAAATCAAAACAACTCTGAGGTACCACATCACATCTATCAGATTGGCTAACATAAAAAAAAAAGGAAAATGATAAATGTTGGAGAAGATGTGGGAAAATTGGAACACTAATGAATTGTTGGTTGAGTTGTGAACTGATCCAGTCATTCTGGAGAGCAATTTGGAACTCTGCCCAAAGGGCTATAAAAATGTGCAAACCCTTTGACCCATCAATACTACTTATAGGTCTGTATTCCAAAGAGATCATAAAAATGGGAAAGAACCCACATGTATAAAAATATTTATAGCAGCTCTTTTTATGGTGGCAAAAAGTTGGAAATTGAGGGGATGCCCATCAATTGGGGAATGGCTAAACAAGTTGTGGTATATGAATGTAATGGAATACTATTGTGCTATAAGAAATGATGAGCAGGCAGATTCAGAAAAACCTGGGAAGACTTATATGAACTGATGCTGAGTGAAATGAGCAGAACCAGGAGAACATTGTACACAGTAACAGCAACATTGTTTGATGACTAACTTTGATAGACTTAGACCTTCTCAGCAGTGCAAGCATCCAAAAGACTCATGATGGAAAATGCCATCCATATCCAGAAAAAGAACTGTGGAGTCTGAATGCAGATCGAAGCATACTATTTGCTCTCTCTCTTTTTTTTTGTTTATTGTTTCTCATGGTTCCTTCCATTGGTTCTGACTCTTCTTTACAACATAACTAATGTGAAAATGAATATGAATGTATATGTAGAGCCTATACCAGATTGCATGCCATCTTGGAGGGGGGGGGGAGAGGGAGGAGGAGAAAATTTAGAACTCAAAATCTTATGAAAGTGAATATTGAAAACTAAAAATAAATTAATTAATTAAAAAAATAGATTTGTATATAATCTTTTGTTTATATTATCTGGGGATAATAGGGAACCCCTGGGATTTATTGAATGGGGGGGATATCATAGTAAGATTTACTCTTTAGGAAGAGCAACTTGACACCTGAGTGGAGGATGAATTAGATTAGGAAGAGATTTAAGGCAGGAGGACCAAACAAAATGAGAAACCAATTTTGTGCTCCCTTATGTATTCCCACAATGGTGTTGGGGTTATTAAAACACTGTTGCTATAGATAGCCCTCTCAGGTCATAAGGTTAGATTTTTACTAGGCTATTCAGCTACATCAATATTTGGCTTTAGCATCCTAAAAGTGAACGGTGTCATGTTTTATCCCCAATCTTCAACTTTCTAGCTTTCTTGAATTATTCTAGTTTGTGGGACTCTGAATGATCAGATAATGAATATGAGTTGGTGAGCTGTTAAGAAATGGTCTATACTGGAACCTGACTAGGGCCTTTTACCCCCAGCAGGTATGGAGTTTCCAGAAGAAACAGACAGATCTGCTTATCACCTTTTATAAACACAGACTTTCTAAGTCAGAAGCCGCCATGCAGGAGGCCCAACGGACAGTGGCCAGTCAGGACAAGTAAGTGACCCTTCCCAGACCCCTCGAAAGTCTTCCACGTTACTTTAGTCATTTTCCTTTTAGAGCAATTATTCTCATTACCAAGGTTGACGCTCAGGATAGTTGTGAAGTAGGCAAAGAATCTTTATTATTCCTCCCTTACATTTCCTTATACTTCTTTTCCTCCTCAGTGTTTCCTTTCCTTTAGCTCTCTTCACTCACCCCTACCAAAACGTATAACCTCTAAAAGCACATGAATTTTTTACACATATAAATATCTGATAATACTCAGTTTCTTTTCCCAGACATTTTTACATTTTAACAGAGACTAAAGCTTTAAGCCAAAAGAGTGAATCTAATGGTAGAATTTATCTGAGTAGGAGGGGGGGGTAGGGAGAGAGAAGGCCCAAGAAATTATAACATGTATACTAGATGAGCAAGACGTGTAAGTAATTGACAACCCTAACCCAATGCTTGCTAAATCCAAGATCAGAAACTACTGGAGGAAGGACTTGCTATTCAACAAGAACTCTTGGTAACTAGAAAGCAACCTGTCAGAAATTGGGTTTAAATCAGTATCTTGCAGTATATACCAAAATAAGCTCCAAATAGATGTGACTTTAACCAACACAAAAAGATCACATTAAAAATATAGGAGAAGGGAAGAAGGTAACTTTTAGATACTTAGTTTTGGGGAAAACTCATAGTGAAACAAAGCAGTTGTGTGAACAAAATAAATGAAATTAGAACACAAAGAAAAACTATTGACGAGGGAAAAAATAACTTTGCATCAAATCTCTGATAAAGGTCTGATTTCCAACATACATAGGTAATAGATGCTACTATATCTGTATAAAGACCAAGAGTCATTCCCCCAAGAGAAAAGTGGTCAAAGGATATGAATAGTTTTCAGAAGAAATACAAATGATCAACAGCCATATTTTTAAAATACTCTGCAACACTAAAATAAGAGAAATATAAATTAAAGCAACTCTGAGGTTTTACATCACACTCAGCAAATTGATGGTAAAATACTGAAATAATCAATGTTGGGAGTGCTGTGAAAAAACAGGCATACTAATATAGTGTTGATAGAGTTGTGAATTTATCCAACCATTCGGGAAGACATCTTAGAACAATGTTAGAAAAGCAACAATTCTATTTATGCCCTTTGACCCAGAGATAACACTTCTGGGCTTATACCCCAAGGAGGTGATAGGGTGATAGATCCAGAGCTGCAAGGGGCTTCAGAGGCCAGTGGAGTCTAACTCCTTCATTTTTCAAATAAGGAAACAAAGGCTCAAGGAAATGACTTGCTCAGTGTCACATAAGTAATACGTGGCAGAACTCAAAGACAGAAGAAAAGCTAGTTAATAAACATTTAAGTATCTACTATTTGCTAGGCGCTGTGCCAAGCACTGGGGGAACAAAAAAAAAAAGGGCAAAGCCAGTTCCTATCCTCAAATAACCCCCAATCTAATGGGGGAAACAACAAGCAAACAAATACATACAAACAAGCTATATACAGGAACAAAAGAAAATTAAAGGAAGGAAAGCACTGGAATTGAGGGTTTGGGAAAGGCTTCTTGTAGAACATGGGACTTAAAGAAAGCTAGGGAGGTCAGTAGGGGGAGATAAGGAAAGAAAGCATTCTTAGTATGGGGGACAGAGAAAATGCCTGGAACTGAGAGATGTAGTGTCTTATTTATGGAAGAGCAAGGAGACTAGTGTTACTGGATGAAAAGTACATAGCAGGGAATAAGGTATAAGAAGACTGGAAATGTAGGGGAGGGAGGCTATGTTGTAAAGGGCTTTCAATACCAAACAGAGGGTTTTATATTTGATCCTGGAGGTGATAGGAAGCCACTGGAATTTACTGAGTAGGGGTTAATATGGTTAGACCTGGGCTCTAGGAAAAATCATTTTGACAACTGAATGAAGAAAAGATTAGAGCAAAGAGAAACTTGAGGCGAGCATACCTACCAGCAGACTATTGAAGTAGTCCAAGTGTGGGTTCATGAGGGCTTGTACTAGGGTGGTGGTAGTATCATAGGGGAGAAGGAGGCATACTTGAGAGATACTACAAAGATGAAATTGATATTTCTTGGCAATGGATTGGATATGGAAGAGGGGGGTAAGAGATAGTGAGGAGTCTAGGATGACACCTAGGTTGCAAGTCTGAAAGACTGGGAGGATGATGGTGCCCTCAACAATAATAGGGGGGAGGTGGGGAGGGTTTAGAGAAGATAAGGAGTTTGTTTTGGACATAGCAAGCTTAAGATATTTACTAGAATTCAGTTCTAGATATCTGAAAGGAAGTTGGAGATATGAGATTGGAGGTCAGCAGAGAGGTTAGGACAGGATAGGTAGATTTGAAAATTATCAGTATAAAGACGGTAATTAAATTTATGGAAGCTGGTGACATTAGCAAGGGAAGTAGTATAGTGGGAGAAGAGAAGAGGGCTCAAGACAGAACCCTATGGGATACTAATGGTTAGAGGGTCTGACCTGGATGAGAATACAGAAAAGGACACTGAAAAGGATTAGTCTGATAGGTAGGAGGAGAACCAGGGGGAATGGTATCCTAAAAAACCTAGAGTATCAAGGAGAAGAAAGTAATCAACAGTATCTGAGGCTACAGAGAAGAAGAATGAGGACTGAGAAAAGACTGTTGGATTTGGCAATGAGGAGATCGTTGGTAACTTTGGGGAGAGCAGTTTTAGTGGAATGTTAAGGTCAGAAGACATATTGTAGGGGGTTAAGAAGAGAGTGAGAGGAGAGAAAATGGAGGCAACTATTGCAGATGGCCTTTTCAATAAGTTGGCCACAAAGGGCAGAAGAGATATAGGATGATAGAGGGAATAGAAGGATCTAGTGAGGGTTTTTTGAGAATGGAAGAGACATGGGCATCTTTGTAGTCAGTAGGAAAGGAGCCAATAGACAGGGAGAGATTGAAAATAAGTAGTAGAGTGAAGATGGCAGAGGGAGCAGTTGGTTGGAGAAGATGAGATAGAATGGTGTGGCTTTTGCAGATAGAACCTTGGGCCTTGGTTGGGGGACAAGGGTAAAGTAGGAAATGGTAGCAGAAGGCATTTGAATGCAATGAGGAAGAGGGGAGAAGAAGGAGCTGTCAGCTAATGGCCTCAGTTTTTTTTCTGTAAAATAGGCAAAGTTCTCAGCTGAGAAGGTGGAGGGAAGGGAAGTCATGGGAGATTTGAGGAGGGATGAAAAGGTTTAGAAGAGCCTCTGTGGAGAGTGGGATAGTGAGTTGATAAGGGAGGCATAGAAGGATTTGCCCAGTGGCTGTGAGAGCCCAGGTGAGGTTGTGTAGCATAAATTGATAGTGGACTCAGTCAACAGTTGCCTGATTTCTCTACCTAAATTCAATAGCACATGTATTAGGAGTGAAGGTGGGAGTCACCCAAAGCTGAGGCTTGGCAGGATACTATTGGAACTATGATAAGGGGTCCAAGAACTCCAGAGAAGAGGACGGTGTAGAGTTGACCTGGTTCTCCAAGGAGTCAAGATGGGGAAAATAGAAGAGTGTGGCTAGTGCAGGGGAAGTGGCCTGGGAGAGAACAGAAGGGTCAAGGAACTGGAGGTTATGGTATGGAAGAAGAGTAGTGTTGGTAAGGGAAAGCATAGGGAGAGGCGAAAAGTTGGTAGATTATGGTCAGATAAAGGAATTTTGGAATTTTTGAACATGGAGGTGGTGTATTTGTGGATGATGGAAAAATCAAGGGTATGACCATCTTTGTATATGGCTGAGGTAGAATGGAAGTTATGGGCATTGGGTGGTGTTGTATATGGGAAAGATCACATATATACCAAATTATTTATAGCAGCACTTTTATGGTAGCAAAAAACCCTTAGAAGAAACAGTTTAATGAGGCAGCATGGTATAGTGGAAAAAGCACTGGCTCTGAGTCAAAGGACCCAGGTTCAAATAGTAGATGCTTAATAAATATTTGTTGACTGGCTTTCCCTCTTCCTTTGACCTCTGCCACTTATTATTTATGTCACCTAGGGCAAGTTACTTAGCTTCCCTGGGCCTTAGTGACCTCTTCTGTAAAACAAGTGAGATGGACTAGATGACTTCTAAGGTCCCTTCCAGCAGTGGTTCCATGATCCTATGCAGTAGGTACCCATCAACTGGGGAATGGCTGAAAAACCTGTTGTATATGAAAGCAATAGAATATCATTGCATCATAAGAAATGATGAATAGGGGCAGCTAGGTGTCACAGTGGATAGAGCACCGGCCCTGGAGTCAGGAGGAACTGAATTCAAATCCGACCCCAGACACTTGACACTTACTAGGTGTGTGACTCTGGGCAAGTCACTTAACCCCATTGCCTAGCCCCCTCCCCCCCAAAAAGAAAAAGAAATGATGAATAAAGAATTCAGATGAATGAGAAAATATGCATGAACTGATTCAGAGTAAAGCAGAACCAAAATAATAATACACACAATGATCACAGTAATATAAAGAAAAATGACAATAAAAGCCATCAGAAATCATATCAGTATAATGTTGTATTGACTCCAGAGGACTAGTGATCAAATATGCTTCCTTGCCCTTGAAGAAGTTAGACTATAGGTGCACAATGAGGCACATGCTATCAGACATCATCAATGTGTCACTGTAGTTTACTTAATGGTAATTTTTTGTCTATGAAGGAGGATGCTTGGGTGGAGGTGGTAGTTTCCTTGGGAAATGACAGTAATACATTTTTTTTAAAAAAAGAAGCAACAATAAAACATTTTTAAAGAACACAACAGGTAAGTGGTCATCTATTTTGTCTCCCTGATCCTACTATAATTGTCTAATTGATAACTCATGGAACTAAGAAAGACCACCTGAGCAGCATATAGTATAGTACAGTATAACCGAGGGACTCTCAACAAATACTACTAAATATTAATAATTATCATCATAACTGTTCACTTCTCCACTCTGCTTGGTGGGTTGGTCAAGGGAGATCTTAATCAAAGGGATGTACATATTCAGACTTCCATTTCATTGTCCCTTAAAGCTGAATATTACCATCTTAGGGAGCTAGTAGTCCTAAGGAAGGAAAATGGGGAGCTGAAGAAATTCCTGGCCATCCTGAAGGTGAGTGAAACCCACCAACTTGACAACCAATTTTTCTCTCAGCTTTTTCTGTACATTTGTTGGATTCTTTATGTAGTTATAAGATTTCATTAATCAACCTAAAATAACTCTCAGGACCCTTCTCTCTCATTCTCTTCCTTCTTCTTGAGTATATCCTTGTAGTTTCATCTGATAATTTTTTTCTCCATAGAATAAAATAATTTTAGCATTGAAAGGGACCGTCAGAGAGAATCCCTTCCAAGTTCTTAATTTTACAGATGAAGAAACCCAGATTGTTGAAGAGCTTATCAAAATCATCCAACTTGTTAGTGGAAGATCTGGAACTGGATCTCAGGCCTCTTAACTCCCAACCTAGTGCTTTTTCCATAACACCATAGTCTATTTAATCTTTCTCTTCTTCAGAGTTCTTAACATTGAATAATGCGTGTACTTCTGCCATCTTCCTTTATCTCAGCTGTCTCTAAAGGGATCCTTCTCCATTTTTAAACCTATGTCAGTTTTCAGCAGAGATCCCCACCATTTTTGTTGGGAGGAAATATTTTTCATTTCTCTGAGGCCTATAGATTACTAGAGGTGGATATGGATCCTGACAGTCAAGTCTCTGAACAGAGAAGGGGTGCTGACAGAGTCCCAAGGAAAGGTAAATAGAGGAGGGTGGAGAATTGAAATAAATGCTGATGGCTAAATTCCTAAGAGGGGTGGAAAAAAGGGAGCTTTTCTTGGGAGTTCCGGCAAACCAATGAGAAGGGACTGTCATTAGCTATTGTCTTGGTGCTCTTACCAGATAAGGCTGTAAGGTCTTTTGGTAGATTTGGAGTTTTACAAGTAAAATGGTTAAAATGACTCAGAGATTCCAATGCTAGGCATACATCCCAAGGAAGTTGTTGACAAAAAAAGAAAAAGGCTTCACATACACCAAAATATTTGTAGCAGAACTTTGTGTGGTAATAATGAACTGGATGCAAAGTATATACCCATTGATTGGGGAATGGCTGAACAAATAGTACGTGCATGCAGTGAAATATTACTGTGCTATAAGAAACAATGACTATGAGGAATATAGAGAAGAATAGAAAGACTTACATGAGCTTACATGAAGTTAAGCAGAACCAGGAAGACAATATACATGATTGAAACAATATAAATAGAAAGACCACAAAACAGTAAAAAATGAATGTTGCAATATTGTAAAGAAAAAGTGGTACTTCACTCTGCTTTTTTGCAGAGGTTGTTGTGGGAGGGAGAGGGAACTGTAGTCCTCTGGTGTGGAACATTGCATGCAACATTAGTTATTTTAAATGTGTTGATTGACTTCCTACAGTTTTCTCTTCCTCTTTTCCTTTTAAAAAAAATTATTTGTTTAAAGGGATGGCTGTCAGGAAGGGAAAGGGAGAATAATATAGGGGAAAATCCAGGTTTATTTGTATATATAATATGTGTGTGATATATCTAAAACACACACACATATGTATGTATATATGTATTTAAAGAGACCTTCTGGTATATCCTAACCTACTGGCTGAGGGCTCATGGTCTAAATAAAACCTTCCTCATTAAATTCTTTCTTTCAGGAGTCTCCTAGCCGATGCCAAGGAAGCAGGTCAGTTCCACAGACACATACCTGCTTTCCTTTGAAATTTATGTTCTTTATTGCCTCCTAACAACTCATGCACACATTAAGAAAAGCAAGTAATGAGTAGATGATGGTTTTCTGTTTTAGTCCTCTGGGAAAGGGTCTTTGGAGACAAATGTGGGAAGGGAAGAGTAAGAAACCTAGGGGCAGCTAGGTGATGCAGTGGATAGAGCACCGGCCCTGGAATCAGAAGGACCAGAGTTCAAATCTGGCCTCAGACACTTGACACTTACTTGCTGTGTGACCCGGGGCAAATCACTTAATCCCAATTGCCTCACAAAAAAAAAAAAAAAAAAAGAGTAAGAAACCTGGGATGAAACATCTAAGAATTCTATGACTTGCTTGGATTTTCTTCCATATAAATACTGGGGAAACTGTTACACCTTACCTAGGCTGTTGGAAAGAAAGGGGATCTTACCTGGAGAAAAGGAATTTGCCCTGCATCTTTTGACACCTTAGACAGTTAAATAAACATATCTAACTACTGAATAATTTGTTGCCAGGAAAGTTGCTGTTCTTTATCTGCTCTGCTCTATGTAGTCCTCTGTATCACTTATTTCTATGCGGAGAAATAGCAATTCCTTGCTCTCTCTCTCTTTTTTTTTTCCTTTTCTGCAGGTCTACCACTCCCCGGCCAGTAGGCATCACTTCCCCGTCACAATCAGGTAGATAGCAGATTGTTACTTCCCCAGACAGGTGAGGTAAATAAACATATTTTCCAAGTCCATTTTAAAATTGAACAGCTTTCTAAGTGAAGTTAGATTTCTCCAAGAGGAAGGCAGTTTCATCTGAAAAGCCACACTTAGGATTCACACATTTTATATGTAGATGAGAAAGAAAAAGAGGTATTGGTAGATACACCCCACATTAGGCTCACAACTAGGATTATTTCATATATAGTGCCCAAGCCAGACAAGAAAGCACAGGGCAGGGAGCCTTTACAATTGCAACCTCTTCATAGTTGCTTTTCTTTCAGTTACTCCACGACCCAGTTCCCAGCACAGCAACCAGGTAGTCAGGTGAGTTGAAGGGTGACTGGGCTCAGATTAATACTAATAACTGATGGGTGGAGGGAAGGTAAAAGATTCACAAAAGTATGCTGTGGGTTAAAATTAAAAAGGTAAAGTGTGTATGTATTTCGCAGCTACAAAAAGCTTTAATATCACCTTTTTCAGTCGATCTTCTTCCTTGGAATCCATTCCATACAGAGTGCCTGGCTTTGGTAGCTTTGGTCAGGTGAGTAATCTTCATTTCCTCTCCTTGAAGAGAGGTTCTATCACTGAAGGAAAAACAGAAGATTGAGGATATATTAAGTAGCACAGCCTCATTTAAGTTTAGGTGTACATTCCTGGTATTATATCCTCAAACCTTGTTTTCCTTTGGTAATGAAGATCTGATATTAGAGGCTGATTGAGGAGCGGGGCTTGGGGGTGTATTGAGCAGTAGGCAAAGAGTACTATATTTGAAGTCAGAAGAATTCTGGCTCTACTACCACCCATATAACCACGGGCAAGTGACTCCCCCTCTTTGGGTTTACTCACCTGTAAAATGAAGGTATTGGACTAGATTGTCCCTAAAATATCCTCCCAGTTCTAAAATCCTATGATAAATGAGAGTAAAGGAGGTGAGAGTGTTTAATTCAAGATCTGGATCAACAGTGCCCATTTCAATTTCCCCAGGAACAGTACTACTTATTTGTAACAAGGGAAAGACTTAATGTTTCTTTTTTTAGCAGAGAGAAGAGTAAAGATGGGGGACATAATGATAGTAATGCTAAAAAAAATTAAGAAAATAGTGCCAATGAATTGTTAAAAAAAAATAAACAGGTAAGCAAAAGAAGTTTAGAAGGGGATACAGAAAGGAAGAGTAATATTCAAACTAACATGTTAAATTTAAATCATATTTTTTAAAAACAACCCAACTCACCTGTAAAATGAAGGTATTGGACTAGATTGCCCCTAAAATATCCTCCCAGTTCTAAAATCCTATGATAAATGAGAGTAAAGGAGGTGAGAGTGTTTAATTCAAGATCTGGATCAACAGTGCCCATTTCGATTTAATTCAAGATCTGGATTCAACAGTGCCCATTTTGATTTCCCTTGAAATCGAATGAAACAACCCAGGTACCCTTGGACTAGAGATAGTTCCCCTGGAAGAGAAGCAGTTTATTCAAATAAAGGTGGGAGACATGAAAGCCCAAGAACTGGTACAATATATTTGCTTAGCTGGTGTTTGTGATTTTTCCAGCAGGGCAACAGAGGCCTGCAGGGAAGAAATACTCCCAGGGAATCTTATGCAGGTGAGAGTAAAGGAGCCATCACAGACAAATGCACTGTGCAGAATTATGTATACCCTCCCAAACCCCCTTGCTGTAGAGCATCTTTCTTCATTTTTCCAGGAGTAAACTCTCAGTTTTCAAAGAAAGATGATTTGTGTTTTCAGACAAAAAAAGGAAAGTAGCTGGGCAATAGCAATGAAAACCCACGTTTGTTCATAGTAGAAGTACTGAACACCTTATTTCACCTTAGGTAGCCACACTTCAAATAGCAACCAGGAGATGGCAGCAAAGGGTAGAGAATGAGGGGCTTGCTAGGCATCCCATTGTTAACCAGAAAACTAATTGAGAGTTAGGCATCTCAGCCTGACTGAAACACTACATTAGCAAGGGGATATGAGTTATCATGTCTACTTCTCATCACCACTGATAGGCCAGGATAGGATTAAACATATAGTCAGTCTATTTTCCAGGACATTAGCCAGTCCTCAAAGAACACCTATCAGTGGGATTAGCCTTTCTTTTACCAGAGGCAAATTTACCATGCCCCAGATGATTCTCTAGGGGTCAGTTTCAGGAAAGACTGTTTTCCCTTCCCCATTTATTCTTTTGCTGCCCTGTTCTAAGAAATGTAGTTGTTGCTAGTAATAATTATTTTTATATAAAACTGAATTTCTTATATGCACAGTTGAGTCCTGTCTCCCTCCCCCCCAATATCCAGTATGGGTTGTTTTTAAAAAATATGATCTAAATTTAAGATGTTAGTTTCAATATTACTCTTCCTTTCTGTATCCCCTTCTAAACTTCTTTTGCTTACCTTTTTATTTTTTTTTAACAATTCATTGGCACTATTTTCTTAATTTTTTTTAGCATTACTATCATTATGTCCCCCATCTTTACTCTTCCCTCTCCTAAAAAAAGAAACATTAAGTCTTTCCCTTGTTACAAATAAGCATATTTGCAGAAAACAAATCAACACATTTGCTGTGTCTGATAATGCATTTTTCATTCTGTCAAAAGGTGGGAAGCATGATTCATCATCAGTTTTCTGGAGGTGTAATTGGTCATGACTTTTATCATGATTCTTAAGTCATTCACATTTATTTATTTAGTTTTACAATGTTGTAGTCTTTGTGTGAATTATTCTTCTGATCCTCCTTGCCTCAATTCACCTTGTATCAGTTTATACAAATCCTCCTAGGTTTCTCTGATTCTGCCCCTTTCCTTTTTAATTAGGGCACAATATTCACATACTGTGTTTTGTTCAGCCATTCATTCCCCAATTGATAGACACCCACTTTGTTTCCATTTCTTTGCTACAATAAAAAGTGCTACCATCAATATTTTTGAACCTATGAGTCCTTTACCTCTTTCTTTGATGTCTTTGTAGTATAAGCCTACTTGTGGTATCATTGGGTAGAAAAGTACACCCAGTTGTATGCATTTTGGAAATAGTTCCAAGTTGCTTACTAGACTGGTTAGACCAGTTTGTAGTGTATTGGTGTGCCTGTCCTCTCACAGCCCCCTCCAATAATTGTCATTATTCTTTGGGGTGGGCAGTACATCTTGGCTACTTTGATGGGTTTGAGGTAGAATCTCAGAGTTTGGGTTTTTCATCTGTATATGTATATGTTTATACACACACACACACACACACACATGCACACACATATATACATATACATATTTTTAATCATCAGAAATTTGCCTTCTCTTCCTTTCACACTGACATTTTCCCCTTTTTTCCTCCCCACACTCCCATAGTTGAGAATAAAAGAAGAACAAAATCCCTGTTACAAATGTCTATTTTCTTGTTGATTGAAATTTATTTCTGTACCTAAATGTGCATATATTCTCTCCTTTTACAAGTTCAGATGAGAGAGAGGTTCAGGTATGTCCCCTCCTTGTTGTTTGTATAGAAGTCTACTTCCATACCTTGATTATATGAGATAATTTTCTTTAACCTTCCTTCCCCTCCCTGCCCTCCGCCCCCCCCAGTGTATTTCTCTTCTATTCTTTTTCATTCCATTCTTCTTTTAAGATCATCAAAGCATAACAGAACCATTCCCAGGCCCTCTCCCTGATTAATCTCCCTCTGTGACCTCTGAAGATGATAGGGTTCAGAGGGGACACATGTATAATTTCCTCATATTTAAATGTAAGCAGCTTATCCTTGTTCTGTCTCTTACGATTGTTCACTCAAGTTTACATTTATGTTTTTCTTAACCCTTGTGTTTGAACTTCAAAACTCCTATGAAACTCTGGTGTTTTCATTAGAAATGCTTGGAAGTCCTTAATTTTCATTAAAGGTCCATTCTTTTCCTCTGTATCCTTATACTCAGTTTTTTTGGATAGGTTATTTTTGGATATAAACCTATATCTTTGCCTTCTGGAATATCATTAGTTCTTTAGACTGTGGCTGATTCTTTTGGCCCCTTGGTACTTGAATTCTTTTTTTTTTTTTTGCAGTGGTGGGGTGAGGTGGGGTGCTGCTTGCAGTATTTTTTTTTTCTTTGACTTATAAGCTCCAAATTTTGGCTATAATATTCCTGGGCATTTTCATTTTGAAGTTTCGTTTACGAAGCAGACCAGTGGATCCTTTCTATTTCTACTTTGCCCCCTGGTTCTAAGCTATCTGCACAGTTTTCTTTTAAGATTTCTTGAAATGTGAAGTATAGACTCTTTTTTTGGTCATGGCTTTAAGGTAGTCGCATAATTCTGAACTTCTTTTCTCCTCAATCTGTTTTTCAGGTCAGTTGTTTTTGCTGTGAGATATCTTACATTTTCTTCTATTGGAGGGGGGAGTGTTTTGACTGTTTTAATCTTTCTTGTTGTCTTATGGATAATTGGCTTCTATTTCACCCATTCTAATTTTTCAAGGAGTTTGTCTTGAGTTTTGTACCTCTTGTGCTAAGATGTTAATTAATCCTTACCATTTTTTTCTTCCATAGCTCTTATTTCTTTCCTTATTTTTTTCCCTTCAATCACTCTCTTTTCATTTATAAAAAAAAACAAACATTTCTTTGACCTTTTTTTATGCTGTTGCTTCAGTTCTTCCAGGAATTCTAGTTGAATTTGTGCCCAAAGTATGTATTCTTCTAAGGCTTTGATTATAAATGTTTTGGAATCATTATCTCCTTCTGGGTTTGTGTCTTGAGTGTCCTTGACACCATAATAGCTTTTTGTGGTAGAATTCTTTTTTGTTTGCTCATTCTTCCAACCTATTTCCTGAATTGAGACTTGGTATTAGGGCTGTGTACTTCTGGAGAGAAGATCTGTATTGTTCTGTTACTGCTTTCTCGGGGTATTGAATTTTGTGTTATTTCAGGCTCCCAGGGACAGCTCAGGCTAGGCACCTGTAAGTTTTCAGGTCTGATCCAGGGCAAAGTCTATTTCGTGGTCCCCTAGTCTGAACTCTTGAAGTTCCTAATCTGGGTTTGGGTCTGAGTAATTGTACACTGCTGTTGGACCCAGCCACTATTAGCCAGGTGGGAATCTCTGGTGGTTCAGAGTCCCAGAACTGCAGGCTCCCCTTAGGTCTGAGATTCCTGCCCTTTGCAGGCTTCAGACTGGGCTAGAAGTTGGAGCTGAGACCCTGCTCAGCTCCTGGGATCTGACCTACGCCACTGCAACTTGCTTTTGAACTTACTCTTTGTTTAATATACTGCCTTGGGCTTGCTATACTCCTTACCCTAGAATGCCAGCCAAAGTCACAGGTCCTTTCGTCTCTCTGCCCTGGATGTCCCTGCTGCTACCCATTCAAATGGAGTGGCTGAGATTAGGCCTACCCTCTGCCTCAATCCCTGGCTTTCATTTCAGTGTCTTTATGGCCTGTATTGAGTTTTGTCTTCTTCTCTGTGCATAGTCCCTAATTGTGAGTGGATTCTGTCCCTTGTTTTGGCTGTGATAGGCCCGTGTGGGATATTGGAGATATGTTAGTCTCAAGTCTCCTACACATATGCCCTGAAGATAGTACTCAGGTGCTAAATTGGCCTTTCTGCCTGCTGTGACTCCCAGTTCTCAGTTCCCAGACATGGTAGGGTCTTGTCTCTCTGCACAGAGGTATATGGAGCTAGTTCTGTCCCTGCTTCTGTTCTCATAAGAGAAGGTCAAGATCTGTTTTCCAGTCCATAACTACTAGCATACTGGCTTGAGATCCTCCTATTTAGAGTGCTGGCTGGCTTTACATCTATTTGTGGGAGCTCATGCTATATTCTTTGGCTTGACTCCTTTCCCCATCTCACTCAGCTTTAGGCTAGTCTTCCTGCAGCTAAGCGCCACAGTAGATGGACCTGAGTTCAAATCCTACCTCAGACACTTAAACCCTGGGCAAGTCACTTAACTCTGTTTGCTTCAGTTTCCTTATCTGTAAAATGAGCTGAAGAAGGAAATAGCAAACCACTCAAATATCTTTGCCAAGAAAACCCCAAAAGCAATTATAAAGAGTTGGATACAACTGAAAATGACTAAACAGCAAATCTGTAAAAATCCTTCTACCTGGCTTCTAGCCATCTTTTTGTCTAGCCTGGGTGAGGAACTTACTGCCACTTCTTTTTAGTCTTCTTTATCATTGGTCTTTCTGGGGTCCTTTTCAGATTTTTATTGGGGTTTAAATAGAAGAGGCATACTTCTCTATGACCTTTTCTATTGAATTTCTAGCCAAAAGTCTATTGTTAGTATAGTTGAATGGTCCTTTGTGTTTAACCATTCATCCCAGATATATATTATCTCTATGTCATAGAGAAAATCAAGGCACAGAAAAATAAAAATATAGCTAGAATACTTAAATAAATACTGTTGGAGAAAATGGCATATATTAATGGCCTACTCTAACTGGTATAGTTAAAAGCTATTCTTCCACTTCTATAGACAGAGCCTCTTATGCTCACCTTGTGGACAAGATGGAGAGATGTAGTTTAGTATTATGATAGTTAGTTGAATTTGAAACTGGTTGGCTGGCCACATCCAAAATGTAGTCATTAATGGGTAAATGCAAAGCTGGAGGAAGGTCTCTGTTAAAGTATCTCAGGGATCTGTTCTCAGTCAGTGTTGTTTAACATTTTTACTAGTGACTCAGAAGAAGGGATAGATGAAATGTTTCTCAAATTTGAAGATAAGATAAAGGGGTAGTAGACATGTTGGGTGATAGAAATCAGGTACCAAAAAGGTCTTGACAGGCTACAGCGATTTACCAATTCATATAAGATGAAGTTTAATAAATGAAATATAATATAAAGTTTTATATTTGTGTCAACCTCTTCTTTCCTCTTTCCCCAATCTCATTTCTATCCTTCACTTACAGATTTACCTATTTCAGAGAGAAAATTGAAGCCTGATGATGTGAACTCACTGCATCCCCTCCATTCCTCAAAATTCCTTAGCATCATTACCATTCTCCTCCTCCTTTTCTCTATCACACAAGAAGAGGTACCCCTATTCTTCTTCAGTCTCCCTCTTTTTTGGCCTCTTCTCATGTGTCTATAAAAATGCTCTGGTTTTCCCAAAACTAAAAAAATCCATCCATTGACCCTTCTAACTCAAATAACTACTATCCCATATCTCTCCACTCTTTCACTGCTTAATCTATCTAAAAAGTTGTCAATACCTGGAGCTCAGTTTCCTCACTTCCCATTGTCTGCTCAACTCCTTGCAGCCTGGCTCTTGCCCTTAACTATTCTGTTGAAACTGTTTTCTCAAAGTGACAAAAGACCAAATCCAGTGGAGTTTTTGCATTCCTCATTCTCCTTGACCTTTCTGCTGCTTTTTATAAAGTTGCTCATTGCATACTGTCTATTTTCTTCATTTGAGAAACAATACTCTTGGTTCTCCTACTTCTTTCTGTCTGCTTTACTGGCTGCTTTATCCTTATCTCAGTCTCTCAGTGTGGATATTGTCCATGGTCTACTTTTTCTTTCTCTCTCTACTTTATCTCTTATTCATTTCTAAAGCTTCAACTACTATATTACCAAAGCTTTCAAAGCTTCAACATTTGCAGATAACCTCCAAATCCATACCTCTGTCTGCTTTTAGAACATTTTTACCTGTTATATTCCATTGGCACAGCAAACCAAAATATTTGAAACCAAACATTACCTTCTTCTTAAATTTGCTAATTCAGTTGTTGTTCAGTTGTTTTCAGTTGTGTCCAACTCTTTGTGACCCTATTTAGGGTTTTCTTGGCAAAGATACTGCAGTGGTTTGCCATTTCTTTTTTGGGTTCATTTTACTGATGAGGAAACTGAGGCAAACAGGGTTAAGTGACTTGCCCAGGGTGACACAGCTAGTAAGTGTCTGAGGCCAGATTTGAACTGAGGTCTTCCTGGCTCCAGGCCTGGCACTCCATTTACTATACCACCTAGCTTCCCCCAAATCTTCTAATACTACATACCTAATCTTCAAAACCTTGGGATTGTCCAAAAGTTAAGAGGAACTCTTTCCTCTTTCTCACCTCTCATATAGAGTCATTTACCAAATCCTGTCAGTTACACTGGCAACATCTCTCTCACTCTATATTGTCTCTATCAGTAACAAAGCATAATCTTAATTAAAGTAATAGCCTCCTTGTGTTTTCCTGCTGCCACTCTGCCCACATTCCACTCTATCCTTCATTTTTCTCATCCAGCCTTGTGATTTCACTGGTATAAGGAACTCCCGATGAGGAAATGTGGATCATCAACTGTTCTGCAATTTATAGTCTAAGGGTGTTGCTTGTGGCACTGAAAGGTTATAACTTGCCTAAGGCAACCCGGTTGATATGTGTTAGAGGATGTGAATCCAGGTCTTCCTGATTTAGAAGTGGGCTATCTACTAAATCATACCACTATCCAGTATCCTTCATACTGTGACCAAAATAAGTTTTCTTTTTTAGATTTTTCTTATCAGTTTTATTTTTTTAATTAATAAATTTATTTTTAGTTTTCAACATTCACTTTTATGAGATTTTGGGCTCTAATTTTCCCCCCCAAGACAGCATTAAGCTATACATGTACAATCATATTAAACATATTTCCATATTAGTCATGTTGTGAAAGAAGAAGCAGAACAAAAGGGAAAAGCCACGAGAAAGAAAAAAAAAGCAAAAAAAAAAAGGAGAAGATAGTATGCTTTGATTTGCATTCAGTCTCCATAGTTCTTTCTCTGGATGTGGATAGTATTTTCCATCATGAGTCTTTTGGAATTGTCTTAGATCCTTGCATTGCTAAGAAGAGGTAAGTCTATCAAAGTTAGTCATTGTACAATGTAGCTGTTACTATGCACGGTGTTCTCCTGGTTCTGCTAACTTCACTCAGCATCAGTCCATACAAGTCTTTCCAGGTTTTTCTGAAATCAGCCTGTTCATCATTTCTTATAGCACAATAGTATTCCATTATATTCCTATACCACACCTTGTTCAGCCATTCCCCAATTGATAGACATCCCCTCAATTTCCAATTCTTTGCCACCACAAAAAGAGCTGCTATAAATATTTTTGCACATGTGGGTCCTTTTTCTTTTTTGATGATCTCTTTGGGATACAGACCTAGTAGTGGTATTGCTGGATCAAAGGGTATGCACAGTTTTATAGCCCTTTGGGCATAGTTCCAAATTGCTCTGCAGAATGGTTGGATCAGTTCACAACTCCACCAACAATGCATTAGTGTTCCGATTTTCCCATATCTTCTCTAACATTGATCATTTTTCTGTTTTGTCATGTTAGTCAATCTGATCGGTGTAATGTGGTACCTCAGAGTTGCTTTGATTTTCATTTCTTTAATCAATAGTGATTTAGAATGTTTTTTCATATGACTATAGATAACTTTAATTTCTTCATCTAAAACTACCTGTTCATATCCTTTGACCATTTATCAATTGGGGAATGACTTGTATTCTTCAAAAGAAGCTTTCTTATGTATATACTTGATCATGTTACTTCTCTGCTCAAAAACCCTCAGAGGTACTCCCTGTTGCCTCTGGGGTAAAGTTACAAACCCTCTGCCTCATCTTTAGGGTGGCCTACTTGCAGTTTCTTTAGCACATCACTCCATCTACAGTTTCTATGCCTTTGGATTGACTGTCCCTCATTCCTAGAATATTCTGTCCCCTAACTTCTGCCTTTCAATTTTCCTGGCTTCCTTTAAGATTCAACTTAAATCCCTCCTTTTGCAGGAGGATTTTCCCAGTGCCATCAGTTGCTGATGTCTT
The DNA here is from genome assembly GCF_900497805.2 of Vombatus ursinus. Lineage (NCBI taxonomy): Eukaryota > Metazoa > Chordata > Mammalia > Diprotodontia > Vombatidae > Vombatus > Vombatus ursinus. The sequence continues at coordinate 3,788,440 of NW_020954672.1, forward strand.
CTCTTTTCAGATTACCTTTAGCTTCTCTCTCTCTCTCTCTCTCTGTGTGTCTTGTATGTACTTGGTTATTTACATGTTTTCTTCTCCATTAGAATATATACTTCTTGAGGGCAGGAATTTTTTTTTGGTCTTTCTTTGTATTCCCAGTACTTAGCACAGTGCCTGGTACATAGCAGTAGACCTTAAATGTTTGTTGACTGACTACACAATCTGATGCCACCTTTCCTTTCTAGTTTTATCTTATAACATCACCTTCAACACTCTAGTTAAACTTCTGATTTCTGAATCCAAATGCACAATGCATTTTTTTTTCTTTCCTATCTTGGTGCTTTTGATCTGGCTATTCCCTATTCCTAGAATGGTCTCCTTCTCTCTCTTTCCTCATTAAAGTCCTACCCATCCTTCAACACCCAACTAAAATGTCATATTTTTAATTAAGTCTTCCTGATTCCTCATCTATAACAACCTTGTATCCTCAGACTTCATTTGTAATTTTGTTTTAAAAATCTATAATGTATTTATCTTATAACATTGTGTATTCTAGTTACCTGTGTTGCTGTTTAGACTATAAGTTCTGAGGGGACAGGAATGCTGTTTTACCTATTTTTTTTTAAAAATCTCCCAATACTTTGCCCATATTAAGTGCTTAATAAATGTTTATTTGTTGATTAACAAACTACAAAAGTAGAGTATAAGAGAGGCATGGTTAGACCATACTTTATATGAAAAGATCTGGGAGTCAGAAGTGTGATTTGGCAGCCAAAAAGGCTAATGTAACGTAAGACTACATTAAGAAAGACATAATGAATGTCCTGAAAAAAGGGAGGAGATATTCCTGCTGTGCTCTAGCCTAGTCAGATGAAATCTGGAATTTTGTGTTCATTTCTGGGTGCCACAGTTTAGAAAAGTTTAGAAAAGATACTAAGAAATTTGAGAGTGATTAGAGCAGGTTAGTCAACATGTTGAGAAGACTGGAGGCCATTTCAAATGAGAACTGTTTAAGGGAACTATAGATGTTTAGAAGAAGAGATTTTGTCGGGACATGATAGTCGTTTTCAAGTATCTGAAGAGCTATCTCATGGAAGACAGCCAATGTCGTCCTGCTTGGCCTTAGGGGAGAGAGCTAGAAACAGGATGATAGTTGCTGAAAGGCAGATTTAGACTATGTAAGGAAAAACTAAACAATTTGAGCTATCCAAAAGTAGCATAGAGTGCCCCAGAGGTAGTGGGTTCCCCATTGTTTGAAGTCTTTAAAAAGCAGTTTATTTTTATTTTTTGAGTTTTTTTTATTTTCAAGTACATATATATATAATATACATACATACATATATATATATTAATCTCTGCTTTCAACTAGCTTCCCCTCCCCATTTAGCAAATTTTAAAAAAAAATCTGAAAAAATACTTCAGTATATAGTTACATAGTTCAGCAAAACAAATTCCCATATTAACCATATATGTGTGTCTCTTTCAACATTTTAAGTTCATCACTTCTCTGTCAGGGTGTGTTTTATGTTCAGTCTTTTCTACTTCTAACCTATAGTTACATTGATCAGAGTACTAAAATCTTTCAAAGTCATTTTTTTTCTATAATGTTATCATTGAATACTTTGTTCTACTAGTTCTATTCACTGTGCTTTGCATCAGTTCATAGAGGCCTTACCAATATCCTCTGAAACTGTCCATCATTTCTTGTGGCAAAATAATTTTCATTATAAATATAATTTCCATTATATTCATATGACACACTTTATTTAGCCATTCCCCAATAGGACAACCCCTTAATTTCCATTTTTGGCTAACATGAAGAGAACTGCCATAAATATTTTTTTCCATATATATTCTTTTTGTCTTTTAAAAATTTCTTTGAGATATAGGCCTAGTAATGGTATATCTGGGTTAAAGAGTATGTACAATTTGTTAACTTTCTGGGCATAGTTTAAAATTGCTTTATAGAATGGTCAGACCAATTCCTCAGCTTCACTGACAATGCACTAGTATACTATTTTCCCTCAGCATCTATTGGAGGTCTTCTAGCAGAGACTGGATGACCACTTGTCAGGAATATTGTAGATGGAATTCCTCTTGTATACCCCCTGCTTGCTGGGTTTTTGTGGCACTGTTGCTGCAAGCAGTTTTATAATAACTGAGAAAACAAAGTCTGAGCTATGTGATTTATTAGCAAAGCATGTAATGGCAGAACAAATTGGGTCCTGGGCCCCTCAGCAGGCACAAGGATCCTGAAGAGAAATTTACAAGGCTTTTTTATAGTAAAATACAGTTACTTTATAAAGCATTATTATTTTTAGATTTAGGAACTTTCCAGAGTTTGGGGATTCTGATTGATTGCACCCACCTACATCCTGTAAAAGTTAGTGGCACAATAATGACTTCCCTGAAATTATGTAATTTACAGGAAAACAACACTTAATTCCAGCAGCTGTACAAAATGTTGATGAAGATACAAAATGGAGTTGGTTTGGTTCTCTTCTATCTGTCTAACCAGCATCTCCTTTGTTGCATCTTCATCCATGTCCTTCTTCCATGTTCTTAACTAGGGGTGATTCCCCCAAGGCTCTGTCCTGGACCCTCTTCTTTTTTCTCTCTATACCCTCTCTGTTGATATCATTAGTTATCATGGATTAAATTATCTATTTCTGTGAAGGTGTCTCTCAGGCCTGAATCCTTTTCCTCAGCTCTAGACCCAAGTTATTAATTTCTTGTTGGACCTAACCAACTAGATATCCTTTATCCTTTAGACTCAATAGGTCTGTCCAAAATGGAACTTATCTCCCTCCCCACTCATAAACATCAATCCCCTTTTTATGAACTCCATGTTTCAGCCAAACTGGTTTAGTTATTGTTCCTCAAATAAGTACTCCATCTTCCATTTCTGTGTTTTTACCTAGAATGAACTTCTTCACCCCTACCTTTTATCACTCCTAGCCTTCTTTAAGACTTTGCTTATGGAGGCAGCTAGATGGTGCAGTTGATAGAGTACTGACCCTGGAGTCAGGGGGATCTGGGTTCAAATCTGGTCTCAGACCAGACACTTGACACTTACTAGCTGTGTGACCCTGGGCAAGTCACAACCTCAATTGCCTTGCAACAACAACAAAGATTTAGCTTATGTGCCATCTTCTGCAAGAAGCCTTTTCTGTGTTCTCTCCATCTTCCTCAAGTTATCATGTATATATTTTTATAGAGGCAGCTGGTAGAATAGTGGATAGAGTACTGGGCCTAGAATCAGGAAGATCTAAGTTCAAATCCAACTTCAGACATTTACTACATGTAATTGTCATGTAGTACCTGTGCGAGTCACTTAACCTCAGTTTCCTTAAAATGAGGATAATAATAGTTTCTACCTCACAGGGTTGTTTATGAGGATAAAATGAAATAATATTTTTTTAAGTTTTCCAAAATTTTACTCATCTCTGTAACTTATTTCTTTTTTATTTTATGGCTAGATTGATTTAGGTCTGACAGATTCACTGCTTGTTTCAGAGTCTTAACAGTCAGGCACCATATGTTTCCTTTGGTTTTTAAAAGAAGTCTTTATGTTAGTACTGAGTTTTAATGCTAGCACTGAGAAATGTTCATCTAATGAATATTTCTGACCTAACTCCATTGTTGTAATCTTTGGTTTCTAAGCTTTTTAGCAACCTTTTCCTTTCCTTCATTAAAAACTTTATAGTTAGATATGGTACACAAGATCCACCAGGAGTCATCCATATAACTGTATCCTTTTGGCAATGAGTCACTGAAATAATATTTATAAAAAGACTTAACACAGTGCCTAGCACAGTCACTTATTTTCACTTTCACTTGTCTGTTTACATGTTATATGTAGACTCCTTGAGCACAGGGACACTTTTTAATTTTATCTTTGAATCTTCAACACCTAACACAATGCTTTATACATTGCAGTTTAATAAATGCTTGTTGGATTGAATTAGATTATGGTTCCCATATGGATTTGCCTAGATAACTCCTGATTTCCTTACATGAGGACAGAGTCATTTGGGGAATGACTGTATTTAGGACATAGAAACTTATTACTGTAATAATATATTAAATAATTATAATTTTTTTTAGTATGTTCTGTTTCTTCTGCAGTATTTCATGAGGCACATCTTGTCAGGGGTCACACCAAGACAATAATAACATATCCTGATATATGGAGTAGATGCTTTGATTGCCAGTATATGGAGTGATCATGAGGGGGTGAGGCATTATTGCCTCATACCCTTAACTTACTTTTCTTTCAGTGGCAGCCCTCAATTCTGTCTCTCCTATCACCAGTATATCTGAATCTTTCCAGTTCATTGATTATCTTAATTGCTTTTTTTTATGCTTTTCAGACACTCCTTCACCAGCTTCTACTAATAGCCTATCTTATTGGTGAGTTGCAATATGTCCCCTTCACTTTGGGACCTGATGGTTGCCTTAATTATACTCTGCTAGCCATCCATCCATCATGCAGTATACAAAAGTCCTGGATTTAGAGTCAGAGGTTGTAGGTCCTAATCCTGGTTCTGCCACCAAGTGACCATGAGCAAATCACTTAATGTCTATGGGTTTCAGTTTCTTCCACTATAAAATGAGCAGATTGGACCAGATGACCTTTAAAGTCCCCTTTAGTTCTAAGTCTATGGCCTTTTGGGTGTTCCTCTTTCCACATTGTGCTTCCCTTAGGAGCAAAGATTGCTCTCTCAAATTTTCACTACTGAATCTTATTTGCTTGCTACCCACTCTCCCCCCACCAAAGCTGACCTCCATAGCCACACTATTTAGATGCCATTGCCTAGACTCTCTGATTTTAAATACCATAAATTGGGTATTCTTGCTTTGGGTAATTTTGGCTGTGCAAATTGGTCTGAAATATATGTACTGCCCCATACATAAAATTCGATATTTCATTCTCTCTACTGACAGCTCCTTTCTCACCCATTCTCCTTTAGGGCTCTCTCTGCTTCCTCAGGACCAGGGATTTCCTCTGTCAGGCCTTATCTAGATGGTATTGGTGGGAATACAGGTCTCACGCCCAGCAGCTCAAGTAAGTGGAATTACATTCGAAGAGGAGTGGTTTAAAATTTCATTCATATTTCCAGCACTTTCCCCAGCCAAAAACATGCTTTTTGGCATTTTAATGGAACAAAATTTAAATGGAAAACAATCTTTTTGGAAATAATTTATTTTAAATAATCTTAGGAGCCAAGAAAGGGAAAAAACTATTATTTTATGGGTCATAATGATTAAAATGTGAATCCAAACTAAACCTCAAGCAGTCAATGTAAGAGGTGTTGTCACACTACTGACAACTAATTTGTCTCTGCTCACTAGTGAAAGTAAGCAGGGGTGGGGAGAGGTCCTTAGACATTTTGTATTAAGGTCAAGGGAAAGGGAATGGATGTCTGATACTATTGAGACACATAATCTCTTTATGTTTTAGCTTCAAGATAGAAACATACAATGCACTGTTGGTTGAGCAACTTTATAACAAATTTCTCACACGCTGGGCCGTACTGGATTAAAAAAAAAAAGGACAAATAAATTGAAATTTTTTGGTAGTTTTACATGAGTAGTAATTACCCTAATCTCCTAATTCACATTGGGCCAAAATATTCAGTTACCATAGTGGAAACCACTGTATTTGGTTGTTGTCAGCAAACTAGGAAGGAGCTTATTTTCACTGATGATGAATTCTAAAACCAAAAAGTAATCTGTGTGTACCTCTCTTGGACGACTGCCATCTCATCATCTTTCTTAACTGTCCTTCCATCTCTAAGCACTTTCTATTTAATTGAACTTAAATCTCAGACCCCAGCCTTATGAAAGAAATGTGGACCTCATCATCTCCCCTTTAGTTATTTGCTAATGGCTTTACAGATAAGCCAACCCTTTATGCCTGCCTCTGTTTCCCTGCCACTGGGGCCCACAGCATTTAAGAATTCCTGATGGGTAATTGTCTTTTCTGCTCACTCAGGCCAGAGTGTTGGTAGATCAGCACCAGAGACTCCTGTGGCTTTCCAGCTACCAGTCCTGCAGGTGAGCCCTACCTAACTCACCTAATTTTGCATAAATAACCCACTGCTCTTTGGGCCTCTGAACTAAAAGATATAGTAGGAAAGGGCCCAACTCTGGCTTTTAGCTAGAATGGCAGGGTGTAAATTATGGGTAATGACCTGGGTTATCAGAGCACTATAGGGAAAGTTCTGAAGTGGGTGGGGTTTATTGTTGTTATAGTTGCTGTTTACCATTTTCTATTGAGTCTTGTCACATTTCCAAAAGATAAATATTTCCAGCGGATACTTTTTTTTACCCCTGGGGAAGGTAGCTTCAATGATGCTTTTTATGCAAGAGGATAGTATCCCCTTAATAAAAGGATTTTTTCTGTGAAATTTGGATTCAGGGGCAGCTAGGTGGCGCAGTGGATAGAGCACCGGCCCTGAAGTCAGGAGTACCTGAGTTCAAATCCGGCCTCAGACCAAAACACTTGACACTTACTAGCTGTGTGGCCCTGGGCAAGTCACTTAACCCCAATTGCCAAAACAAAACAAAAAAACAAAAAAAACTGAAATTTGGATTTAGTCAAAGAGCTGTACTTGTGGACTTAGGGGGCCGCATGTAACCTGGATGCTGAAGGTTCCCCACTCCTGGGATAGACCCAGGGGTCTGATCTACTGAAATAGATCAGTATTTATCAGTCTGATCTACTGAAATAAGCACATGGCCAAGAAAGAGTAGGAGAGGTCTCTATGGAAAAGGCATTAACCAGATGAATGATAAAACCCATGCTTTAGGTTAATTTCCATTGTTTAGTCTTTAAGAATATTTCTAACAAAACTTTCTTTTCTTAGCTCCAGGTCACCTCCCAGACACCTCAATTGCATCAAAGTAGGTAGGTAACTTGCACCTTATTCTATATATTTCTCCTTAGCAAGAATAGGGATGCCAAAGATGAGTCGTCACTCTACAAATGTCCCTGAAAAGTTTGCAGAAGATCCTGCACACCAGAGGGACAGGGACATTAAAGACTTTGCCTACTCCCTGTGACCTATAGAATAAACTGCAGTTTAGGTGGAGGATGAGAGAGTAATATCACATTTCCCCTGAAAACTATGCCTAGTTGGGGGCAGCTAGGTGGCACAATGGATAGAGCACTGGCCCTGGAATCAGGAGGACCTGAGTTCAAATCTGGCCTCAGACACATAACACTTACTAGCTGTGTGACCCTCGGCAAGTCACTTAATCCCATTGCCTAGCCAAAAAAAAAAAAAAAAAATAGGGCAGCTAGTTGGCACAGTGGATAGAGCACTGGCCCTGGAGTAAGGAGGACCTGAGTTCAAATCTGGCTTCAGACACTGGACACTTACTAGCTGTGTGACCTTGGGCAAGTCACTTAACCCCATTGCCTAACCCTCCCCCCCCAAAAAAAATCAAACAAAAAAAAATTATGCCTAGTGACTTGCATCGTGAGTGCTTTGGTGCCTTCCTTGTTGTTGTGTATAACAGCTCTGTATTCCTCTCCTCATTGCAGGTTCTCCACCAACAGAGGCCGATGCGATTAGTGAGAGTGAGGCATGGGCCTTTCCCTGCTTTTGGATCAAACTCTTCCCTATGTCCCCATACTATCCTGTATATGTTGCCAGTGGGACACACTATAGTTGTAGTTAATCTTCTTCAGGATGTTCCCAGAGTGTTAAAAAAAAAAAAAGATCTCTTAATCCTTCTTGCTTTCAAGGTACACTGTTATCTACTCAAAGATTCCTTTGCTTTTTGGGTATCTGGGAAAAGAGGCAGACCTAAGATACTTCTATATATGGGTGCTTTGGAAAGATGGCTATTTTTCCTCCCACAGGTCACATGTAAATATTATTATCTCATGCAGTTGCAGTTGAAATGCAGGATGTAAACAGGCCCCAGTACAAACGTGGTGAACACATATTCACCAACTACACTTCAAAATTGTTTCATTTCTTAGTTCAGGGTAGCATTTCCCATGGCCAGGAGCAAGCCCTCAGCATTAGATTCAGTTCTTCCTCTCTCTACTTTGTCCTGTGCTTACATATTATATCCATATACTTGTAGCCCCTTTTATGCCTAGTTACTATTAAATGGACTTTTCCCTTCTTGTTTTTTTTTTCCTGTAAAGATAGGAGTGGAAGCACTTATGTTCCCAATTTATTGATTCATAAAGACAAAAATAATTAGGAAGATTTTTCTTGTCATCAATATTCTTTGTACCAACCACACAATTTAAAGCAGAGAATCATCAAGGTTCTCCATCTCCCTAAGCATGGTTAAGAGCTCTGGGGTTGTAGAGAAGGTAAAGAAACATTCCATTACTGAGCCAATTCAGAGGCTATTTGCTTTAAAGCTTTGATGGGAAGGGAGAGGTTATTCATGAGTGAATGAGCTATCTGGAGGGTACTTCACCACTACTCCATTATTATTAAACATCAAATAACTCCAACTACATAAAGATCGAGTGGCTTATAGAGAGTTCATGTGTTATCCTGGGAGAAGGGTTTTTTTTTTTTAAGGAATAACAATCCATCCAGGAAGAATACATGGCAAAACTGAACCCCCAACTACTAAATATTATCCACACTATTATTGCAAGTGTCTATGTCTATTCAAGGAACCCCCGAAAAGTCCATTGGGAAGCAGTACATTGTTAGTAACAGAGTCGCCACTAAGTACCATGTCAGAATTTCAAGCAGTAACCACACTCCCCATTCTAGATGGAATATACTATCAATATTCCTTAGTGATTTTTAAGGTGGGGGGGGGGAAATAGCTCCTGAATGACCTTTAGTCTAAAACATAACTCATGACTATTGAGTGTACTAAACTAGGCAGCGTTATGGTAAAAGGATCAGTTCAGTTTAACTTTCTGGATACGTGGAAGATGCCACATATACTATTTATACGTGAAACAATCAATCAAATCCAGTTTCCTGTGATGTATGGACTAGAAAACTAAGGTATTCATAGTCTTGAGGATATGATGTGATAGGCTTATTCTTTGGCTCCAGAGGTCAGCATTAGAAGCAAGGAGGAAATTCCATGGAAGCATCATGGTGTGATGGAAAGGCTGATGTTCTTGGGAGTCTGGAGAGTTCTAGATTCAACTTCTCCAACACTCCAGGCTATGTGGCCATGAACAAGTCACTTAATCTGTCTCTGAACCTGTTTCTTCATCCTTATTGGGTATGACATGGTTCGCTATTTACCTCAAAGGATTGTTGTGAGGTTCCAATGAGATAGTATATACTAATTGTACTTAAAGTATTATATGGCAGACTTTATCACTTCATTTTAATGTAACCACTTCTTTAGAGTTGTCAAAAAACAACAAAAAACAAACACAAAAAACTCCCACCAGAGTGGGCTGCTTCATGAGGTAACGTGTTTCTTATTAACCAAGATGTTGAAATAGAAGCTGGATGACATTGTGTCTGGAATGTCATAAAGGTTCATGCTTCAGGTAGAGGTTGGCCTACATGGCCACCTGTAAGGCTGAGTATTTTTCAGGTTTGGGGTAGAAATACTTAGACAAACCTTAGAACAAGACGTTGGATATAGTGACTGTAACAGAACTAGGATCCCACTTTTCCTTGGAGGTTCCCTGAATACCTCTCTTATAAGCATCTTTTGTAGCATAAAGCTTATACAACAGCAAGTAGAAAGGATACCTTGAAGAGCCAATGCTCTTTCATTTCTATTGCCCTGTTGGAAAGGTTAAAAAATATTAAATATTACCATTTGGTGGCAGAGAGAGAGAACTGCCTTGGGTTTGTTCAATTTCTTCTAGGAGTTCTGGTTTATTGCTTCCTTTTTTTTTATCACAATCCTCCCACATTCTCTCCAAAATAAAAATAAAAATGTAGTAAATCATAAATGTTAAATACTATCTCAACTTACTCCTTAAGGATTCTAAGCCAGGAGTCTAGCCTGCAGGGATGGCAAAGTGGAGGAAAGAGACGATTTTTTATTTGCCTTTTTATTACATTCTGGCAATCTGGGGTCCTTCCCCTTTTTCTTCATCTTCAAAAAGAAACAGCCCAATGATTTACACTTTCTTTTTATCCAACACCAACTGATGAAAACCATTCCATAACAAACCAAAGATTAATTTAGGCAGAGGCCATAGTCCCTCTATTCCAAGACATTCAACATAAATTAAGGTGGAAAAAAGATTCTTCCCCTAGTGACAAAACCAATCCCCCAAACAAATGAAATGCCAGTCTCTTATGTAGCTCTGGCCTTGCAATATGGGCAATAGAGATGTAACAGGGGACTGGTTTGTAAAACCAAACCTGGGACCATCTTCCATTGAGTTCATGAATAGCAGACACCTCATCACTATTTGCTTCTCTTAGGGTTAAGTTTTTGCTCTATTTTCTACCATCTATAGATTTCATCTAGATCAGCCACTACATTATTGCAGTACTTTCTTTGTGCTCACTGGGAAAATTGCCATGATATGGGTAGAATGTGGACAAGGCTTGATCCAGCAAAGGGGCATATAAGGAGCAGGGTGGTTATGTCAAAGTTAGTTTAAAAAAAAATAGAATCTTAACATTACAAGTAGTACATTTGCTGCTGGTGACAGAGTGTGGATAAGTAGATAAGAATAGCATGAGGTTTGAGTTAAAGTGGAGAGAATAAGGAAATATGTGAGTTAGAGACAGGCCAAGGTTCTACCCTACATCATGCCTTAGATATGCACTCAGATGGAAGAGAGTGAGGCAGCTTTGACCCTCATACTAAGGAAAATGTAGCAGAAATGGCAAGATGCACTGAACCATACATAAGTTTCTGCTGAACTTCAATCAGAACTCTCTTTACTTTCCTTCATCAATTATCTTTATATGAGTAATCATGGCCTCCAAGAATTGAGACCTAATTCCAGTCACTGTAGTAAACTAGGACAAAAAGGGCAACACAAGCTGGGGGGGTGGGGAGGAGAGGGAAGGAGGTAAAGAGAGGGAGGGAGGGGAAGAGGGAGGGAGAGAGAGAGAGAGATATCGATCTAGGTTCTGGTGGCAACCCAAGGTAGTTTGGGTCAAATTCCCCACTCTCTTCAAAAAAAGGAATGATAAAGGACAGAAGACCCATATTTCATATTTCTGGTCTCTGGCCTCCACCCCCCACCCCAAGACCCTCACTTTCTATGTCTCTACCTTCCCCCCACCAAACACACAGCCTTTCAGTTCTTTGACAACAAGGTAAGAAAAATGAGGGTTTTTTTGTTTGTTTAAACAGTCACTAAGTTGGTTCATCTTCTAATAACACCCCCCTCCCCAATTCCCCATTCAATCCTGTATGATCACTTCATCCTCTTCTTCTTCCTCCTCCTCTTCCTCCTCACCCCCATCCTCTTCTGGAAGGTCTTCTTCCTCTTCTTCTTCATCCTCTTCATCCAGACAAACTACCACCTCTGCTGGCTCAGGTGAACGAGAATAAAACCAGTCTAACACTTGCTGGGTGCTCAACCCTGACTCTAGACTCAGTCGAGGGAGGTCATCTTCTCGTAACTGTTGGTGGACTATCCAGTACCGTTCCAGGGGACTTGTGTCTGGGGGACGGGGAGGGAGGGGCAGTGGAGGCATCTCAGTCCATTCTTGTAAAGGCCAGGCTAGAGGTCGTGGAGTAGCGGTAGCTGGTTCCTGGTAACTGGGGGGGCCAGGCACTGCATTATCGCGAAACCATTTCAGTTGTCCATGCTTGAGGGCATAGCGGGTGTCACCAAACCATTGGATAATCTCAGGTCTAGGTAGGCCAGTGATTTGTTCCAGTTTGCAGTAATCCTCACGCCGAGCCCACTGACACTGTAAAAAGAAGGACTTTAGAATGGCCAGCTGCTCTTTGGTCTTGCGCTTGGTCTTACGTTGTCGCTGCATATCTGGGAAGTAGTACTCTGCTGAAGCAACTCTGCCTGGCCCTGGGCCATGTCTTAGACCTTGTGGCCAAGCAGGCTCCAAATGTGGAGGTAGTGCCTGTTCGTTGGGGGAGGGTGGCTGAGGAACACATCCCAGTGACTGAAGGGGTTTAGAGGAGGCAGTGGCTCCATTAGCCATTACTTGGAAAGAGGAAGAAGAGGTAGAGGAAGGAGGCAGGATGGATGCTGGCTCCTGCTTGCAGCTATTGGCAAGTAATGCAATAGGTGAGGGCCTGTCCCGAGTGTGTGACAGATGGAAGCCAGTAGAGTGATCCCAGGCAGTAGTTCCCAGGCTGTGTGGTTGATGGTCAAGACCTCTGCTTATCAGCTCCTTGGAGAGACCACTTTGCAGTTCCTGCCAGAAACCAGGTTGATGGGGGAAGGCCCCACTGCCAGGTGCAACCAGGGGTTCCTTGGCCTTGTGGTGGCTCAAGGGCAGTAAGGAGGACTCTTCAGGCTCCATCTTTAACCGTTTCACCTGAGGGGGCTCACTAAGTGTCAGAGGGCCAATGTGGGTGCCAGCCGAGTCTGGGGGTGGCACTGGGGTGGGTGGAACATCCTCAGGGGGTCGCCCTGCATGATGAGTAAGAGAAAGAAGGGATTTGAAGTGGAGTTGGTCCCGGTTGTAGACAACCCGGGCCCGAGTCTCCTCAATCTCTTCTGATGACCAGCTGATGCCACAGCGGAGGCGCTGGGCCATAAACCAGGTCTTAACTTTCTCCATCTGCAGTCCATAGCGAAGGCAGAGCAGTGCAATGTCTGCTAGGCTGGGGTAGGGAAAGTAACTGAAAGTCCGTAACAAGTGCTCGTTGCCATCTAGCTCACTGGTCTGGGCAGCCTGGGTCCACACGAGCTGCAGCTCCTCTGAGATAGGAGGGAGGCAGATGAGCCCTGCGGGGGGGCTGGCAAAACTGTTAGCCTCTTTGTTTGGGGGCATGGTAAGTTCTGACTTGTGGCCTTCTGAAATGGCTGTAACAAGAAGAGAAATAATTTAACCACTAGGCTCTCTTACCTGCCTCCCCTCTTCCCTGGCTTCTATCATCAAAATCTGTGTGGCAATGAGGGGAGGAAATGACCATGTGTACACTTTTATATATCCTATCTTATCCCAATTCCAATTCCCTCTAGGAGTCCTGCACCCTCACCCATCAACTTTAGTGGGGGGTAAATGGTAAGTCAGTCTCTTTTAAAAGAAATAGGAGCTCTGATATTTGTATTTGTCACAAACTGTTCACTAGGATGTGGAAAGCTTTGACAAGGACAGACAGGTCTATTTTTCTTCCCCTTCTTATAATTTTAATGATAACTTACAAGAAGGTGCTAGCTATACAAAGGGTCGTTGCAACCCAGGTGGGGAAGTAGCTCCTCCCTCTCCCCTAAATCCCTACTGTGAGCCCTTTGCAATTTGGGAGTGGGGATCCTGTGAGAAGGGGAAGGGAGTACCTGCCATGTTTCCAGCTTAGCTAAGACAAACAAGACAGTACACCTTAAGCCCAGACCTGGTGACTTCACTTTTTGCTCTTCTCAGGCAAAAAAGAGAGAAGCAGGTCAGGTTTTTGGGATGGTTCACTCCTACCAGGGACATACACATACACAGGTCGAGTGGTGGTGGAGAAGGGAGGGAGAATTCTCTTCATCACTAAGTCATCGTCTGAACAAAGGTTAACCCTTTCCCTACCCCCACCCCCTCCTGCCTTTGTCTCCTCCAGCTGCTCAGCCACTCCCTAGGGAACTCTGGGTGCTTAACACACTCCCTCATTACACAGTGCAGAAGGGCTGCTTTCATCTTTTCCACTCAGTGGTCCTCTGAAGACAGAAGTTGGCAGAGACTCTGTGGGTGAAAGGGCAGCTCCTTCAGTAGTTCTGCCTAAAGTAGGCAGTCGCTCTAAAGCATCTCCCAGGCAGAATGGTGAGGGTGGAGAAGAACAAACAAGAAACCCAACAACTGGACTGTCCTTGAAGACTCCCCATTCTCATAAGCTTTGCTAATTTTCCCAAACATCTCCTCAGTACCTTGAATTATAACCCCGGCTCTCGATAGCCTTGCTACTGTGTGCTTCCATTACTGTATTTACTATCCCTCTTACTTGAGACTATTGAGGAATAGTGTGAAGAACACTGGATTTGAGAGGTTTACCTTGATATTTATGAGCCCTGTGATATTGGTGGAGTTATTTAATCTCTGCTGGGCCCAAGCTTCCTCACATATAAAATGGAGACGCTTTCTCTCTTACTGACCAAATGAGATAATGAATGTGAAAGTGCTTGGTAAACTGTAAAATGTTATATAAATATAAGATGGTAGTTGTTACCTTGGAATAAATCCCCTTCTCCTTTATCTCTATGAAAAAATACTTCCCAGTACAAAATGTTACTATTCTGAGGTGAGCAATATCTCAATGCAAATGACACTTAATGAGCTGAGAAGGTAAAGGAGACCCTGGGTCTGCTTGTTTCAGAAGGTTGGATGAGGAGCCTAGACACATATGCTGCCAGATTTTTCATGATTATTGAGTGAGTTCAGTGAGTTCACTGTACCTCCTAGCCCTAGAGTATCACTGATGGTCACACAGCTGAATTTGAACTGGCTATGGAGTCAGAAGACCTGGATTCAAAACCTGCCTCTGATGCTCACTGTTATGTGTGGGCCTTAGTTTTCTCACCTGTAAAATGTGAGGTGGGGAGGAAAAAATTGTTGACAAATGCCCTCTGAAGTCCCTTCCAGTTTAAAATCTACTTTCCTATGATCCTATGATAAGACAAATGAGGCAAATGCCTAATGAATTCTGAAGATAGTGCAAGATATAGACTAGGAAGATTAGCTGGAATCAAGAGTTTTCCTATATTTTCTATTTTCTCAGTTTTGTTGGGTGGTTTAGAGACAAGGAACATATCTTTGCACATATTGGGGGAAGGTAGGGTAAAAAGGCAAAATTGGGACATGTTTTAAGGGTAGAAAGACCCAAATCCCTAAGCCCCAATTATCTTTCTTGCTAGTTATGGTATATAGTTACGGTATATAACAAAACATGATTTATTGGCTAGTTGCTTGACCAGAAGTCATGTTCCAGGCACTTTAGTAGCAATATAACCCCAGACAAATTTCTCATTATCTCTGACTCTCACTTTCCTCATTTGTAAAATGAAGATAACAACAGACCGTATTATTGTAATAATCAAATTCCATAAAGCATTTAAAACTGTTTGCAAATTTGTAAGTGCCATGTAAATGTGAGGGCTATGATTATTAGCCATAGAACAGAGGATCCTACCTCTCTCAGAAGCTTACCCCTAATGTTTGGCCAGGGAGATAGTGGTGGCAGAGAGAGATCACTGCTAATATGGTCACAAAAGCACTCTGGAATCCTTTGGCCTAGAAACTGAAACCCACCATGAATACTGCAGAGATCCTAGTTTGAAAAATGCATTATATGGGCTGATTCCTCCCCAGAAGAATTTGGTTTGGAAAGGGGAGAAAACCACTAACCACATCCAGGGGCTGATTCATGAAAAACATAAAACAATACTTTGAGTAGGTCCTATCCACAAACAAAAAGCAGAATAGAAGGCACTACAAGGTTTCTAGGTCCAGTTTTGAGTTGAGGTTAAAGGTATGACTAGGAAGTTTCAACTGCATCTTCAAAAAATCTGTCTTTTTTATTTTTAAGCGCTCCCCCTGCTTCACATACACACACTTCCAACCTTTCCAAGTTCGGGATAAAACAATCAATTCCGATTCATACTTTCTCTTACTTCCTCTAGGGCATTCATTTCCCCTAAGCAAAGAAAGAAAGCCCAGGAGACAAAACTTGCAGAGGTAGGGAGAAGGGCGGGGGCTGGGGATTAGTTAGAATGCCGGGGAGAGTAGGGTGATTTAAGGAGTCCAGCCCAGGTTTTCTTCCCGCACCGAGGGAGGGACCCTGGTATTCATTTCGAGCCAGAGCCTTGAGTTATGGAGTGGAAGCTGGGTAAATCATAGAAGCCTGCCAAAGATCCCCAGCTTTGGCCGGTACAGTGGACAGAGCTAAAGGCTTGGAGCCAAGAAGATCTGAATTCAAATGCAAACTTAGACATGTACTAGCTGTGGGCAAGTCACTTAACCTCTATCTGCCTCAGTTCCTCATCTGCAATATGGGAAGACACTGAAAAAGGCAAACCATTCCAGTATCTTTGCCAAGAAGACCAGAAATGAGGTCATGAAGAGTCGTACATGACTGAATAACAAAGACCCCAAAGTTTCAGGCAGCAGCAGCACAGTCTAGGGTAATTTATTGACCAGGGGATTTTGGGGCCCCAAGAATTTACTCTCCAAAATGAGCAAAGGAAATGGTGGCACAGATTTAAAGATAAGCATATGGGGGTGGGGATGAAGGGTGGAGAGGGAATCAACAGGATTTGAACCTGGCAAAAAGGGGCTGTGCCTAGTCGAATGGGGGGGGATGGGCCAAACCCCAGCCTGGCTCGGAAGGGTGCTTGGGAAGACGACCTCGGGATCCTGGGACTGCTAGTTGCCCACCTGGGGCAAGGAGCGGCGGGTCCCTTCGCAGTCTGGGAAAACTTAAATCGCACACCTTGGCTTTTTGGGCGTGAGGCTGTAAGAACTCTGAATGGGATGCCTCTGGTTCCCTCCATCCTTCCCACTCCCAATCCCAGCCGCGCGGCTCCAGCTCCCGGGAGGCGGGCCAGGTGGAGGTGTTTGTGCAGGGGAGAAAAGAGGGGGCACCTCGGGCAGCCCGTCCCCAGCCCCGGATTTCGGGCTGTCAGGCCCGGGCACGGGGTGGAGAATTTACCTTCCCCTTCATTTTCCAGTAGGTCCAAAAACAACAACAGAAACAAAAAAAGCGCCAAAGGGGAAAGGAAGTTGCAGCTTTCAGGGCGTCGGGTCTGGGGCACCGGGGCCGGAGCGGGTCTCGATCCTCCTGTTGCCAAGAGCTGTGGGGGCCCTGCTTCCCTGCCCGAGACACCCGCACAGCCCTGGTCACCCCAAGCAGCAAGCGCCCGCGTCCCGGGCCGGGCTCCCAGCTTCGGGTTCCCGTCCGCCACGCCTCGGGACTGGGGTGGGGGGAGGTCCCGCACTCGGGGGTCACTCACCGCGGTCCAGCCCGGGCGGCTCCCAGCCTCGCACCATGGACCGGGGGGAGAGGGAGGGAACAGGGGCCCGGGAGCCTCCAGAGTGACCGGCCCACCGCCCGGGGCCAGCACGGGACCTGCCAGCACAGAGGGCCAGGCGGGACAGAGCCGGGTTGGGCCGGGCCGGGTTCGCTTCCCGGATTGCGCCGGTCCTGCCAGCCGAGCCCGGCCCGAGCAGGGGAGTGGGGGGGGGGGCGGGGCCGGGGGGGGGGGGCGGAGCGGGGCGTCCAGGCCCAGGCGGGCTGGGGCAGGTCGGGAGCCTCGATTGGCGGGGCTGGACTAGCGGCCGCGGGAGAAACAGGCTAGGGCGCGCCATTGGGGACACGGAGCTCCGCCGGCTCGCTATTGGCTGCGTGGGGCCCCGCCGGGGCGGGCTGCTGGTTGCTTGTGGCTCCGGGAAGAAGTCCCCCGGCCCAGGGTGCAGGGAGATGAGACCCCGCAACCCTGAGGCCGCCTACCAGGGAACGTCCGGGGTGCCAGGGCGTGGCCTCGCACATCCCCACCCACTCCGTGGGCTGCAGAGGGCGCCCCCTCAGGGCCCCAGGCCAGAGGTTTTCCACGCCCCGCCTCTAGCCACCCACGTGGTTTGCGGAGCCCAGCCTCCGAGCTCATCCCTATTAGCTGGACTAAGAGCAAACGTGAGAAAAGCACCCGTCTAAACTCCGCCCTAGAGACCCTCGGACTGGGAAAGACCCGGAGAGGGTGGCTCCTTAACTCTGGGGCTAGAGAACGAATGGTGTCTTTGCTAGGCCTTCCCTGTTTTTTGTTGTTTAGTCGTTTCAGACTCTTCGTGACCCCAAAGATTCTGAAGTGGTTTTGCCATTTCCTTCTGAGTGAGATTGGTGAAGACCCTTCATAAAATTTAAACTTAAACGAGTAAAATAAGGTAAAGACCCCTAATAATAATATATGTGTACCCAGGATCTGAAATGAACAAAAACAGGGTGTACTAAGAGGATGCTTGAAGGAGGGAAAGGCAGGTGCAAACTATGTAACGATTCTGTAATTTCCCCTGCTGTTGCTGGGGTAGTTTTTTCGGGTTTAGATTGTGCCCTCTGAAGCCCAGTCAATGGGATAAGATGTAGGGGATAGGGAGGGGTTGCGGTTAGGAACTATAAAAATGCTTGCTTGGCTGACACCACCTTCGGTCTTGCATCGCACTGCCTTTCGGTGCAAGTCGCCCTTTCTCGAGATCGAAATAAAATCCTTTCTATTTTCTACCAGGAAAAGGAATTAATTTGGGTAAGGGTCATCGCTGTCCCACACACTTCTCTGGCTCATTTTACAGATGAGGAAAGTGAGGCACACAGTTACTTGCCAAGGGTCACACAGCTAGTATGTGTCTGAGGCTACATTTGAACTCAGGAACATGAGTCTCCCTGACTCCAGGCGTCTCTTCACTGGGCCACCTAGTGGCCATGCCTCTTCCCTAAGAAGTTAGAAACCACCGAACCACTGGCCTGGCTTTGGGCATACTTATACGTGAAGTTCTGAGAACCTGTGACTCTTCAGGTGTGGGGAGCTCCAGTTGAGGAACTTCCTCTACCGATACTGATAGGTACCTTGTATGATCTTAGGGTAGCCTGAGGACACTAAGAGGTTAAGTGACTAGGACAGTGATGCAGTTGGTGTGTGTCAGGTTAAAGATTTGAACTTAGACCTTCCTGCCTCCACAGCACTGCCTTCTATCAAAGGTTCCCAAAGTGGGCGATACCCACTCCCTGGGGGGCACTGGAACGATCCGGGGGGGCAGTAGTAGCCTCCGTGCAATTGGGGGGGGGGCCTTGAATGAAAATAAGAGGGTGGTGGAAGTATAAGGAAAGCAGAGAAGAAAAATTTGAAAAAACCATTAGTATATGTTTCATCTGTTGTGTAACAGAGTTAAAGTCGTAGTGATTACATTATTTTCCAGATTAAACACAGAAAATACAAGTTATAACAAATCAGTGGTCAAGTCCAATGACAGGTCTTAACAAGCAAGTGTTGGCAGGGGGATCCTGTAGCATTCTCGGGAAGTCTAGCATGCATCAGCAGGAATATGTGCACTGAATGACTTGTTTACAATACAATACTATACAGTTACATGATGCTATTACTGTCATCAAAATTTCAATGCAGGAAAAAACTCACAAATTTACAATAAACTATTAAATTTAAGCTGTCTTTTTTATTTATATATTTTTTGAAATGATGCAAATTTCAAAAAAAGTTAAAGGGTTAAAGAAAGATTGGGGGGGAACTGAGTAATTTTTTTTAAAGGGGGTGGTAGGCCAAATAAGTTTGGGAACCTTTGCTCTAGATCCACTAGGTCATGCTGCAACACTTTCAGGGCTTTCAGTTTGCCCTAAAACAGTCTTCTCCCATAGTCTAACTAAAATCCCATCTTCTCCAAGAAGCCTTTTGAGATCCTCTTAACACTAGTGCTTTTCCTCTGATTATCTCCAATTTATCCTAAGTATAATGTGTTTGCTTGTGCTCTTTCCCCTTGCACTCTCTCCTCAATCCCCAATAGACTGTGAGCTCCTTGAGAGCAGGGACTGATTTTTGCTTTTATTTGTATTCCCAGTGTTTAGTACAGTGCTGAGTATTAAGTGCTTAATAAATAAATGCTTGTTGTCTTGACTCCACAAGCCCAGAAAACTCAGCCACCCCCTTTGCCCTGACTAAATTACATAACACCTTTTCTTCTACAGTTTTTAATCTCTTGCCATTTCGGTCCTCTTCACAGTACACTTAATTCTCATTACTATAGGATTTTCCTTATAACCACCTTGCTAAGTAGTTAGCAAGAGTGTATGTTTTAAAGGGTAGGGAATAGCCTCAAGAAGGTGAACTGTTTTTTGTTCAATACGCAGGCCTCAATTTTTCCTTCACAAGGGAGACCTCCAGCTTTTACTTTAGGCTCTACTGGTCTACTTCAGGGTCTAGAGCCCCTTTTGGTTACCAGATATCCTGATTGTAGGGAACTGTTCAAAACTGTGGTGCTGTCAGGCCTGTTTTGGGCCATGAGTCCTGTTTCAGATCTTTGAAATACAACTATATGTAATCATGATTCACGTTCCCCCTCCTGCCCACCAGTCAATATATGTTGTGTAGGTATCCTTCAAACTAAAATTTGGTAATGTTATCTTTTAGGGACATAGCCTCACAAAATGAATCCACAATAAAGGCCTAGAAACTTTCCACACCTCAGGTTAGAACCCTGGATGATGTCACTTTCAGTTAGGAGGGAAGCCCAGACATTTGTCAAACCTATGCACACTTGCGTTTGTGTCTGGTAAAGTTAGAGTCTCGGTAGTTTACAGCCCTCAGGTTCTAGTACAGCATGGAACTGGATTTGTAGTCAGATGACCTTGAGCAAATCACTCTGGGCCTCAGTTTCCTTTTCTGTAAGAAAATGAAAGGTTTGGACTAGCTGACCTTTAAAGTTCCTTTCCAGATTTATATCTGTAGTCTTACAACCTAGAGGACAGGACCTCAATGAAACAAACCTGGATTGACCAGCAGACATGCCACTATGGCTATAAAACCAGACTGGGGGGGGAAGGAAACAGATTGTGGGGATTTCCCACAGCCCTTAATTAGCCCTGGGGAGAGTATGGGAACCATCCTAGGGCAGCAAAGTTTTGGAGGTGGGTTATTTCATAAAGATTGAGCCGAAGCTGATTCAGAAGCTATCTTGTCTCTGTGGCTCAGGAGAGGTGCAAGGGCTTGCTCTGGAAAGACCAAGGAGGAGGAGTTCGTGACAAGGGAGTTGTTGCTTAGTCTTCTGACTCTTCTTGACCCCATTTAGGGTCTTCTTGGCAAAGATACTGGAGGGGTTTGCCATTTCATTCTCTGGCTCATTTTACAGATGAGGAAACTAAGTCAAACAGTTAAGTGACTTGCTCAGGGTAATACAGCTAGTGTCCAAGGCTAAATTTGAATTCAGGAAGATGAATCCACAAAGGAGGGGAGAAAAACCCTGGAAAAGAACATAGAGGATCCCTCTATTGTTAAAATTATTTTCCATAGGAGGGAAGATAGAAAGTGGAAGCATAAGAAAGATTAAATTGACTGAAGCAGTAAAGGGCCTTCTCTAGCAAAACAAAATTGCTTTTCCTATGGATAGAAATGAGTATGGAAGCAAAGCATATTTTTCCTTCACTCTTACCTTGACTAATTCTCTAAGGTTTGTTTTTCTTTTTCTTTTTTTTTTTTTGCTCATGCACTCAGCACGTGAGTTAGATTCTATTATTGCAAGTATTCTCTTTGGTTGCATGAAGGGACAGAACTAATGTAACCTGGAGAGGCTCCTTATAATTTTTAGAATGGAGGACTGGGACAGCAAAAGATGCACTGAAGAAGCCTGAAGGTATTGAGCAATGGGAGTTGGGGAGGTGGAGGAGGGCAAGGGTGGATGTGGGTAGGCAGGGGTGGAAAAGCTGGAGTGGGGTGGAAAGCCCAGGAGGATTGGGTATCATGGGGCAATCCCCACTCACCTCTCCTTGAGTCTCTGTTCCTCATGTTCAGTTTATCCTTCAGCATATCAAACTTCACTTACAACACCCTGATGGGAAGGGAAGGGGGGGAAGCTGTAGTGACATCACAGCTTACTCATTATGATGTAACTAGGAGGCACTTGATTATTCTTGGTCCAGGCCCTTCTGGGGGTAGGAAGATTCTGGCCTCAAACCTAGAGTTAGTCAGACTGTACCACCACCAAGATGGGGGGGGGGGGTTTGAGGGAAGGGAGGCCAGAAGACTTGGGGGTTTCATCCTTTCAAGGTAGGAGGGAAAGCTAACTTTCTCTCTTTATTATTAGTCTACTCTTTGCTATCCCATTCTGGACAGGGCAGAAAGGCTTTTATGCCTTCTTCACTATGCTGTTTCTTATCCTCCCTGTTTCACGGCTGCCTATGGTTGTAAGGAGATAGGCTTTGTTATTCCCCATGACTATGGAACAGAAGGTTGTAACCCTCAGGCAAACCTACCCTACCTAGCTCAAGACTTGGGGGTTTGTTTTGAAGAAGAATTAAACTGAGCTCTCTTCCATAAAGTGGTTCCTGTGACTGTAGTAGCAGCTGGTAATGTATATAAAGAAGCCAAAATTGTTCACTATTGACTTTTCCACTGCCTGAAAGATTCTGGAAAACCACCAGGGTAAGTATCCCACTATAAACCCTAACTTTCTGCTACCTTTGCCCACTCCATTCCACCCTCACCTTGCACAGCTTTATGACTCAGGAGGTTCTGATTGGACTTTGAAAAGGCAGCTCTCTCGATAGAAGGGTGTCGCCCCATCTCTGACAAAGGGGATGCCCATTCGCCCACCTCCAACAAAATCTCCTCTCCCAGGCCCAGAACACATCTGCTTGTGCAGGTGGTTCAGAGATTCCATTTTAACTCTATTTTTCATTTGTTAGAAAAATAAATTTTTATATCTGGAAAAGAGGTAAGGGAAGGTGTTGTGTTCAGACAGGTGATCCAGACTCAGGTGCAAGATGGCAAAATATAGAGGTTGGGGACATATTGTCATGGTGGAGCTGGAAGCATATAGTGTTATGGGATGTGAGGGCATGGTCAGGATGCAAGTGTACATTCAGCCGATTTAAATTTCCTCTCATCTGCTGCTGATAGAATCATGGATTCAGAGTCTTCAGGCAACTTCACTGCTCATTATCACCTTCAATAAAATGGAAGGGCTGAGGGCAGAGGAAAAACTCATCAGTTCATTTTACTACTTGTTAACATCATATGCCCCATTGTGAATGTTCTAAAACTTTTTCTCAAACCATCAGACCTTTTAAAAGCAGGTAACAATCTCCTACTTCAATGGGAAGATGGAGGCCATCCAAAGGTCTCTCATTTGCTGAATGGAATCAGTATATCCTATTTCAGAGGAAATCATATCCCTATGTACTAGCAAAGGCTGTTCTTTTTAGTTGTGTCCTTGATCCATTTCCCTCATTTCTTGGACTCCTCTATCAACTTCTTCCAGGACCTTGCTCCAATAATTGAACCAACTCCCTTGCCCCAGCACACACATACAACCTCTTTATCTCCACTGCTTCATTCTCATGAGACTATAAACATGTTCAAGTCTTTCTAGTGCCCTCCTCCAAACCTTCCTAGCAAATTCAACTATAGCCCCATTTGTCTCTTTCCTTTCACTGCCAATATTCTGGTGGATCTATGATTTTACTTCTTTGGGCAACTCCTTCCACTAATCCAGATTATAAGGCATTCTTATAATTCATTATAATAGTCTTTTCATCCTGTGCCATTATCAACTTCTTAATTCCTCCACAGAGGCATTCCTCTGGTTCACTACCAATTTTCATCAAAAAGTTGTTTATATCTGATGTTTCTACAGAAACCATTCTCCTCAAGCTCTTACATTTTTATGTCCCACACAACTCAACTTCAAGTGGTCTCTTAAAGGTTACCAATGACTTAATGCCAAATCTAATGACCTTTCTTAGTCCTGTGAAATTGAAAACTGATTTGTAATTCTATTTGTTTGGTTTTTTTTTTAGTGAAGCAATTGGGGTTAAGTGACTTGCCCAGAGTCACACAGCTAGTAAGTGTTATGTGTCTGAGGATGGATCTGAACTCAGGTCCTCTTGACTCCAAAGCCGGTGCTGTATCCACTACTCCACCTAGCTGCCCCTTTAATTCTATTTGTTAAAACTTAATCAAGCCAGCATAGATTTAATATTTTCTTTCCCAGTGCATCTAAATCCCTTATCCTTGCAAAATGTACTCAGGCAACCTTAGGTCACTTGGGTTTTGATTCTATTCTCAAGACTTGTACTTCGGCTCTGGTAACTTCACCTCCCCTCTCCCCTCCCACGCCCCCCACGTTCTAGGGAAACTTGCATCGCAAAGGTCAAGCTCATCAATCACAACTATAGTAGCAACTCCCATTGCCTAGACTAATGTCATCACCTGAGAACTGATCTCATCTTCCAGTGATGTAATGGGGAGGAGCTGAGGTGACATTTATCCCACCTCCTCAATGAAATGCCTAGCAATTAGAAGCCACACCTATGTTGCCTGAGATTTTTCTGTCAGTTAGTTAATCACTATAAAAGATCCCATTGTCCCCAATTTGAAGTCTTTGGATACTGAGGGTCCATTGACCCCTTTTATTGGCAAATGCCAACCTTGCTAATAAAGGGAAAATGCTTGGAACTTTATTGCCTCATTTTACCTTAATTTCTATCATGACAGTACTCATACACCTTGACTTCTTTGGGCTACTGCCCAGTCCCTCCTGGATACTTTCTCTTCCCTGGCTTCTTAGACATCAAACTGTTCTGATTCTCCTAATGGCTCAGAATCACAGAATTTCAGTTGGAAGGCTCCATCTCTTTCCTTTCTGACCCTTTAAGGAAGGTATTTCTCAGTGCTTTATACTTGGTCCTCTTCTCCCTGCTACGTTGCCTCCCTTTGCACATACTTTCTCTCCAAAGCTTACAATGTCGTCCTTACACAGATGAATCCCAGATTTGTTTCAAGTCCTGACCTTTCTCCTGAGTTCCACACAGATATCTTCAAGTGAAAACTAATTCCACATGCTCCAAAAAAAAACCCCCAAAACCAAAAACCAACCAAAAACTAAAAAACCTTTCCATTAAAACCTATTCTTTCTTCTAATAACTGTTTTGTCACCATCTTTCTGGTTAAAAAAAAATTTTTTTAACCTCTTTCTCACCTCACAGGCCATTTTTTACCAAGTAATTCTCTTCTGTAGCATCACCTGCATCCTTCCCTAGCCCCACTGCTACTAACCTAGCTTAGGCCCTCATGGTTACCTGCCTAAATGTTAACATGTTTTTCTGCCTCTACTCTCTTCCCTCAAGTTATCCTTCCCCCCACTGCCAGATGTCTTCATTATGCACTAATCTAGTTATGTCATTCCTATTCAGAATTGTTCAAAGGCTTCCTTCTTGCCTGTCATCTAAGCTGTCACTCTACCTTTCCTAGCTTAATCTCCTACCATTCCCTCTATATACACTATGCTCCAGTCAAACTGGTTGCTTGCTTGTATCCTGTACTTGACTATCTAGGGACCTTTGTTCTCACAGTACCTTAAGTTTGTCATACTCTCCCCACTCCCAGAGAACTGTTGAATTCCTATGTATGTTGTATTCCTATGTATCCTTCAAAGCTCAATGAATTGTCACTTACTGAAAGCCTCCCCAAGTTCTCTGCCAGCCCCCCAATCTCTGGTGGTAACTATCTTCCTTAGCATCCTTCCCTGGGAACTCACATATCAGGTTGCAACTCTCTAATGATGCATAGGATTGCTTTATACTATGATTGTTGCTGTTATGTATCATACCCCAGACTACGTGCAGGGAGGGGCCCTGTATTATCTGAACTTTGTATATCCCCCTCTGCCTGGGCAGCAACTTAGTACAATGCTCTACACATTTTTGATGCTTAACAAAGCCTGCTGAACTGAAATGTTTAGAAGGCTTAGTAGGGGAACAGTGAAAATTGTTGCCTAAAGATGGGGTTTGAAGAGAGATGTTTGATTTATTTTACCTTTGTCAAAAAAGCCAGGAGCTTGTTGAATGAGAAACTATTTTTGGCCAGGGATTTTCTGGGGAAAACCTAATCCTGGAAACTGATACAGAAAGAACACAGGATTGGGAGTCAGGGGACCCAAGTTATAGCCCTAGCTCTACCATTAGCTTATCTGAGTGACCCTGAATAGTTTACTAAATCTCTCCAGAGTTCAATTTCCTAATTTATTAAGTCGGACTAGACAATCTAAGTTCCCTTGTAGCTTTAACACATTTTGTGATTCTGAGCCCCAGTGATTATGGCTATCACCCAGTTTCTTGTGAGCCATACATGAAAAAAGTTGGAACCCAGGGATAAAATGAAGTCCAGATGAGTTAGGGTTACAACTTAGTTATGTGATGGAATTCAATTACAAAAAGGAGGGCCCTTTCCAACTACCTCATATTTCTTTCCCCCAGTCTTACTCAAAGTGAGAACCTGAAAAGACCTTAGCTTAAAAGGGTCAAGGTCTCCCACTGCATCCTGAGCCACCTCCAGTTGTCCTGATTGATATCTGGCCACTGGACCCAGCTGGCTCTGGAGAAGAAAGTAAGGCTGGTGATCTTGCACAGCCCTCCATCACTCAAAGTCAACTGCAAGTCATGTCATCAATTCCCTGATGTCATGGTTCTCTTCAAGGAAGGAAGGATAAACAACAATTTCCTTCCCCCAAGACTGCAGCCTCTTGTTCAAAAGTGAATGTGTGCCCTTTCAGTATGGTAGTAATTTGTGTTGCTTAGCATTTTCTGTTATATATTCTGGCACATTATTGTTTGAATAAAGAAATAACCTAGTCCCTGCTACTTTCCCTTTTACCCTACCGTGAATTCTCTTCCATTTCAAGTTAGGCTGGGCCAGCCCTGAGAAACTAGTGGTTGGTTTCTCTTTAGGGATGGTTAGTCTTGCCTGTCACCCTGTTAAGGATGTGGGCAGATGGTAAATGGGTAGGAAAGTTTTGGAAAGAGAAAGGGATGGGGTGGGGGGAGATACATTGACATTTTTTGATTGGCAGGACTGGTGGAATCCATGGCTGCAGTAATAAGTGTGTGCATGGGAGGGTCTGGGAGGTGGTGGTGTTCATCTTCTAGTGCCCAGGCTGGGAACAGTACCACCCAAATATAGCCTCTACACATTAAGCCCTCCCAGAGAGCTTCAAAGCATTGGGGTCCATACCACACTCCTTTCAAAAAAGCACAGCAGGCCCAGGAATGTTAAGATTAGCCCAGTAAGGAGAAAAACCAACTCATCAATTCAGTTCATGACTATATGTATTGTGGGTGCATGTTTTGAGGAGGCATAGGGGACATCTGCTCAGCTTCCTAGAATTCTAAATGATAAGGGTATCACAGAAACTGAGTCATTGAGTTCCACTGAACCTGAGCTAAAGAGAACACCTGTGGAAGGAGGGAGCTCAACAAGCCCATTAGGGTTCCCCTGGGTCCTCTCATCCTCAATCAGGCCTTGCACTTACCCACCCATCTGCAGATCTCCAAAGTGGCCTTAATCACTCCTGACTTCTAGTATATCCCCCTTTCTTGCACTTCCTATGAACACAGCTTCTGACCCAACCAGGCAGGAAGTACTTAGGCTATTTATAGGAATATTCCTTGCAAACTGTAGTTTGCAAAGTTAAGGGTTTGGAGGGAGAGACTGGAGCCCAAAGATCTCTGAGGCAGAAGGTTGGAGGAACCTCTCCCATGGAGGTTGATGTTGGGATAAAAGCGTCAGGAAGGGAACCTGGGACCCAGGAAGTCTCATTCATATCTGCCACAGATTTGCTAACATTGCACAGGCTTTTCTTACGGCCATGATCGAGAGGAGAGAGCAGCTGAGGTTCATGAGAAGCCCCACTATAGCTTCCCCTCCTCCCCCAGTCCTGACCTCTTCAAGCCATGTCTGTGGAGATAACATGGAGTAATGCAGGGAAATCAGAACCAAAGATCATCTGCTTATAGAATGTAACATATGTGAAATTGCTTCAAATGTGCCTAGGCCTTATTGACTACACTCTTTCCCCTGTTCTCTGCCTCTTTCCCCTAACACACATTTTTCATTGATCTTTGTACTATGTATTATTAAGTGGGGGTGGTTGTATATTGTATTTTTTTTTTTCTTTTTGGTGAAGCAATAGGGGTTAAGTGACTTGCCCAGGGTCACACAGCTAGTAAGTGTCAAGTGTCTGAGGCCAGGTTTGAACTCAAGTCCCCCAACTCCAAGGCTCTATCCACTGCGCCACCTAGCTGCCCCCATGCATTATTGTATTTTTATAAGTATGATGTTTCTTCTTGACCTCTACTCAGAGGAGTACAGGGTTGGCTGGACACCAAAGGAGTTATGGCAGCCCCTATTATAATCAGAACCCACAACCCTTCATTCCCAATACAGAAGGCTGACAGAGATGAGTCACTAAATCCCCCAAATTCGAAGAACCCAAAGAAAGTAGAGAGGGAAAAAGCTGATTACCTGGGGAAACAGGGTTCTTCTGTGTCACCAAGAAGAAACTGCTGTTTGCCTTCTTCCCCCCTCTCCCCTGGAAGACTTCCAAGAGGGAGGTCTGAGGACAGAAGAGGGCAAATGGCTCAGAGTCTGGGAGAACAGCAAACAAGCTCTTCATTCCTTCTGGAGGAAGAAGGAAAAGCAGAGAACAGATGGATAGGGTGAGGGAAGAGAGAGGAAGCAGGGAGAGAAGAGAGATAGGAAGAGGGATTAAAAACAAGAAAGGGAAAAAACAGCAAAGACTTAAGAAAGCAAGAAGCAAGCAGAAGAGAATAGCAGGAAGGGAAAATGCCCATGTAAAGAGTCACTTGTTTAGGAGACAATATGACTGGGCAAGATAGAACTGGCCCTTCTTTCCATTTCCCAGCATTATGCATCAGTTTCTACATTCTGCACTTCCCCTTCAGACTACTTTGTTTCTTAATTTAAAATGTGAGATGTTTTTCCTTGCCCTAGTTATCCCTTATTAAGGAGGAGTCAGAATCCTCCAAGTCACCTAGTACCTGGGGCTTTTGAGCAGTGAATTCCTTCTCAGGGACAATATTCTTCTTAAGACATTCTGTAAAACCTAGCTTCAGGACAAAGGGACTCCCTGAATGCATTATAAAGAGAGCAAGTGACCAGTAAGGGACAAGGAAGGGTTCTTTGGAGGAGGAGGCTAAAAGGTGTTGTGGATGTTCTTAACTGGTTCCATTACTGTAGCACACCTAGCCCAGATTTTGCAAAGAGCCACCCAAAGGACTGGCCAGATGCTGGGGCTTAAATTTTTACAGTTAGAATACTAAGCTGGAGGGTCCTTGGCATCTCCTCAAGGCTCTGCTACTCCTTCAGAAATAAAAGTAAATTTTAAAAGTTATTTAATTCAACTCTCCCATTTTAGAGATAAAAAAACAAGTTTCCCAAAGTTAGAGTAGGCACAATATTATCCAGCTTAGACTTTTTTTTACTATGACCATGGGGCCCCCTTTTCCTATTTTAATTTACTATTCTGTAAAATGGAGACAATTATTTTCTCTTTATCCAATTCTTCCTGAAAAGTATATAAAAAATATACTGAGATCTTTATGGACGTCAGAAAAGCACAGCTGGCACACGACGTCTGTATGTCCCAGCCTTTTTTGAAGTCTGAGGACTGGATGAAGCCTGCCTATCTCTTAAACTCCCAAAGCCAACACAGACTGAAGCCTCAAGGAAAAAATTAGCAGGGCTGCCTTACGGTTGGAAATTCCAAAGGGTAGACAATTGACTGGGTCACTTCAAAGGGGATTCAAGACGTGGCACTAGGGATCCACGAGAAATTACCAAATTGGAGGTCAACTGACAGGAAGAACTGGAAGGTATGGCAGGGTTGGACAACCCCAGATGGAAAACTGCAACGACCACAGCTGAGAGTTTGACTTCCTTTGAGTGCCATCTATATTCATCCTCTCCTGCCCAGCCATCCCTTCTCCCGACTTAATTTAGAAGGGCCAGGTTTCTAGGGTCCAAGGTTCTCTCCCCTTTCAGTGCCCAGCTTGTGGGACTGGCTGAGAAAGTTAAGCAGGGATCCTTGGGGAGTCTAAAGGAGCCTTTCTGTATTCTGGAGCACTTCCCCCAACTCGTGAGTCGAACTCAAGCAATTCTGAGGCTTCACCAGACCCGTCCCTTTTAGTCTACGTTTTGGGGGAGGCCAAGAATGTTGAATCTGGGGAACCCTCGTTCAGATCTTCGCTCTGCCATTGACAGAAGTGGTAAGTCCTCTAGCAAGTGACTTCCCCTCTGAAAGCCTCAGTATCTCATCTCCAAAATGAAGGGGTCAGAGTAAATGACCTCAAAGGTCCCTTCTAGCTGTTAGCAAACGACCTCCTTAGCCTGCTGAGCAGAACAGCACTTATCTTGGGTTTCCCTCCTCCCCCAAACCCTTTTGGTTTCTACTACAGCTACGAACTGTCTCTCCTCCCCCGCCTGAAATACTGGTCTCTGATATTCTCTGTTCCCACTGGATGCATCCAACCTCCCCTTCGACGTAACTTTTGGTTTCTCTCATTCTCTTGCGCGTGCGCGCGAACTACTTCCCTTCCCTCACCCCTCCCATCAATGAAGCTTCACTCTCCCACAATTCTCACTCCCACACCCTTGGCTCCCCCCCAAGCCCGTGTTCCTTTGGTTTCTCCCGCCGTTTTCCGCACTTTCTCCTGATCCTTGGGTTTCCCTTTCCGCGCTCAGATAAAGTGGATCCAGCCCTGGGGTTCCGGGTCGCCACCGCCGCCGCCGCCGGGGGAGTCGGGCCCCCGCAGCGCGTAGTCGCGGCCGCCGTTGTTGTCCCAGAACTCAAGACCTGTTACGCGGTAGCGCAGAGCGAAAAGCAAGGAGCCTCCAGTTGGCGGAGCGGGCAAGCGGAAGGCGAATCGATCCGCACGCGGCGGGGGCGGAGCCGGGCCTGCGTAGGTGGCGAGAGCTTCGCGCTGGCTGCGCCAACCGTCCGCGCTCCAGCGCACGCTCACGTGCTTCTCGTAGGCCAGGTCCAGCACGCGCGCGCTCCCAGCCACGCCCAGCGGGCCCGCCTCTGCTCGTTCCAGGCATATGCGCTGGGCATGCAGGCGGGCGGCGAAGCCGGGCTCGCGGGCGGGCTCGAGGGCAGCGCGCGCCTCCTGCGGGGGCACGGGGAGAGGGAAGAGAGAGAGACAGAGAGAGGACAGGGTCAGAATGAGGCACTGGACCAATAAGAAGCCTGCACTGGTCTGTCCGCTGGGGGAGTCCGGGGCCTGCCTTGGCCTAGCGCACTGGGGAGGGTATCATGGAGAAAGAGAAATGGGGGCCATTGTGGTGGAGGTGGGGTGGAAATGGGGTGGACTGCTTCCTGACACTTCACCCGCCCGTCCGTTCCCCCTTTGGGTGCCGGCCCCTAAGCTCCTACCTGGAGGCTGCGGGTTCTGGGGGGACAGGGCCCGAAGTGCCTGAGGGCGTCGCGCTGCAGCTGGATCTGCACGTGGCGGGGCACGCGAGGGAGCTCCCCGGGGCAGAAGCGGCGGACAGCCGCCAACTCCAGCCCCAGCGCGTCGGCGAAGCGCACCCTCTTGCGGGTGTCGGGGCTGCGGCTGCGCGAGATCCGAGCGCCCCCTCCAGCGGGGGCAGAACGGGCCCGCCGGCCCCGCCCGGGGGCTAAGGCGCGGGAGCGAGGCCTGAGGTGCGCCCCGCCCCCCTCGCGGGGCTCCGGCTCCTCCTCCTCCGGCTGCAGCTCCTCCTCCAGGCTGGGCCGCTGGCTGCGGTAGTAGGCGCGCTCGGTCAGCGCCGCGATGAAGCTGAGGTTGCGGGGAATGTCGGTGCGGGGGGGCCTCTCCCGAGACATGGCACCCCCTCCCCGGCCGGCGGGGCAGCCGCTTCGCGGCGCCGCCTCGGCCCGCCTCCCCAGCTGTCGCTTTTCCGGGCGCTCGCCTGTGAGGGAGCCCCCCGCGTCCGCTCGGCCGGCCGGGCCCGCCGTCAGCTCCCAGCATCCCTCACCATGGCTCCTCCGCGTCCTCTCGTCGGGGCCAGCGGCTCCTCTGAGCGTGCGCTTACCGCGGGGCGGCCCGCGCCCTCCGCGCCCCGCGGCCACAGCCCGTTTGACAGGTGGCTCCCCATCTGTCTCCGCAGCCCGCTGCGGTAGGGGGCGGGGACTCCGCCCTCCCTGGACCCAGGCTGGCCCCAATCCTTGGCGAGCCCCGCCGCCTCCCGGCCCACCAGGGGTTAACCCGAGTCTTGAAGGGCACCGGCGGGGGAAGGGTTAACACGTCCACCTTGCGATCGAGCGTCCTTGTCTTCACTCTCCCCTGCCTCCCCTTCCACACACACCGTCCTTGTCCTCAGGTGAGAAGGTTGGGCAGCTTGGCAGAGCGTCCCCGTGGGCAGCGAGGTGCGGGAAGTAGAGGGTAGGGGGCAGAGCAGAGGGATCGAGTCTGGCTTCGGCCTGTGAGTCCCGGGAGGTTCGGGGAGGGGAGCTCGGTTTCGACGCAAGCTTCTCGGACCCCACCCCTGGCCCCACGGTGGGTGGCCTGGACCTGTGCTCTTGCTGGGGCATTGATTGTGCCTTCTGCCCTCTCATACTTGGAAGAGGAGGCACCCCTCCCTAAAAACAGAGTTTTCGACCTTGTCACAATTTTTATTTCTTAAAAATAAACCAATGGAATTAAACAGCAACAACAAAATAAATCCTACCCAAATTCATTTGTGGATTTGGAAATATTTGTGAGATTCATTTCAGTTCAACAAACATTAAGCATCTGCTATGTGCAAAGCATTGTGCTATGTT
>NW_020954672.1:3820848-3855362 GCF_900497805.2 Vombatus ursinus
TGAAACTTAGGAGATTAAAGGAGCTAGCTGGGATGTCCAGGAAGGCTTCATGAGGGACTTGGCAACACACACACTTACACACCCCTAAGCAGAGAAATTATTAAGTGCTGCTTAACATATTGCTCTGTTGAAGTTTTGGGAGAGATTACACCTTGAAGGGGATATGGTATAGGAGGATGGGAATTGAGAGAAAAGAACACATGCTTGATGATCAGCATTGGAGGGCTTGGGTCAGTCAACTAAGAAAGCATTTAAAAATAGATAAGAGATGGTTGGTGAGCCTCAATCACAAAAGACTGGATGGAAGCAAACTGGATGCTCAGCACAGAGCTGGGGTTTGGGGAAATTATGAAGAAGCTGTGAAGTTAAGAGTGTAATTGGCTTGTGGGGGTAGCAGCTTTTTTATGAAGCAAAGGGCTGAACCTTGGACCCAGATAGAAAAGATACACCTTTTCATGATCTGAGGGGGCTGGAAGTAGAAATAAAGGAGAACCACATAGTAACTCCCATGTATATAGTAGCACTTGAAAGTTTGCAGAGCACAATGGATACACAATCACATTTGATCTCATAACTTCCCTGTGAAGTAGATATTACATGTGTTCCTTGCTACATTTTGCGGATGAGGAAACAGGCTCACAAAGGCTAAGTGACTTCTACTCCGGGTCCAGCATTCTTTCTACTATGGTTTTATGCATATATTTCACTATGTCTGCCCCTAATTAAATTATAAGTTCTTAAGAGCAGGGACCAGGTATGGATTATTTATTTCTCTTGGCATTGCAATTTTACAGGTGTACTTCCATAATTAGACATTGGTATGATCCACTATTCTGTTCATTTCTTAATGTAGATTAGACCTAGGAATTTGCCTCTGGCACACTTACTAGTCACACAGCAGGATTGGAATCTTCTCTTACCACCTCCAGGTGGAGCACTCTTTCTCCAATAGTATGCTGACTCTATGTACATATGCCCCTTGTTAAGGGCAGGACTGTGAATATCTAGTCTGGTTTATTACGCTGTAGTACTTAGATGAATCCGTGATTCATTCACTGTATGACTTACTGGATAAATCCTAGGAAGGAGCATAGAAAATAAGGGACTTGTCTAAGGTCCCATAGCTACTAAGTGTCAGAGGCTGAATTTCAACCCTCATCATCCAGAAACTAAATTTAATGTACTCTCCGTTACACCACTGCCACCTGGATTCAGACTTTGCCTTTCATGTGTTTGAAGGGTAAATCCATAGGTATCCCTTGGAAGAGTACATCAGAAAGTTATTGGTATTTTTCTGTGGTAATGGAATCCTAATGGAAAATCTTTTTAACCTCTGCTGGGGGGGGGGGGGGGGGGGTGATAATTTGTACAATCTCCTTGGGGCTTTAGGCTGCATTAAAGACCATGGGATGAAAGATATCAAAAGGATGTGAAGACTGTTCTCATGCCTCTTTAGCTTTATTTGTTCTTTGCCACAAGCCTGTGTTTCAGTGGCAAGAATTCTGGACTTCGTGTAAGAGGAGGGACTGGGTCCAAATTCGCTTCCATTACTAACTATAACCATCGACAAGTTTTTTAACATCAGTAAACTCAGTTTACCTAATTGCAAAATGGGGGCAATACATGTAACATCTTTCATAGGACTGTTGTGAGAATCAAATGAGATAATGTATTTCATTACTATACGTAACTATTGCAAAGCGCTTTGCAAATCTTAAAAGTGCCATATGTTATTTATCAGCTATTACTATTTCCTTTCCTAGGATCAAACTACCACTATACATTTCTAAGATGCCAGGCCACCAGGGAGTTGACAGTTTTTTGGATCACTCTTATTTTCTTTTTTTACCACCAGAGTTCCCTCTACTAAAAAGTTCAGCAAGTTCATATTACCCCTAGAGAACACCTGGCAAACACTGAATTGCCCTCAGGTAGAATAGTTTTCTCTTTTCCCATAGCTCAAGTTCCCTGGTGCTGATTACTGGATCTCAGCCTTGTTCCCTGATCCCCAGGGGAAAGGAGACACACAGCATCCCAAACCTAGTCACCCAGGCTGCCAGCCCTTCTCTTCCCTCATCTTCTGGATCATAGCTCAACTTTGCTCCTTTCTCTCTTTAGCCCCTCTTGGGCTCACTGTTCCTTTCCTAGTTACCCCCCCCCCCAATTCCTTTCCCTGTTCCTCGCCTGCCCCGCCTCTCTGCTTTGGACGCATCTCTGAGCCCCATCATCACCAAGCGCCAGGCACTCCCTCTCTCCCTCCCTCTTTTCTCCTCCCTCCTTTCCTCCCTCCCACCTCCTGCACCAGGAAACTGCCTAGAGCCTGGGGAGCGGCCTGACCCGTGAGATCCCTAACCTGGCGGGCTGGGGGGTGGAGACGGGGTTGAGGGTGGGGGTAAGGGAGGGGCAGGAGCAGGCCCTGTGGGTTGGGTTCTATGTGTATGTGGCGGGGGGGTGCGGGGAATGTTATGCACCGTAGTCCCCTCTGTCTGAGGCTTCCTGAGGAGAACGGTCATTAAACATGGATTCAGTCAGTAACCACAGCTGGCAGAGGGGTGGGGGCTGGGCCTGGGTCTGGGTCCTAGGGCTACATCTAGTTTTCCCGACCACTGACCATAATCCCTACCCTCCACCCCTAGGGCTCCATAGCTGGGAGGATGCAAGGCCTCAGCTGGGGGCTCCCAGCCACCAGCGCTGTGTCCTAGGAGCTGCTGCCCAGGCTTGGTAAGTGTCCTCAAAATCTTGTTAACCCTCTATTTCCCTCATCTTTTCCATTAATATCGTTTAACCCCTTTTAGCCTATATGTACACTGTATTAATATATACTACATTAATCTTGCTCCTCCCACCCTGCTTTTGGGAGAATTCTAGCCTCTGCTCTGTCCTAGCTTGCCCTAGGTACTTAAAAGCAGGAAAGGTGCTGCTCTTAATTACTCTTAAGAGAAACAGCAAATTTCACTTATTATTTGTAATATTTATTGGTTTGATGACCAAATCTACCTTATTATTGCTTCATTATCTCATTGTCTTTATTTCATTTCTTACTTCTATTCTCCATAGCTCATGCTGTCACACTAGGGTGGTCAAACCTGAAAAATGCCCATTTGGGTTCTGTCTGGTTATGCCTAGCCTATAGTGGAGCATGGCTCATGTCCAGTTCTCTTCTCTCTGTCTTTTATAGCCACCCAGATGGCGACTCCAGCCTCAGCCCCAGATACTCGAGCCCTGGTGGCAGATTTTGTGGGTTACAAGCTAAGGCAGAAAGGCTATGCCTGTGGAACTGGCCCAGGAGAGGGCCCTACAACTGAGCCCCTGCACCGGGCCATGCGAGCTGCTGGAGATGAGTTTGAGTCCCGCTTCCAACGCACATTTTCTGATCTGGCTGCTCAATTGCATGTGACTCCTGGCTCAGCTCAGCAGCGCTTTACCCAAGTCTCAGATGAGCTCTTCCAGGGGGGGCCCAACTGGGGCCGTCTTGTGGCATTCTTCGTCTTTGGGGCAGCGCTGTGTGCAGAGAGCGTCAACAAAGAGATGGAACCACTGGTGGGACAGGTGCAGGACTGGATGGTGACCTACCTAGAGACCCAGCTGGCAGATTGGATCCACAGCAGCGGGGGCTGGGTAAGAGGCTTCCCTTTTCTACTATAACTGCACATTCCCCAGAAAAGCTTGCCTCACTTGGGGAGGGGGAACAGTTGTGATGGGGAGGCTGGTCTCTGATGGAATGGGAATATAGTTGATATTGCATGGTAAATCTAGGGTGTGGGGGAAGAGCAACGGTTTGGGTGGAGTTAGGCCATCAGGGTGGAGAGGCAATGTTAGTCAACATTTATGGAGTTACTACTGTGTACAGTGTGAAGTTCTGTGCACTCTGGGAAAATATAAAAGTCCCCATCATTAAAGAGTTTATAATCCAAAGGGGGAGACAGAATAAATACACATGAAAAAAGGGTAAAGAATACATGCAAGGAAGAGAGGTCCAAGGTAATTCATATTTAAGTTTAAACATAAATCCCAAGATAGCATGGGGGAGCAAGAGTTGTGACCAGAGCGGTGTAGTGTTAACTTGAGAAATCTGCATAAGAGGTTAGTTTTGAGAAGAATTTTTTTTTTTCAAAGAAGAAAGACATGGGATACACATGAGGCAGAGAGTTTTAGCAAGGTATTTGTGAGGGACACCAAGCAAGGCTGGAGCTGGGACATGGGATACAGCTACAGTATAGATGGAACTGGAATTCTTCCCCTCCCCTTCTCTCCATCTCCTCTCCTAACATCCCTTTCTTCCTTCTCCTTTTTCTCTTCCCCACTTCCCTTCTCTCCCACAGGCGGAATTCACGGCTCTGTACGGGGATGGGGCCCTGGAGGAGGCAAGGCGTCTGCGGGAGGGGAACTGGGCCTCAGTGCGAACAGTGCTAACAGGGGCTGTGGCATTGGGGGCTCTGGTGACTGTGGGGGCCTTCTTTGCCAGCAAGTGAGAACTCAGCCCAGTGTTGGGTCTAGAGTGGCTGTGGGAAGGAGAGAGTAGGATAGAATGGAGAGAACCCCTTGGGAGAGGTGGGATGGATGAATGGGGAAGGGACAGGGATAAAAGGGGATGGAATGGGGGAGGTGGGGAGGGGTTGGGGGGGGATAAGTGAATTCTGTATGTCAGGCAGGAGTTTGGAAAGTTGAGCCAAGGAAATGTAGCAGACACATCTGGAAAGTCAATGTGTGTAAGACAGGGAGAGTCATAGCAGGGTTGAGGCCTGGGTTGGGTGGGTTTTAGAGGGCAATACCCATAAATTGAGCAGTATGGAGAAGTCACCTTCTAGGGAATTTGAGATTTGCAACCCTAGGGGGTGGTGGACTTATCCAGTGAGTGCAGTAAAACTATATAAAAGGTTAAGTCTTCATTGGATAGATAAGATTTGGGGAGAAAGTTGTAGGCTCTTATGGAATGGCTGTGGGTACCCTGGGGTTCTCAGTTTGCAGTGAGAAGTGGGTGTTACAAGTGGGGTGCTTGGATGTGTGTGTATGTGTGCACTTGTAAGCTTTGTGTACCTGGTGTGGTGATGGAATTCTTCCTCAAGGAAAAATAACTTTCCCTTAGCAATGAACAGGAGTTAGATCTCCCTTTGGTTGCCCCAGTGCTGGGGGTAGGGGGTAGGGACACTGTAGACTGAGAATTTTGAGGCTGTTCTGCAGAAAGTAGTAAGCAGGGTTTGGGGGAAAAGGGCAGTGTGTGCTAGTTGAGATGGCTCAGTTTTGTAGTTGTCCTTATTTCCGTCATTAGTCCCTTCCCCATGCCTTTAGCACTTGCTGCTGCCCCTTCTAGGGCTCTGGACAAAGCAGAGCTAAGGAGCTTTGGGAGAGAAGGACACTTTACCTGTCCCCCTTTTCCCACTGGGGCGCAGTGGTGCCTGGAAAGGTTCCCTATCTCTGGGACCTCTCTACCCAAATTTAAACACTAAATTGGGGGTGAAATTTCCCTTTTTGAAAGTGTGAACACAAATGCTGATCTAGAACATAGCTCTGTGTAAACACTAAGCCTCAGTGAAACTGAGTCTTTATGCCTTGAGAGGGATATTCCCAGCTCTGAACTCAGGGGTGGGGGTAGGGTATACTCTAGAAGCCAACCCATTCCATGTGGTGGGCATTGCTGCTGCTAGATCAAAGGCCAGGTGTATGGGTTCTAGAGTGCATACCATGATCTAGAAACATTTATGTATGCTTTGAAGCCAGGCTGGTTGCATGGGTGTTAACTGTTTGCATCTCTTAGTGTGAGAATGCTGGATTTCCGTAACCCACAAATGGATCCAGAAATAACTCTTTTCTTTGAAGGAAGGAGCTCTTCCCTTCCTCTGGATGCATGGCCCTGAGCCAGACCTTGCTGCTGCACTTTCCAAGGTGCTAAAATTGCTGCTCTTAAATGCTGACTCCAGACATGCTGTGCTCTAGAACCCTGCCTGTGATCCAGAGCACTGACTTGCTCATCTAGAACACAGTTGGCTCTTCTGGGTAGAGACTTTTACTTGGTCCCAGAATGTGGCAACTTAGTTGCGCTGCTCTAGAATGTGGGACCAATCTTGGCCTCAGGTGTTTAATCCAAACTTTTGCTTTTGAAAGCTGTGTTCCTTAGAGGAATTTGTAAGGGGTGGGGAGGTGACAGACATTCTGCTGAGACTGTACTGGGTTAGATGGTATCATGAGCCAGAAAGCACCAAGTCAGTCATAGTTGGTCAGCATGGAGAGAAGGACAGTTAACACTGATTTAATAGTGACAAACCCAGACCAACTAACAGCTCACAATTGGAGCTTGTGCTCCTCTTCCCTTACAACGCAGCTCTTTCCCCCACCCTCTACCACAGACTCCTAACCTGTGGCCTCTGTTAGCTCCCTTAAGGGTCTTTAATAACAGGGGTACCAGGAACCATGGTCAGAAGGACAAAAAAAGCACTGCTATGAGGCTCCTGCTCCTGGATGGAGGCAGGGGTTATTGGTTTAAAGGGGAGGATGCTCAGACTTGGTCTCTGGAAGCATGGCTGCATGGGACCACACTGGGCAGTTTTGGCCAGACACTCCTTCTGGGGGCAGTGGAAGCCCCTAAGATCTTTCCTTCAGAAAACCAGGGACTTTTCTATTTGGGGCTATTCGGTTCCTGGGGGTTGTCTCTTAGCCAAGCAGGCTGAGTGTGACTCCCTGTTTTTAAGTCCATTTTATTAAAAGTAGGGGGAAACACATTTAATTGCCATTTTCTAAAGGGTAAACTTGGTGGAGAGGCTGGGGGGGGGGAGTGTTTCTTGCTCCCAAGAGCCCATGGGGCAGGTGGGAGGCTTTGCTTAGGCCATGGGAGGAGTGGAGGTGGGGCAGCTAGGTCCTGAGAGTGCTTATCCCACCCACTCCCCACTTCTGCCAGGACATACATTATTTTTCTTTTTCAAGTCAGAAAACAATGCGAGAACGGATTTGGTTAGTTTAGAAGAAAAGAAAAAAGCTCTATAAATATAAATATATATTCATGTATTTTTATTTAATAATTTATAAATACTGGGTTCATTTGACTTTTATTTTTGTGTAATATGTAATGGTCGTATTAAAAAATAAAATCCAGAAGTTTAATGAGGACTGAACAGGGTTTGTGACTTCTGCATTTACAACTGGAAGGATGGGGTGGGTGGATACTGGCCTCCAAATAACTTTCAGTGATTTTGTTAGGAGAAGGAATTAGGGCAAGAGGGATGTGAGAAGTACCCCAAGTAAGCTTGGGGGTTTCTGATCAAGAATTAACATGGTAGACCCTCTACTTCCATCCATATGACCTAAGCTAATCTTTCTCTGACAACAAGGTCCTGGGCAAGTCCTGGCCTTTTCCAAGCATACTTTTTTGTCTCATCCTCTCCTTCCCTGTCACCTCCCTCCACTCTCCAGCTATGGTTCTCAGGCCTTAAACTTCAATTGGGAGATTAATTTTGCCTGAATATTCTGCTGAGAGTCAGAGTGGTACAGCAAATAGAGCTGACTGAGTCAGCTGAGTTAGCCAAGTCTGGCTTCTGATGCATACTCTCTTTGTGACTCTGGGCAAGTCAGCTAACCCACTCAGTGGCCCAGGAAACTCTTGAAACTATAGGTTTCAGAACAGTTGCCCATTTGCATTGGTTGAGGGAGTTTTCTCACTGGGAGTTACCCATACCAATGAAATCACAGTTCTGGTTTAAAAAAAAAATACTGCTGCTTGTTTTATATTAAATACAGTTAATGAAAAAAAATACAGCTTTTGTTCCTTCTCCAGTTAGCGAATCAATGGATCCTAGTCATTTTACACATAAGCCATAGACTATATAGTCTGTCCCTCTGCTTCTAAGCAGGGCTATTTCAAAACCATTTCTGACAAAAATCTAATTTTAAAAAATCTTTGGGGAACAAGATTCCAGTCTTTATGTAATATAGTGTATTACCCTCCCCCACCCCCCAGCTCCAAATATTAATTCTCACCATAGTTAGGAAATCCTTTTAATTTTCTTGACTGCCTCTTGTTGCAGTTTCAGAGAATTTACTTGTGTTCTCTTCTCCAAAGAACTGGAGAACTGCTAGTACCCATCTGGAGTTCTTTTGCCTCCCTTCATCTACTCCCCCAAACTTCAGATTCCAGCCAAGTCCTCCTGCATTCCCCCCCCCCACTTCCTCTTCGTCTGCCCCACTCTTCCCTCTTTCCAGTGTTAAAACTGTCACTTACAACAACCTCCCGATACACATCTGACTAGCTCTATTTCCAGTAGTTCAACTCTCACCTTTCTACCATCTCAGGACTTCTTCACTTCCCCAGAAAGTGTTTATTTCTCACCATTAAATGTTCAGTTCAACAAACATTTGTTAAGCTAGGTACTTAACTAATGTGCTAGAAGCTGGGGATACAAATGAAATAAAACAGTCCTTACACTTATGGACCTCGTAATCTAATGGGCAAGTAAAAGTCTCATGATTACCATTCTGAGGTTTTTCCCATGGTGCTGACTACACCTAAAAGTAGTATTTAATAAGGTTGTGGAACCATACACTTAGTTCATCCATAGTGTTCCTCTCTGATATAAACTCTTTAATATGGAGTGAGAAGAGTACAAGCTTTCCCAAATTCATTATACTCTTAAGATTGCCTATCTGTTTTACAGTACCAATGCATTTCTGCTTTCACTGTTGTTTTATGTTGTAAACTCCTTTGTTTAGACTGGTTTGGATCCCAAGCCAAGCCAATAGCCAAGGTCAGTTTGATTCTTAAGTTTTAAGGTACAAGATCAGTCAATCAAGCATTTATTAGGTTCTATGTGCTAATCGTGCTAAACTGTGCAACTTAAGGACTTTCTCTTTGTATGGTATTTATCTAAGGGATTTCATTTCTTATTTCTTTCTTTACTGTTTATATCATCTTAGTTGGTCTTCATGAGTTTAGGTGGGGCTAAGAAAATTTATCTAGTGGTCAGCCTTCTGGTGATGAGCCTCTTCAAACTTGGCTAGAGGTTTGTCTGTGGCTGACCCACACAGCCCATTGTCAGATCCATTAGAAAAGCCTTTCTACTTTGGTTAGACCTGCTGGAGTCTGGACTCTGTCATTACAGTATTTGAGAACCTTTGATAAGCTCTATGCTACCAGCCCTGGAGTAGGGCTTTAGTAAGATAAAGACATCATATTCTATATTAAGGTAAAACACACTACAACCCCAATAAGCCTCTTTGATAATCTGGTTTAGTTCTACCATCGTAGTGTGGCTTTGTACGTGAAACAGGTTACCAAAGCAGTGATGTCTGCCTCAAAGTGAGGGCTTTGGCTGGGAATGGGGAGTTTGATATGAGAAAAGGAGATGGTAGTTTATGAAGCTTTAGAGAGTAAGGTTTCAAATTAAACTTAGAAATGTAGGGCTGTAAATCCCACCTATGTCAATGGTATGATGTTCGGACTTTGCCATCTCCCATTTTTTTGAATGTCTATTTGAATCTTGAACCATAGGCTTCCCAAAAGATGCTTATGATCAGTTAGCCTACAACCTTTCTTGGGGTAATGCATTTCTTACTCTCTCAAAGTGAAAATGTGGCAACTCTTCACAGAATAGTGTCGGGTTAAGTTGGTGTGCTGGTTTCTGCTTCATGTTTATAGGAGAGGTTTATGGAAGTATGAAGAGGGAGCAACAGGCCCTGGAAAGGCCAGGTCAGGAGGGAAGAGGCCAAGCAGTCATTCTTGAATGCAAGTCGAATCCTGAATGGAGTGTTGTGGTTAATGAAACACCTTACAAACGCTCCAATTCTAGCAGCCTATCCTCGGGAAGCTACTTTTTTGTCCTTATTACAGTTTCCCTTTTCAGACTTCACTTGCCCTCAGAGTGACTAAAAGAAGCAAGATGGCGGCATCCTCAGAATTCGATCATATGACCTGAGGTCCCGTGCTCTGTATTTGACAGTCGTTTGGCTGAAGCGGTCACGTGTTATAACCTAGGTGGGGGCCCTTCGAACCTCTGGGACCAATCGGCAGCCGAGCTTTGGATAGGGTTGTGGGGAGGTGTGCGTTAGGTTCCGTTCCGCCTTTCGTAGTTAGCGGCCAATCGCATTGCACGACGAGATGAGTGCGGAGAGGGGGCGCTGCCCATAGGGAAAGAGAGGCGGGGATAGCGTCACAGCGTGGCAGGATTGTTACCTAATGACGGGAGAAGGCGGAACCGACGTTGACTGACAGGCAAGTTTTCCTTACCGAGATTCGAGGATTTGGCTAGCTGCCCCGCCTTAGAGGCGTGATCTTATTTGATTGCCAAGTATTTCTACCCAATGGACTCCGAGCGACTTGTGACGGGCAGGCTGCTTGGCTAATGAGCCCCCAGCGTGGCCGGCGCGGCTCTCCAATCGCCGGGCGGCGGGCCCCAGTCTGAGCGGCTATGGCGGCGGCGGCGGCGGCGGCAGCAGCAGCGGGGGCTGCGGGCGGTCGAGGCTCCGGGCCGGGGCGGCGGCGCCATCTTGTGCCCGGGGCCGGGGGGGAACCCGGGGAGGGGGCCCCGGGCGGCGCGGGGGACTACGGGAACGGGCTGGAGGCGGGGGAGCTGGAGCCTGAAGAATTGCTGCTAGAGCCAGAGCCCGAGCCCGAGCCCGAGGAGGAGCCGCCCCGGCCCCGCGCCCCCCCGGGAGCCTCCGGCCCTGGGCCCGGCGCAGGAGCCCCTGGCAGTCAGGAAGAGGAGGAAGAGCCGGGCCTGGTCGAGGGCGACCCGGGGGACGGCGCTATCGAGGACCCGGTGAGGAAGGGCGTTTGGCTGGGAGGTCGGGGTCATGAGGGAAGGGCCTGAGGCCCCGGGCCGGGAGAGGGGCAGCCGTGGCGGCGGCCAGCGGGGGGTGGGGGCGGGCGGGTCGTGGGCGGGGAATTACGCGGAGCTGGGCGGGACGGGACGGGACTCGGAGTCCTGGCTGGCTGGCTGGCTGGCTGGCTGGCTGGCTGGCTGGCTGGCGGCGGCGGCGGCAGGCGGGAGGCCGAGGCTAGGGCCCAGGCCGGAGCTGGATCCGGAGCCAGGACGCGGAGGGGCCCGTCCCGGCCGAGGTGGGGGTAGTGGGGGTGGGGCGGGGGAGGAGGGGGCCGTGGGGGGCTCTCCGAGGTGGGGGGGAGGGGGAGGGGGGCGCTAGCGCTTGCCTCGGACAGTCTCTACGGCCGGAGAAGCCGATGAGGCCCCTCCATGTTTCCTTTACTAAGCCCGGTTCCCCTACCCCACCCACTCCAGGAGCTGGAGGCCATCAAAGCCCGAGTAAGGGAGATGGAGGAAGAGGCAGAGAAATTGAAGGAGCTTCA
Source organism: Vombatus ursinus (assembly GCF_900497805.2). NCBI lineage: Eukaryota > Metazoa > Chordata > Mammalia > Diprotodontia > Vombatidae > Vombatus > Vombatus ursinus. The sequence goes on from NW_020954672.1 coordinate 3,832,136, forward strand.
GAACGAGGTGGAGAAACAGATGAACATGAGCCCACCCCCAGGCAATGGTGAGCTTGGGGGAGGGGCCTCGGACCGAAGGAAAGAGGGGAGGACCACTGATGGGGGGGAGGGAGGGGGAGTTGGAAAGATCTTTCCCTGGTGACCTTGCTAGGAACCGTGGTTTTGGAGAGGACGGTTTTTGTCCCTTGTGTCACGTTTGCTTTCCTCTTTAAGCTAGTGACCCTGCCTTCATTATCGAGAATCCACAAATTCAGGTTTAATTTTTACACTCCTAAATTTAGGTAGATAAGTTAGCTTCTTAGTGCTAAATGTAGGAAGGGACTCCTAAATGCTAAATGAGAATTTTATAATGATTGAAAGCTGGAGAAGGATCTTAGAGGTCATTTAGCTCAAATCTTTTATTAGGAAACTGAGTCCCAAAGAGGGCAAGGGACTTGAACAAAGTCACATAGATAGTTAATAGTAGAGCTCTGATTCCATTTCATTGTGTCACACCTCTTAAATTTACCCTTTTTCAGGGCTTGCTGTCAGAGTCTCTCAAGGATGTGAGACTGCTTGGGTTAATTTCTGTTGAGGTGTTAAGAGTGAGAGTTTTTATGAGGATCAGGTAGGTAGAAGATGGAAATTGCTCTCTTCTGTTTTGTAGCTGGCCCAGTGATCATGTCTATTGAAGAGAAGATGGAGGCTGATGCCCGGTCCATCTATGTGGGCAATGTAAGTATTAGTTTTTTCCTGGGAGAGGCTATTATTTTGGGGAAAGATTTGGAAAGAGAACCTATTGAGGCAAATATTTTATCTTCAAGAGAAGTGGTTAGTAGGGATTTGGGATTGGGGTGGGAGTAGGAGGTATAGTATAAACTGTAGGATTTCTAACTGGAAGACCTTAAATGTCGTTTAGTCCAACTTTCCTGCAATTTGTAGATGAAAAAACCAGAAGTAGTGTGAATTGCAAAGGAAAAGGCGTGGGTTAAGGCAAAAGAGGGAATGGTTTTGACTTTGTAGTTAGCCTAGGGCCTCTTCTCTCCCCTCATTGGTCCCCCCAACCCCAATACTAGACTACAGCCAGTGTTATCTTGAGTTGGTGTTTGCCCTGTCAGTGAAATTTGTCTTTTTCTGCTTAGGTGGACTATGGTGCAACAGCAGAAGAGCTGGAGGCACACTTCCATGGTTGTGGTTCAGTTAATCGAGTTACCATCCTTTGTGACAAGTTCAGTGGCCATCCTAAGGGGTAAGCAGGGGAAGGAGGTTCATTTCATCAAAATTTAAAGATCAGACAGGTATGTTATGTTTGGTACTTCAGTGAATGTGGAGAGGTAGCTTTAGTATTAGATTGAGTTGGCCTTGTAGCGTATTAGATTTGGGTTCAAGTTCTGCCTCTGAAATGTACTGGGAAAGTCACTTACCTTTTCAGCCATCTAGGCAACTCTTAAGATTACACATTGCTGAGAAAGTGCCAGCCTGGATTGACACAGGTAGTTTCTTCATCTGGAGTTCCTTATATCAGTGAAATCACTGGCCTAGGCCCTATTGTTGAATGTAAGGTCCTTGAGGGCAGGCATCAATTCATTTTTGTATTTGTATTCATAGTGTTAGTATGGTGCCTTTCACACAGTACATGCTTAATATATATTTGTTGAATAGACTAGAATAAGTTAGATCATATGGTCTTCTTTTCAGGAGCTGACATATTAGGCTAGACTTAGAGAAATAATGGATATATAGAAAACTATAGGAACACTAAATGTATGAAAATATGTACATCTGCTTCTCTGTTTTCTCCCTTTCCCAGGTTTGCATATATAGAATTTTCAGATAAAGATTCAGTGAGGACGTCGATGGCCTTGGATGATTCTCTTTTTAGAGGACGACAGATCAAAGTAAGCTCTGTCTCTTATTATTTATGAGTGTTCCATGCAGATTCTGAGGACTGCCCTTAACCTGTCTTGACTGTTTTCCATTTGCTTAGGTGATACCAAAACGGACCAATCGGCCAGGGATCAGCACCACAGATCGGGGTTTTCCACGTGCCCGCTATCGTGCCAGGGCTACTAACTACAGTAGTTCACGCTCTAGATTCTATAGTGGCTTCAACAGCAGACCCCGGGGCCGAGTCTACAGGTCAGGATAGATGGGCTGCTCCTCTCTCCTTCCCCATGAGTCTTATGCCCTGCCTCTCATCTGGTTCAAGCCCTCACTCCCTAGAGGAGCTTCGATTCTTGCCTGTGTGTGATGGTAGTTAAAGGGCAAGTTTGACTTATAGAATCCCAGTCCTTAAGCAGTAACTGGGGATGAGGAGAGTCTGAAATTCCCAAATCCCTTTCTAGGCTTCTCCCTTCTAATTATTAGTAGGAAAATCTACTAGCAGATGAGGGTTTCTACAGAGAAGGCTGGGTAGAACCAAGTATCAATGCCCTTTCTAGGAAGGTTGGAGGAGGGGGAGGGGGTGAGTTGAGCTTTTTTTTTTTTCCTCAGAGGTGGGAAGGGATTGGAAGTGTCAGAATCTCTAAGAAAATTCCAAAGCCAGATTGGATCTCCCCAGTTCTGGATGAGGATATTGAGGTTATATTTACTAGCCTTTGTCAGGATTTTAGGAGTTATAATTTACTCAGTGTCTGGATGCTTGTTGCTTTGAGATCCTAGGTCAGTTCCTTTACTTTAATCTACTTAACATATATAGGGGAAGTTAGGTAGTATAAGGCTCTAGCTTTTCAGAAGAGCTGCTTTTCCTGATCCTTAGAGAGTTAAGAAAGAAATTGATGGTGGTAATAAATACCGTGGGCAACAGGGTGAATGCTTTTAAGGAGGGTTGAAAGCTATTGAAATATTGGGGACTGGGCCTCTCCTCAGTTTTCTTCACTCTCCCCTTACTGGCACATGTTCTTTGAGTATAGTTTCTTTTCCCCATCCAGACAGCTTCCCTTCTGCTGACTTGTGCCCTCTGGTGGGATCTTAGGTGTATGTAGTAAGAAAAAACTTAGGAGCTAGAGTTGGCTAGTAGGACCACGGGAGGGGGTTGTACTGAGATGTCCATTAACTATGTTTACACCCAACTCTCCTTCTTTTTTCTAGGGGCCGGGCTAGAGCGACGTCATGGTATTCCCCTTACTAAAAAAAACAAACAAAAAACAAAAAAACAAAAAAAAAACCAAAAAAGTGTGTATTAGGAGGAGAGAGAGGAAAAAAAGGAAAGAAGGAAAAAAAAAAGAATTAAAAAAAAAAAGAAAAACAGAAGATGACCTTGATGGAAAAAAATATTTTTTAAAAAAAAAAAAAGATATACTGTGGAAGGGGGGAGAATCCCATAACTAACTGCTGATGAGGGACCTGCTTCTGAGGGTCTGGTCAGGGGAAGGGCCCCCCCCCCCCCCAGGGAATGGGACAGGGGGCTGCTCATTCACTCTGGGGGTTCGACATGGACAAGTCTCAACATCGAAAGCTGTTCCCTACCCCTCTCCCCTCTGCCTCCTCTCCTCACTTCACCCACTGGGGCTGCTCATGGGTGGGGGCAGGATGGTGGGAAAGGTTTTACCTAAGGGTATGTAAGGACACAAAACTGTTCTGCTTGTTACCCTCCCTCCATCTCTCCCTGTTCTCCTTCCTGCCTGCCTCTTATCCTGCCAGTTATCCCCCTCTCACCTCCCCTCTTCCTGGCTCCCTGTCCCTCATCCCTGGGACGACTTCTCCCAACCCTCCAGAGATTCCCTGGTGATCTATTTTGTTTCCGTTTGTGTTTCTGTTTCTGTTTTGAGTGTCTTTCTTTGCAGGTTTCTGTAGCCGGAAGATCTCCGTTCCGCTCCCAGCGGCTCCAGTGTAAACTCCCCTTCCCCCCGGGGAAATGCACCACCTTGTTTGGGGGGATGGGGGGTTGGGTGTTTTTTGTTTTCTCTTTTTTCTTTTTCTTTTTTTTTCTTTTTTCTTTTAATTTGGATTTGGAGGGGATGGGAGGAAGTGGGAACAGGGGATGGAGGGAGGGTTTGGGGATTTTGTTTATTTTTTTAGGTATTTCCAGGGGTGGGAGGAGTTTTTTGTTTTTTTTTTTAATATGTGTCATGAATAAAAAATGTTTTTTGAAAATAGTGTGCGGTCTTTTCAATGTAAGGAGTATTTGTTTCCCTTAAATTTCAGCTTGAAGGTGAACCCTTCTTGATTGGAAGAGTTGGTGTTATAGAGGTAGATTTGCCACTCAGAATTTAAAAGTAGGCATTAAATTGCAAGTAGCTGGGATAATGAAGCCTGTAATTGAGGAAGACTAGTTTTCTGGACTATATGTTGTTTTCCTGGGCGTTTGATAGGTAGAAATGTTAAGCCAAGACTGGAAAAACCCAAGTGTCTAGGTAGAGTGACGTAAATGCATGTGTACTATACATCAGTGGGGTCAAACTCAAAGATTGCCACTAAACTGACATAAGACTTCTGTGGGTACATACTGACTTAGAAAACCACATTTAACATTTTATTATGCTTATTTTGTTAAATATTTCCAAGTTATGTTTTTGGACTTAATGTTTTTGACACCTTTGCTGTACACATTTGATTTTGGGTGATTTGTCCACAGCTTCGTTTGCCTTGGGCTAACAGGCTGCCTTTCCTGCCCTATGTTGCCATGTGAACTTAGGGAATTAACCTATTTTCAGTTTGTTCAACTTTCAACAGTTGTGGAGGTAAATGAATTTTAGAGGGATTTATAGATGATGATAATTAGAATGCTAACATTTCTTATCAAATGTTTTAGATTATTAGGGTCTTGAAGAATTAATGATGTCTATATCTGCTTAAAACTCACCTCAACTCAGAACCTTGGCTTTTGTTTCAAAAATCTTTCCCTCTTTGTTCCTTTATTGTCCAGAGATTCAAGTGAGAGAAGCTTCACTTCTTACCTTCTTCGGTGTGACTTCATTTTACGGACGAACTGAGGCAAATTGAGGTTAAGTGGCTTGCCCACGGTCACACAGCTAATGTCTGAAGGTCGGATTTGAACACAGATCTTCCTGACTGTGGGCCTGTGCTCTGTCCTCTGCACCACTTAGCAGCTGCCACTCCCATCTACAACTATTCAAATCATCCAGTCCAGTTGTAGACTTTGCTTTGTGTTTTGTATTATTTCATGATGCTTTTTCTTATCTGAAATTTCGCCTTTGGCAGCAAAGTTCCCCATCCTTTAAGACCCAGTTCTGCTTTCCCACGAAGACTTTCTTTACCTTGACTCGAGTTCATTTCCTTGACCTTCAGTAGTGTGTATTGGATACCAGTCATTTTGGCTGACAATAAGTTTCACTTGTTTTTCTTCCCAGTTAGCAGGTTATTTGGGAGCAGATTTGTATTCTCCAGACCTTTGGATTTGTAGGTGCTTGATGTTTGAATAAATTTAGTTAGAGAATTTGTGGGACTAAGAAGTAGCTTAGTGGTTGCAGAAGTGGGTTAAGCAATATTACCTGTCCACCAGAGGGTAGAGCACGGCTTGTTGGCCATATAGCTACGTTTTCCAATCTCTGCAGGTTGGGGCTGGTTTGTGAGAATTTTCTTGCATGGTTGGTGGTCCTATTGTCTTTGAAATTAGAGTATCCCATTTTTTAAAGACTCCTTTGGATCAGAGCCTTGTGGGGGCTGCATTGGCTGGTGTTGGAAATAATACCACCTTTTCCCTTCCATTCTTGGCCCGGTTCTCACTAAGGTAGAAGTTACTATTTCTCTAATTTAGGACCACCCTCCTACTCTCTCTGCATTCCTATTCAAATGTTCTGGTTGGTTTTCTGTCCCATTGGAGAACTTCCCAATTCTCTGCTTTTACATTTAATTTTTAAACTGAATTTTAACATTTGAGCTAGTATGAGGTAGCTATCCATAGACTATATACAATTAGAGGTTTCTGCTGCAAAGTACTTTTGGGGGCTGGTGACAACAAAACCTGTTCCACAATGAATCCTAGTTCCCATCCTAAGATTCAAATCTTTTACGGATCTGATTATTTTACTGTGAGCCATATATAGTGTATCCATCTTAAATGATGGGGAATATTTATGACTTAGAAGGCAAGAAACGTGAAGGGGAAATTATCTTCCAGGAGCAAGATTCTGCCTTGGCATCCTCCTTCTCATCAAGCTCTTTGGGAATTAAAGGGGACATTGGACAGCCTGTCTAATATTTTTTGAAAGTTAGAGGTATTTGGAATATGTCAATTAAGTTGTATGGGTAGTAAGACCTAAAGGTTCCTTATAGATATGGCAAGGAAAGTTATGTACACCACAAGGCAAGCAACCCAGTTCTTTTACTAGATTCATCCATCGTTACCTGACCCTGACTTTAGGGAAAAGCACCAGGTAATCTTTTCATTGTATGCTGAGTAAGTATGGAATAGTCACTGCCAACTAGTCACATAAGTATGTGTGTATGCTTTCTCTAAAATTGTGAACTAAGGACAGAGGCTGGTGCTGTAATTTCATGTTAAAAACCAAGAACATAAGTGGGGGAGGGGAAGCGAAGGGTCAGGGAATAAGCATTTTGAGTATCTACCATGTGCCAGGCATGGTGCTCAGCACTTTAAAATTATTTTCGTATGATCATTACAACAACCCTGTGAAGTCAATATTATGATCCCCATTTTACAGTTGAGGGAACTGAGGCAAACAAGTGACTTCACTAGGATCTCCTAGCTAGTAAAACTATGAGGCTGGATTTTAACTCGGTTGTACCTGATTCTAAACACAACACTATCCATGGTGCCATCTACCTGTTTAAGAAATGGACAAATTAATTCATCTGTTTCTGATACTATTGGGTGTGACAGTGTTGTAAAAGTGGGCTCTGCTGAAGGCTACTCAGATGGGTCACCATGACCCTGAGCTTTCCATTGCTGTGCAGGGGCAGGTTGGAGAGTTGGTAGTGGAGCTCAAAAGTTCTGGCATCTGGGAAGGCATCTAATGGGATCCCAGTGATGAACAGTACATATGTTCTCTGAATAGTCATCTAAATATAGAAGGCTCATCCCCAGGTTGGCTGCAGAGTGACAGACTTTTTCGACCACTTCAACTATCAAAAGGCCATCTATTAAGTTTTGGACGGGTTGCATACTACTGCAGAGTAGGGGGAGCCATGCCAGATTATAGATCCTCTGGGTATTAGAGCATTCAAGTGGACTTAATGATGATAACCACAGAAAGTGAAGAATGTTCCTTTCAGATATCCCTAACATCATCTATTGTGGATCAATATATCATCCATAAATTTATCTCAGCCTTTGTTGAACCTGGGTTTTGAGTCAGTACAATTCCAGTTAACTGAATAAAAACATCAAACATCTACTATGTGCAAACTAAGGTAGCAATTTCTTTTATTTGGGTGTGAGAATTGTCCTTTAAGGTTCAAAGGGACACCTACCCAAATTCTAGTATTCTAGGATTTGGTGAACCAGGCTTACTTGTCTTACACACTGCTTATAATTTTTTCCTAGGTCTGCAATATGAATGTATATCTTACTTACCCAACCACAGTATCAATACTTTCAGGGTAGGCACCTTATCACTTGAATGCCTGACTATGTCTACTGCTTTACTGACCACAATAAATGCTTGTCGAATGTCAAACGTCCTCACTGCTTAGCAGCCTTGTGATTTCATAGACTTCGATCTCTACTTCATAAGACTTAGCTCCCCTGCCTCTATCATAAAAGGCTTTGCCTCATCTCCCCAGGAGTTTAGCCCTTCTTCAGGCTCTGTAATTGTATATATTTTTTAATTTATCTGTGTACCTGTTGTTTTTCCCACTAGAACATAAACCCTTCCAAGGCCAAGAATTTTAATTTTTGTCTTTGTGTCCCCAGTCTCTCTCTCTGCACAGGCAGAAACTGCTCTAACCCCTTGGTCATTTTAATCTCTTTCCTCTGGACTTTTCTCAGTTCTGTTAAGAAAAGTACACATACATTGACAAGGAAATTAGCTCATTTTTGTCATTACTTTTGAAATTATTGTACTACTCAATAGCATATACAATACCAAATCATTAACAAATAAAGCAGTCTGAGATTTTTATAAAATCTCTTTTTCAAAGTACTCAAAAGACCTTTCTCATGTGATTTTAATAGTTCACACAGACCCTCCAGAGGTATATCTGGGATGGGCATTATTTCCATATTACCAATAACCCTAGGTTACAGGTGGAATTCTGACTCCCACTGTCCTTTCTTGTATACTTATAATGACCATGCATCCCATATTTTCTTGATTCAAATTTCAAGAGCATTGCCCTTTTAGCGAAGCATTCCAAAGGAATTTGTTCTCCTGTTCCAGTAGGGGACAGCTTTAGATTTATATAGGATATTTCCCCCCCTAAAGATCTCAGAATGCTGTCTCATATATGATTTTATTGGTCCACATAGCCCTGGGGTTATACTTTCCTTAAAAGAGCTGTTATTACCAAGAGGTAATGAAACAACTGACCTTGAAAATACTATGCTTATTCTATACCTACATGCTTTGTCCACATGCTGGAAATGTCTTTTTCCTTGGTCTTTATCTAAATAAACCCTACTTTCAAGGCCCAAATGGAGACCCTTATCCTCCTGTCCCCCTCCAAATACCCTTAGTGAAGTCCTCAGGTCACTTCAGCCTACAATGACTACTTCTCTGGACCTCAGTTTCCCTGTCTGTAAAATGAGGGGATTGGATTAGATAATCTCTAAGCTCTAATGTCCCGATTAGCATAGATCAAAGATCATAAATTTAGAGCTGAAAGAGACCTTTAAATTTATCTTAAGGTTTAGGACACTGAAATCCATAGAGAAGTGACTCATAATAAGGTTACATAAGCAGTAGCAGAAGTGGGATTTGAACTCAGGACCTCTGACCAGGTCATTGGACTACAAGTCCAGCACTCTACCCCCATCCTACTCTGCTTTCTATTTTAGATGCCCTCTTCCTCCTCTAAACTCTTACTGGCACTTGTAATAATAATAGCTTACATTTTTCTAGGACGTTGTAATTTACAAGCATTTTCTTCCCATCAACATAGTCAAGGAGGTAATGCGAGCAATAGGAACCCCGTTTCATATCTGAGTAAGGCGACTCGGAGGCAAGCTTCAATGTTCTGAGCTCTTAGGCCTGTTCATGCATCCTGCCTTGGTATTGTTTAGTTTTTACATATGCATCTTGACTCCCCAACCAAATGATAATATGCTCCTTGAGGGCAGAAACTGTTGTCCAGCGCTTCCTTATATCTTCCCAAAGGGTCTAGGACACACAGTAGGCTCAATAAATACTTGTTGCATGAAAGAAGCAATTCTTAAGGCTGTTAATCAGCTCCTGGTTTGGGCGGCTGCTTCCCATTCCTGCATCTAAATTTTTCTTGAAGGAATTTAGATGTGGTAACTGAGGACAGAGCAGATCCCAAAATGAAACCTTCCAGCCCCATTAAGGCAAATGTGCCTACTGTCTTCTATCATCTGCCTTCTAGTAGCTGTTCATGGGATGGTGACTGATGAAGGAAAGTAGCAACATCATTTCTCCAGAGCCCAGAGAGAGGAAGGAAATGGTAGGGTGGGAGACTGGTATGTTTTAGATCTCAGAGATACCCTTCCATTGCAAAAAACTTTCATGTAGAGGGATAGAGCCAGAAAAGAGAGGAAAGTTCAGGCTCCTCAATTATTCTTGCATTTGAAATTCCTTTCTTGAAATATAAGTAGTAGGCCCAGTGTGTGAGGTCTGGGTCTCCCTGGGTGAGACTAGAGAGAATTCTGCTGTTCTTACTGCAGTCCACACCTGTGTTCTCTGCAAGGGGATCACTGTACAGAGCCCCATGACCCCTCCCTGAGACACTGGTCTTGAGGGGGACCACAAAGTAGCAGGGAAGAGTAAGTGAAGCAGGCTTTGATCTCCCCTCATCTAAATGTGGCATCCCATGGGCTGGAATGTACTTAGCTCCACTTTCCACGTGGTCTTCTTGGTATACATCATCTTCCTATTGGATGAGGTTCACTCAGCTTCCTTCATGTCTGTGGTCAGATTTCCCTCGTGGGTCTACTCTTGGTGTAGCTTGGCCTTCCTATATCCAGCATGGCATGCTATGGTGTTTCCCATCTCCGTCATGGCATCTGTTAGCCTCTTTGCATTTCAAAAGTAGTGCCCTCCATTCTCCTGTCAGCATCCCTCCAGTGGCACTCAGAGGGCAGGCGTTGGCGTGGCAAGCAATGGGACATGGTCACAGCGGGTTGGGGGTGGTGGCCTTAGCAAGGAGGGCCGACGACAGAGTTCCCCATCCCTCAGGGCCTCTGGAAGGGCCTTGCGTTTGCTCTCAGGCAGCAGCATGATGCTGAGGATGCAGAGAAGGGCACAGGCTGCCAAGACCACATGCTGCAAGAAGGCACCTCGACCGGCATGGAGCCTCTGTACTGGACCACTCAGCTGGCCTAGGGCCCCCAGTGCCAGGATTAGGCCCAGGCCCCGTCCCCTGTGGAAGGGGGAAAATGAAACTCGGACATAGCCTGAAGACCTCATTTCTGACCCAAATAGCAATTTCCCCTCATCAGCTTAGAGCTTATCCACTTTGTCCCCTTCCTTCATGATTCCCTTCCTAATAATGTCAATATTAAGAATAATAATAGCCAGCATTTATATAGTGCTTTAAGGTTTGCAAGGTGCTTTACACATGTTATTTAATTTGATCGTCAAAATAATGCCCTGAAATAGAAAGTATTGTTATCCTTTTTTTATAGAAGGGAAAATTAAGACTAAGAAAGGTGACTTGCCCAGGGTCACATAGCTAATAAGTTTCTGGCACAAGATTTGAACTCAGATCTTCCTGACTTTAGGGCCAGCATTCTATCCACTGACCAATTTGGATTTTGCCCTTAACTCCCTTAGAACCAGGCTGGAGGTGACCCATTCCCACTTAAGCCCCACCCCTAGTTCTCACCGGACTGTTGTAGGGATGACCTCTGCGGCAAGAAGAATGCTGAGGACACCAGCAGCATGGGAAAAGAAGAGTCCGAGCACTGAGAAGGTAGTGACAGCCATATCATTCAGATCTACAGGAACAAAGTTTAGAGGTGTCAGAAAACCCTAACAGAGCAGGATCCACATTGACTGCCCAGCCCACAGTGCTCCCTGAAGTCTTGTGGTCTTGACTATTTCATTTATTGGGTACTTGGGCAGTATCCCAAAAATTATCTCCTCAGTGTCAAGTATGGTACTTTGCACAAAGTAAGTGCCTAACAAATGTTTGTTGATGAGAAGAGAGTGGGGTTGGTGATAGAAAAGATGGTGGGAAAAAATACATATGGGATGGTGTTTTATTATTATTTATTATATTATATTATTATATATTAGAGAAATATGTACTTTGAGCAAAGAGTCAGAGGATTTAGTTTATCTGATAGGGTCATAGCCTAAGGTTCCCCAGAAAAGGGATGGAACCCCGGTGAGAAGAAGAAGGGAGAGATGTTATCATGGCTCTGGGATGCTCACAGTCTCTCAGGCCCAGCAGCACAAGAGAGGCAATGCCAGTGAGGGTCATAGTGAGCAGCAGGATGCCCCGGCGGCCGAAACGGTCAACGGTAACCCCAAGGAAGATACAGGCCAAGCCTGCTGTGCCACCAGCCAGCAGGGAATACAGGTTGAAGTCGACCTGGGACTTTCGTCCCACTCCTCCTCCCACAAGCTGGTAGCAATGCCTAATCCCATGGGCAATGAAGCTGTAGGGGGTGAGACAAATGGAAAGACCCTGAGTCTTCATCCCACAGCTCCCTCACCTCTGCTGGAATCCCTACCTTCAGTTTTCTAGAATACAGGCTATAAAACCTATGTGGAATTCCTAATGTCTAGCCCACTGGGCTACAGGGTCTCCACCCATTCCCACCTCCTGCCCTTGGTGCCAGTTAGGTCTATGTTAGTCCTGCCCACCAACCACCACCCCTTCCCACTTTGTTCAATGCTTACGTGGTGAAGCCCAGGATAAGCAGATTTTTCCAGATGTTCCGACAGCTGAGTAAGGCTGAGAGGGAGATCTGGGCAGTTGCAGGAAGGGGACAAGTATTCTCCAGATCTTAGGAAGGGATGGAAAGAGGGAAAGAGGGAAGCATACTCCAAAAATCAAAGTGGTTTTGTGGGCACATGCCTAAGCTTACACACATATTGATCTGGTCCCTGGGAGGGGATGTCTATAGCCAGAATCCCTCTGGGACATAGGGACCTGTAGTGGGAGACCTGTCTGAGGCTGGTTTCCATGGCAGGAGGCCTTTCTGGCCTGTCCAGGTCTTAAGTCTGCATCCAGAGAGCCACCCACATGTACACACACTTAGAAGTTATTCACCAGCTAAGAGTTTTCCAGTCTTCTCCCCTGGGTTCTCACCTCGCAGGGCTTCTTCAGCCTCATTCCCCAGTGGCTCCCCTTGGGGTCTGTTCCTTTGAGCCAGAACTCTCAACACAGCCTGGGCTTCTGTTGTCCGACGAGACGCCAATAGCCACCTTGAAGACTCCAGGAACAGACCTGGCCAGCTAGACAGGCAGGGGAGAGGATTAAGGGGAGGGAGGGAAGGAGAAATGAGTTCTAGTCACAGTGAAGGCCTCCTCCATGGTTGGGATTCCCTATCCTGGGGACCTTCTTTGCTAGTCCTGGGGAACGTGAAGTTCTCATTGCTGGGAAGATAAGGCTGGGAAAAGAGCTTTGGGAGCAGGAGACCTCAATGGCGGTGATGGTAGAATGAATGATCGAATTGGGGTGGGGGAAAAGATTGGTTTTACAGCAGATGTTCCCTAGGTCTATGGGCTAGCTGGTAGAGGGCATGGGGAGGGTACTGACCCATACAGCAGGAAGAGAATACAGGGAGCTGTGATCAATCTGAGCAGAAGTCTCCAGTCCTTGCAGGCCAGAGCCAGGCCCAGGAGCAGAAACTGTCCCACTACTCCCATCAGCTCTCCGGCCAGGACTGCCCGGAGCCGCTGGGAGGGCTCACATAACTCCAGGCCTGAGGACACGTCAAGCACAGGTCCAGAAGAAAAAAGTGGACAATATGAGAGAAAGAAGAGGAAGCAGGGAAGGAGAGGGAGCAGTGGGAAGAGGGGTACCAGCAGTAGAGAGGTTAGAGTTAGGTAAGGCCTTGGGGAAGGTGAGGGATCTGCCCTACGGAGCACAATGGCAGTCAATGATGCTGAACTCAGCATTCAATGAAAAGAGCGTGGGAAAGAGAGTCAGGAGACTAGGGTTCTAGTTCTCGCTTTGGCCCTAGCTGACCTTGGGTAAGTGGATTCACATTTCTGAGCCTTAGCTGTAAAATGAGGGGGCATAACTAGATGATCTTTAAGGGCTGTACCATTCTCTGCATCTGTGAGGCTGCTAATTGAATTAGCTGAGAGATATGGAAGGGAGGCAGAGAGGGTAGAAGATGGAAGTAGGGTGAGGGGCAAGGTAGGGTTAGGGTGATCACCATAGGGAAGCTGCAAAGGGCAGGGACTGAAGGAGCTATACTCACGGGTCAGGTAAAGGCCAAGGTCAGCCCCAGCTAGCATGAAGCCCAGGAGGAATCGGAGAGCAGTAAGACCAGGCGGGGAGCCAGCTGCAGCCCCTCCTACCCCACAGGGTCCTGCCAGCCCCAAGGCCAGCAGTACAACCCCTCGACGTCCTACCCTAGAGAAAAGGAGGACCTTCTATCACAGCATACCACAGCCTTCTCCCTCATCCCTGAACCAAGGTCAGTCCCATTGAATTGCTAAGATTCAGACTGGTGTCCTATGGCATAACATGAGAGCATCAGGGCTGGGGATGGGGCTACAGATCAACACGGACCTAGAAACCCTTAGAACTGGAGGCCTGTCTACCCCCGCCACACCCTCTTCAGAACTCCTTCTTGGTCCCCTGGCTAGAGTCTCCTTCATGTCTCTCAAGCCTGGCTTCCCTTAGCTCACTTTCTTCTTAGACTGGACTAGTGCAATGCACTCCTGCCCTACACACACATACCTGTCTGTAGGATGGCCCAGACCCAGGTAGCCACAGGCAAAGCCCAAAAGGAAGAGGATCTGCTCCAGGGTTACCTCCCAGCCCCTTTCACAGACTAGGTCCCACTGTGGAGGGGGAGAGAAGGGTTTGCTGGGATGGAGAGGGCAGGAGATCCTCCAGCCCAGCCCCAAAGTCCTTTTCCTCTCCACTCCTATCCCTCACCCTCACCCTCACCTGAGTGACCATGTTGCTGGTGAGGACAGGGAGACCACTATAGTCCCAGCCATGGGGGCATCGGGTGCTGTTGGGTGGGGGTGGGGAGCAGGCCTCTTCGCTGGTGTTGAGGGGCGGCTCCCACCCTGAGGCATTGGTCTGGCGGCATCTCAGGGGCGGCACCAGCGTGAGGATGGGGTCTGAGGCCAGACCCAGGGCCACGAACAGCAGGGGCAGGCAGCTCAACCCCAGCTGCACCTGCTGGGCCCTCCCCACCACCCCCACCTGCGAGAGCAGCGACTCGAAGCTGGGGGGCCCTATGGCGGCTGCCAGGGACAGGCTGCTCCCCAATGCATCAGGAGCCGCTGGTCCCCCGTCCCCCTCCCCTTCGCCCTCCCGTGGCTCCATTCAACCTGGGGCGAGGAGGGACCCAACCTGTAAGGAACAAGAGAGAAAAATAGGGAGGATGGGGAGGGACGGAGAATGACAGGGGAGATGCGAGGAGGGGCGGAGGGGGAGAGATGGTGGGATAAGAGCTAGGTGAGGTCTATGCACCTTCTAGGGGCCAGTCACTCACCCCTCTGGGGCTGGTGGGGGTCTCTACGGCCCTGACGCCGTTGCTGCTCCCCCCATCGGGCGAGGGGGTCCTGGTGGCCAAGGAGCCCGGGCCTACTGCTGTGGCTGGGTTGGGGGGTGCCTCCTCTCCCCTCCCCTTCTCTCCTTTCCTTTGACCCAGTCTCCCGCCTCCTTCTCCCCGCCCTGCTATTGATTGCTCCGGTCCACTGCCTGGCCCTCACTCCATGGCTTTGCTAGATTTCCCACCCTACCCACTCCCCTTCCTTTCTCCAGCTCTGGGCTCCTTTTTCTCTCCTCCCCTTCCTTTAGACTCTCCTCCCCTTCCCGGGTCCTCCTGGACTCACCCTCAGAGGGAGGGAAGCTCACTCTATCAGCCTTTCTTCTGAGTGGCCTCAAGGCATGGAAACCACCGCACCCGGGAAACGGGAGAAGGGGAGCCAGGAACGGGGCGGAGGTGCTCAGCCAGCTTGCTCTCCAGCCAGCCCAGGGTGGATGCCAGAGGCTTCCAATGCCTCGATCATTGATAGCACTAAAGATGGGGAAAGCTTGCTGGATCTGGGGGTAGAGGCCCCGAGTTTAAAGCCTAGCCTTGCTACCCCACGCCAGTCTAGCCACCTTTCTGGTGTGTGTGTGCGCGGGGCGGGGGTGGGGGGTGGGGGTGGGGGTGGGAGAGTGGAATAGATGCCATAGTTTGATCTCCCTTCCAGCTCAAGATCCATTAACCTGTAATACTTTCCCACTCCCTGAGAAGAAGTCTTGGAAAAAAAGGGACCCTCCTATTTCAAGGGAAAGTACCATAAGGAATTTTGGATATCACTGCATTATTAAATAGTCCCAAGCAAGAACTCCAATTCACTCTAGTATCCTCTCCACATTTGTTCCATGTTTATTGTAGGATGCAAGGGATCACAGAGGCCATCTACTCCTACACCACCCCTTCCCCCTTTCCCCCCCTTCATTTTACAGATGAAAGAACTGAAGCCCAGGAAAGCCCGAGGCCACGTCACTTGCAAGTGTCAGAGTCTGGACTCAAACCTAACACTTCTGACTGCAGAGTCAGCACTCTTTCCACTGTTCCACACTGCTTCATTTATTTAAGAGGCTTCTATTTCCTCGGCCCTTGTATATGTGTCTTCCCTCACACCAGTCCTTAAGTCTGTCCTCATTCCCAAGTACAATTTTTGGAGAGTAAGGGCTTCTCTTCCCCCAAGTATCTTACTCATCAGCACACAGACAAGCACAGACATGGTTGACAAAGAGCAGGTTTTATTGAGGCGCACAGTTCCAGTTTAGGATGCTCTCTGCCTTCCCCTTCTTTCCCCCACAGTCTTCTCAGAGGCCTTCCCATGATCCCATATTCAGTTCCAGAAGGTTTCCAGCTTCAGCCACTCCCCCGTGGCCTAAGGTGTGGGCTCCTTGCTTCATCCTCACCTCACCATCTCCCTTGGAGATGCAGAGGGTCCTGAGCTTACCCTGGCCTCAGGATGTAAAGGAGTGGCTTCCCTGTTCCTCCAGCATTTTGCCTTTGTCATGTGTTTTTTCTTCTTGACACTGAGCTGGGGAAGGTAAGGGACCAAATGCCAAGACAGGGGCAGGATGAGAAATCCTGCCCCCATCCACTATGGCAGACCATGTGCCTCCTCTTTCCCTCCCCTAACAATTTGGGGAATAATATTAAATATAAATAATTTATATAAAATGGCTCGTACAAAAAGCTGCTGAAGGAGGAAATGGAAAAGAGAAGGAGAATCCACAGTGGAGAAGGGAGAATGAGATGATCCTAGGGAATGAAAAGGATTGAGGAGGGATGACTGCCTATCCCACTCCCAGCATCCACAGGGCAGCCATGGGTGGGTGGAGGGGCTGACAGGGTTAGGGACCTCCCTGAGGTCTCCAGAAGATAGGGGAGGAGTAGGTCATTTCAGGCAGGGGAGGGAGTTCTAGGATGGGTTGGAATTGGGCAGGGGATGGGGGCGGTTTGGGGGGAAGGTATGGAGGGTGTCCGGCAGGTAGGGAGGTGTGATGTTCAGGGTGCTAGGCCAGTGAGCAGGGTGGTGAATTGCAATGCTTGTCCAGCCAACTCAGCAACCCGCTGGGCCATCTCTTGTGCAGCAGGACCTGAGGGGTAACCTAGGGCAGCACCCTTGACAGCCAGCACAGCAGCCCGTAGTGCCTGACCCAGAGCAGCCCCGGCGGTGCCAACCTGGGCACGCAAAGGGGCTGATGCTGCCAACCGGCCCAGGGTGTCCCCTACAAACACCAGCCGGTGGGCTGCTACTACTACTCGTTTGCTGTGGGGCACAAAGAGGCGAGGGGGATGGTTGGCTCTCGTACTGGCCAGCAGGGCTGCCACAGCTGCCTGCAAAGTGGAATAATGGCTTTTGCACTGTCCAGCATAGAAGTGTAATAGCTGCAGGTCACCGGAAGGCAGATCAAGGGGTTCCCCTGGGGTCAGGGCCTCCTGCGAGGAGGAGAAGGAATATTACTAGGGAGGCTGTGCCAGAGCCCCCACCCTTAGGAGCATCTGACAGAGCTTTCCCCAAGTGAGCATTTTTCCCTTCACACTTTACAATCCTTTCCCTTTGCATTTATCCCTGAGATAGAAGTTAGCCAGTTCATCCCCATTAATTTACAGGTGAGGGGCCCAGAAAGATGAATGACTGCCCCACAGTTACTCATTGAGGGCCAGGGCTAGAATTAGAACTCAGGTCTCCTGACTTCCCATCTGGCGCTCTTTCTAACCTGGCTGTCTAGTTTTCTGCCTCCTAACAAAGTCGATTCGCTTTCCCTAAATTCTAATCCCTTGAATTCTAACCCCTATGACCTCAACTTTCTCAAGTTCTAACTCCTTTCTCCTTATTCTAGTGCCACCCTCTTGAATTCTAACTTTACGTTTCCCATTTTAACATCTTCCTATCTGAGTTTTCAATGTTTCCCTTGAAATTTTAACTTCTTTCCCTGAGCTGCTTTTTGGTTCCCTTCCCCAAATGATTGCTCCTATTCCCCAGAAGAGACTCCCAAGGTTCCCTGCTTCTGCCCAGGGGTGTTTTACCTGTTCTTCTTGCAGCTGCCTCTCTTGAAGCATCGACTCAGGGCCACTGGATGTGGCCCCATCCAGAGGATCAGATCCTTGGATTCTCTCCATTCCCTGCAGGAGGGGACCCAACCTCTCAGGGAAGGGGGAGTAGAAGCCTGGCTGAGTCTTTCATTCCTTCCCAAGACTGCCCAACTGGCTAGTTTGCGCCTTTCCTTCTTTCAGCTCTTACATCATTATCATTTGCCTTAAGGGTTGTACAAAGCACTTTATATAGATGATGAAGATTTAATCATTTACATCATTTGATAATTTTTATCATGATCCCTGGTTTTCTAGAATGGCTCAGGGTCATAGGAACTATTTCAGTCTGTAAGGGACCTTAGAACTCATCTAATCATCATTCCTCCCCTCCACACTGTCCCCCAACCCCCCACATTTTAGAGATGAGGAAAATGAAGCCCAGAGAAATAAAGTGGTTATCTAAAGTCACATATGATGCTTTCCCTGATGCCCCAGGAGAATAAGTTAAAAGTGTTAAAGGAAAACAGGTTGGGTTTAGGGACAGAAATTTGACATTTGGACAAAAGATGGGATTAGGGCCCAAGAGCTTGAGCTTAGCAACAGAATTGACCCCCTAGAACCAGGCAGAAAGTCTAAAGAGAGGTTATATGGTGCATAGAATAGCACCATAGGATAGCATAGGATAGCAGCAACATAGGATAGAAGGCTAGCTTTGGAGTCTGAAAGACCTGGGTTCAAGTGCTACCATCCCTATGGGATGGCCATGGGACAAATCAATTAACCTCTTGGTTCCCCAGGCACAGATCTGTGAATTGGAGGTGGTGGGTCGAGAAGTTGCCTACACTGATGAAATCAATTCTCCCCATTCCACCCAAGGGGAAAAAAAGAATGACAATTAGATGGCACTAAGAATTGAGGAGAATTTTCTCTCTGTTACCTCCACTTTGCTGCCCTCTCATTCTGTTTCTCTCGAGAATTGAACAGTGAGGGGTCAGTGCTCAGAGGTTGTGCTCACCTTCAGATGAACGTAGTCATACTCCTCTCCTAGGGGGATGCCCTCATACTCATTGTGATGGTCTGCTGTCTCTGCCCCTGCATCCCCCACTCTTCCTTCCTCGTCTCCCTCAGTTTTGAGTCCCATATAGCTGGGCACCCGGGGAGGTGGCGGGGGCAGTGGCCGATCCTGGATATTGCCTTTTCGGCCAGAGGCAGGAGAGGGGACAGGAGATGGGGCCAAGAGTTCCTGGACAGGCAGGGCAGGCAATGGACGCCGGGAGAGACTCTCGGTAGAGGGGAGCCTGGGCCGAGGAGGTGGAGGTGGGCTCCGGGCCAGAAGCAAGGCTAGGGTCTCTAGATTATTTGGGGCAGGATTGGAGCCAGGGGGACTAGGAGGTCCAGGAGGCATTGGTTCCTCAGGACCCAGAAGGGGTACATCATAGATGGCTTCATCGCTGCTGGTGGAGGTGCCCTCACCCAGAAGCTCTTCTGGTGCTTCATACAAATTGAGCAAGGCTGGTACCCGCTTTAGGTTGGAGGGGGCTGCATAGAGGTGGGGCTCTGGTTCCCTGCCCCCTTCCCACTCCAGGTCGGGTTCTGGAGTTGGCTTCAGAGCTGGGGGGACATCATAGGGGGCATCATCTCCCCCAGGGAGTTGAGTGGATGCTCGGGTTAGGGGGCGGGGGAAAGGAACTGGGGAGTCATAGGGGTCACTGGGGGGAACTCGAAGAGCAGTGGGGGGTACATCATAAACCTGCTGGGGAAAAAAGGAGCTAGGATCAGTAAGACTCAGAAAGAGGCTCCTTACCTCTCTCTGGTTCCCTCCCCAGGGAATATCCTTGCAGCCTTCAAACTCGGACAGATTCGCCTCTCCCTGTCCCACGTTCCTCCCTTCCCTTCCCAATGCTATTCCTGGACTGCTCCTTAGGCAGATTCTCCCAGTTTTCTAGCTTCTTCATCCTCACCTCTCGAGTATCTCCAGGGGCATCTATTTGTGTCCCACTACTTCTGGGGACTTTGTAGATGGCGTCTGGGGATGGTGGGCAGGGCCCAGGCGTAGGTCTTGGGGCAGAACAGGGCCGGGGTGGTGGGGGTATCACGTATACCTGAATGAGCAGCAAGTATGGCATGAGTTAGCAGGGCTGGGAGGGTGGGCAATAAGAGAGTCATACTACGGTCTCAGGTGGCACAGGGTAAAGAGCCACGGTGCTCTCAAGTAAGAGCAGTTACGTTCTAAATCCTTCGCTATTTTACATAACTCACTTCACCTTCCGAGGCCTCAGTTTCCTTACCTGTAAAGTAAAGGGGTTGTTCCTTTACTGCTCTAAATTTAGGATCCAAAAAATCTAGCACTCAGTGGGAACTCGGAAAACATCTGTTCCAGGGGTTCTGAACATGGTGTCTGTGAACTTATTTTAAAAATTATTATTGTTTGATAATGGTTTTTCAACATAACTGGTGTCCTATTTGTTTTATTTGTTACATTTGAAAACATCATTCTGAGAAGTGATCCATAGGCTTCAATAGATTGCAGTAGAGGTCCAGGACATACAAAAAAAGGAAAAGAACCCTTGATTTAGTCCAACCTCCTCAGGCCTCTTCTCTTCTCTCCCTATGGATTTAATTATCATCTCTATGATAATTAAATGATAAGACCTCAAGTCTTGCATCTCCAACTGCTTTTGGATATCTCAAACTAGATTGTCCAGCGGTTATTTAAACTCAACATGTTCAAAAACAAATTCATTGTTTCCTCCTCTAAACCTTCTCCCCACCTCCTAACTTCTGTTGTTACTATTATCAAGAGTACCACAGTCCTCAAAGTCCCTCAGGCTCACAACCTAGCAGTCAGTCTCCACTTGTCACTCTCTCTCACTTCCCATACCCAAACTGTTTGCCAAGGCCTGTTGATTTTACCTTTGCAACTCTTGAATATGGCCCCTTCTCTCCTCTGACATTGCCACCAATCCAGGTGTATCATTCTCTCACCTTGATTACAATAGCCCCATGGTGAGTCTACCTGCCTCAAGTCTCTGCCCACTCCAATCCAGCTTCCATTTAGCTACTAAAGTGATTTTCCTAAATCAAAGGTCCAACCATGCCACCCTCTTATCCAATAAACTCCAGTGACACCCTATAGCTTCCAAAATCAATACAAAATTCTCTAGTGTGCAAAGCCCTTTATAACCTAGTCCTCTCCTACCTTTCCAGTCTTCTTACATCTTCCTGTTCTCTTTGATCCAGTAACTCTGACCTCCTAGATATTCCAGGAACAAGACACTCCATCTCTAGTCTCCAGGCATTTTCTTGGGCTGTCCTCCATTTCTAGAATTTTCTCTCTCATCTCCATCTCCTGGCTTTCCTGGCTTCCTTCAAATCCCAACTAACATATCATCTTTTTTTTTTTTTTCCTTAGGCAATTGGGATTAAGTGACTTGCCCAGGGTCACACAGCTGGTAAGCGTCAAGTGTTTGGTCCGAGGCCGGATTTGAACTCGGGTCCTCCTGACTTCAGCGCCGGTGCTCTATCCACTGCACCACCTAGCTGCCCCAATATATACATCCATCTACATCCTCTCAATCCAGTGCCTTCCCTCTCTTAATCATTTCCTATTTATCCTCAATCTAACTGGTTTGTATATATTGGTTTGCTCATCACCTCCCTTTTTAGAGTATAAGCAGCTTGGGGGCAGGCTTTTTTTAACCTCATCACTTAGCATACTTCCTGGCACATAATAAGCCTTAATAAATGTTTATTCACTGACTGACCTTCTCATTTTACAAAAGAGGAAACCAAGGCCATTGAGATTAATGAACTTCCCCAAGATCACAAGGGTAATAAGTGTCAGGGCCAGAATCAGAACTGTGCTCTGCTGATTCCCAATACTCTTTCTACCATGCTATCTATGTCTTCAGTCAGATAGGGGAAGATAAAGAAATTCATGCAAGTTGGAGGAAAGAGTATAAATAAAGGGAGGGGAAATGAAGGCTGATAAGGAGCAAGATTTTTAGATTTTGGAGACCAGAGAGAGACCTATATAGACAGAGCTTGAGGCACTGCCTGGATTAGTTGGGGTCTCCAAGTTAAGGATGGGGAGGGGGAAAGTCATCTTCCAGCCTTAAGGACACATGTGGCCTTCTAGATTCTTAAGTGGGGCCTTTTGACATTCGGTTAAAATGTCAATTTAAGGCTGCAGCTTCCCCACCCCTGGGCTAGTCCCTTATTTACCTCCTGTTCCGTGTGACCAGGCCCAGGGACTGGATCAGGTGTGCTCTGGTGAGTGGGAGGCACCTGGTAAAAGCTGGACTCGGGGCTGGGGCCAGTGGGCAGAAGCTTCACTCGGTTGGCAGGCACGATTCCCTGATGGCCATGAAGGGAGCAGAGACACCAACCCTGCAGCCCCCCAGCCCCCTCCCTTTGTAGCACTCGGAGCACATCCCCGCGTTTGAAGGACAGTTCCTCTGGAGATTCCGCTGTGTTGTCATAGAGGGCCCGGGCCAGCTGGGCCTTGATAGGGTAGGAAAGACAAGAGAGGAAGAGAGAAAGGATTTTATCACCAATATTCTCCTTCATTTAAGGCCATAGGAGTCATAACTGAAATAGTAATCTTCTAGTTCAAACTCCCCGTTTTACAGATGAGGAAACTAAGGCTTAGTAAGGTTAAGCACCTTGCCCAAGATCACCTAGGCAACTAATGGCGTCAGAATTTGCATCCAGGTTCCCTGAATTTCAACTAGAGTCTGCTCCCTATGATAGCCCTGTGAGGTGGGTAGCCTAGGTATCATCACTCCCAGTACAACACTGATTCAGTGGCCCTTGCTGGCTGAAGGCCAGTATTTTGCTTTTCACCTGTAATTTAGGGTTCTAGGATACCCTTAAAGGGGTTGGGGCCTCTCTCATCCCTGCCATTGGCTCAAGCCTCCACCTATTAGGTTCTCCCAATTTTAGGGGTCCAAGTACCCTAGCTCCATTTAACTACTTAACAAATTAACTCTTACAAAGGAATATTTACTTCAAATGTATAGCAAGAAGAAAAATATAAATATTCTCCCAAGCACAAAATGGGGAGCATCAGTCCAGGAGAGGTTAACCAGTTTGCTCATAATCAGATAGCTGATAAATGTAAAATCAGGTTTCTGTTTTAAGGCTTCTGACTTCAAGTGTGATCTAATGTATGACCTCGGAGGCAGCTGGGGGGCTCAGTGGTTAGAGCGCTGGGCCTGGCGTCAGGAAGACAAGTTCAAATCTGAGCCTCAGACACTTACTAGCTGTTTGGCCCTATGCAAGTCACTTAACTTCTGCTTGCCTCAGTTTATTCAATTGTAAAGTGGGAAGGATAACAGTACCTCCCTCCCAGGGTTGTTGTGAAGCTCAAATGAGATCACGTCTGTAAAGGCTTACACTTCGTAGGTACTTAGTAGCCTGGCACTTAGTAGGTACTTAGTAGCCTGGCACTTAGTAGGT
>NW_020954672.1:3855372-3858551 GCF_900497805.2 Vombatus ursinus
GTAGCCTGGCACTTAGTAGGTACTTAGTAGCCTGGCACTTAGTAGGTGCTTAGTAAGCACTGCTTGTTCCCACCCCTCCCACCCCAGTCACACATTCAAGATGTGAAAGAGGATTCTTCCCCTCACTTCACAAGTCAAGAAAGTAAAGTTTTAAAAGGAGAACAGCCATGGAGTAATCCAAGAGTGGAATCCAGGAGTCCTTTATCCCCTGAGCCTGAAAAACCTTTCCTTGGAGGATGGGAAGGGCATTGGCTTTTGGTCTGAGGGCTCTGTCTACATCACAGATAGAGGAATCCCTGAATGCTTTTGGTAGGGCCCTTTGCCCAGCACAGAGCTCCTGAGGTCTCCATCTTTTCCTCGTTACCCAGGGCAATGGAAATGGGACCAAGGCTGGAGTCAAGTCCGTGCTCTCCCTGGGCACTGTGTCTACTTTTACTCAAAAATATCTTTGGGCTGATGGGGAAGGTTCTGGTGGAAGGGTATTGGAAAAGCTGCAGAGTTGATTTTTGAATATAGGGGTCTCCTGAGAAAAAGGAGGGACTCGAATATTTGGATAGAAACTTGGGGCAGGGCAAAAGAGGAGTCTCTCACCCTCTGGAATCTGGCCAGTAGGGATGAAGCCCAGAGCTGGGAACAATATATAATTGCTGATTGATTGGTTGATGAAGGGGTGGGGTTTCCCTTTCTTTCCCTGCCCCTTATTGGGTCCCCCCAGCTGACTTGGGGGGAATGGCTCCCTCCCCCCACGCCCCCGCCTATGAGGATTGTTTAATGGGGGGTGGCAAACAGCCATGTGCTCCTTGAGAGTCCCCCTCCCGAAATCCCGTTCTGCCAGCTGTCTCCTCCCTTTGTCCCCAACCTCCAGTCCCTGGAAAGTGGCCTGAGGCTCTACTGACATCATCCCTCTCCCTCACCCCTGTTTTTCTTTCTCTCTCCGGCTCCTAATCTCCCCTCCTGTCCATTTGCTCCTTTCACTTTCTTCCCTCTCAGCGGGGGTGCTTCAGGTCCCCCTTTACTCCCTCAGTTCTTTACTCTGTGTTCTAAGGTTGACCCCTCCCCTCCTCCCTTTCTCCAGCTTCCCAATGCTCTCTTCCTTGGGAGCTGCCACTGGCCATCTGTCCTGTTCCTAAAAAAAGCCCGTAGGATTTTTGCCTTCATCCTTTGCCCTCTCCCCACACATCACAGGAGCCGTCCCAGGGTAAAAAAGTAGGGAAACACAAGTGTGGGGAGGTGGGGGAGGGAGAGACCAAAAAGAAGAGAAAAGGAGGCGTGAAAGAGAGACAAGGGAAAAAGTGAGGGAGAGACTTAAAGAAAAACAGCCAGGAAGGCACAGAAAAGATGAAAGGGACAGAAGTAAAAGAGGTGGGGGGTGGGGGGAAATGATGGGAATCACAAAGGGCAAAAATGGGAAAAACAAAACAAAACTAGAAGAGGCTTTAGAATTTTCTCTTTTCTCCCCAAACATTCCCACCCCCCTCTTGTCCCCCCAGGCTGGGACTCACCGACACAGCCATGGTCCCAGTTGCCTGTCCTATCCTCCTCTTCCTCTGGACTGGTTTGGGTTCTGGGCAGATTTCAGCAAGAGGCTCCCAACATCATGGTCTGGGGCCCAGTGCCAGCTCCTTCACATGGGGAGAGGCGGCCCCCAGTCTGGGGAGGCTGAGCAGTGGCCGGAGCTGAGGTTTGAGAAAGCAAACCCGGCAAGCCCCTGAACTGAGAGACTGCCCTTCAGAATAAGCGGTGGGGCTGAGACTTCTTCCAAGTCTTCATCCAAGGGACTCCAACAGCTTCTTTCCCCCTACAAAGATGCCTCGGAGGTGGAGGGTCAAAGGAAGGGGTCCCTAAGGACCTGGCTCATAAAGCTGAGTGGCTTTGACTCCTGGTGCACATACCACATGCAAGAGATCTGGGGACGACTCAGGGGCCACTAGGATGAGAAACTAGGGTTGGGCACAGCTTCTGTCTCTGAGGCCTCTCCAGGGGCAGGGCTCGGGGTGGGGAGGATTCTTGAGTCGTTCAATTGGGTAGGTAGGTAAGTATGAGCCAGGCCTGCTCTTGGCACCTGAGGGTAGAGGAACTTCTAGAAAAGTTTCTCAGGGATGTGGTTTACAGCAGCCTTGGGAGAGGGATGGTGAGAATGGAAAAGCTGGGAAGGAGAGAGAGAGAGAGAGAGAGAGAGAGAGAGAGAGTGAGAGCCAAGACTGGTGCTTCAGACTCTCAGGAGATTGCGAAATCCTTCTAGAACCACAGCCAGGGACCTCACAGAAATGGGGGTTGGGGTGGGGGGAACTGGAAGATTTGGATGATCATAAATTCCAAATTGCTGCTTGAGTTATTGACTGCCCTCCTCAGAAGCACGTAAACCACCAGTGACCCAGGAGCACAGACATCCTCACACACTAGTTCATACCCACTCAGGCCAGCCCACCTAGTTCCACATTAAATGACATTAACTTAAGAGGTGCAGGCTTGCTTGGCACCTGCCCTTTCACATACACATACACAAACTTACAGGGACCTGGGCACACTTACCAACTCACTAACTGGGTCAAACAGACACGATCACAGCGGTCTGACTTCACAAACTTCCTTCCAGCCTCATACACCATCCTCATGACCAGCTGGCGACCAAACACCCCTGCACCTTGCGTTCACTGATCCATGTGCCCCCTACCCCACCTCCACTCCACCCCCTTTCTCCTGCCACCCCCGACGATCTCCCACCCACTCTTAGCAGTGATTTCCCCTCCTCTCAGTGCAAGGGTTCCAGTGTCTGGTTTCCTTGGGGGCCAATGCTCTGGGGACAGTCCATCCCAAACTCCAAAGTGTCTCTGCTAAAGAAAAGAAAAGCAACCGGCAAAGAAAGGAGCAAAAATATCAGAGAGGTGTCCTAACGCCTGGGTGGAGGTAGGTCCGTGTGGGATCCTCCAGGAAAGACACACACACACACACACACACACACACACACACACACACACACAGAGAATCCAAGTCCCTGTGGCAAGGAGGCGGGGTAGGGGGTAGGGGGAGGAGACCTTAGTGGGGGACAGCCCAGTCCTCCTCGAAGGCCATGCTCCACCCCCCTCTTGTCTTCTCTCCTTCCCTCCTTTCCGCCTCACTTGCTTTCTTTCATCAGACTCACTGTCTTTCCACTTACTTTCCTCCTTCTCTCTGGTTCG
>NW_020954672.1:3858561-3869158 GCF_900497805.2 Vombatus ursinus
CTGCCGCCGCTGCTGTTTGCCCTTCCTTTGCTGGCTCCTTTCCTCTCCACTGGATTATGCAGAATCAGAGAAACAGTGACTTATTGAGATTTTTCTGCCCTGTCCCACCTTTCTCCTCCCTTGGCTCTTTCTTTTCTCATCTCTTTCCTTCCCACCCCTCTTTTCTGTTTTTCTTTGGTTCATCTTTTCTCTTTCCTTTTCCTTTCGTCAGTCCCACATCTGCTTCCCTCTCCTCTTCCCAGTTGACCCAAAGAGCTAGCTTCCTTCTGCGCCAACGGCATCCCTCAAGATAGTGATACCCTCCCAGATGCTGTCGTGGTAAGGATTATAAAGTGGAATTTGGTTTGTGTGACCAAATCCATATTCTAGAGCAGGAAGTCTTAACCTTTTCTATGTCGTGGATCCACTTGATAGTCTGGTGAAGCCTCTGGATCCCTCCTCAGAACAATGTTTTTAAATGCACAAAATAAAACACATAGGAGAACAAAGGAAACCAATTCTATTGAAATGCAGTTACCAAAATATTTTTTAAAAACCAAATTTATGGACCCTGGGTTAAGAAACCCTGTCTAAAGGGAAGGAAGTTGCTGTGTATCAGGTGTGGGTGACAGGCCTTTGGAATCAATGAATTCCCTTAAGATTAAATTTACACAGATCCTCACCCAAAGTGTATTCCAAGCTATAATGAGTTTGCACAGATCCAGTTGTATGGTTCCAGGACTGGAAGTAGGCCAGTTCTCAAACTCTTAAATTCCTGCACCAGTCTGGGCTTGTCCCATATTCCAGCCCTGCCTTGTTCAACAACCCTCTGGAGAGCAGAAATGGGGATTGTCAGGTACAGAGGCCTCATATGGTCTTTAGAAGAGCAGGGGGCTATTTTTGAGCCTGATGAGGTTCTGAGAATGGAAAGTCATCCTGTCTCCATGAAAATTTTACGTGGGAAAAAGGGGGTGCCATAGGCCCATCCACAGAGCTCCTCTTTTCTGCCATTATTATCATCATCAATTCACTCTTCACCTTCTCTCTTCCCCTATAAAGTTCTCTTTTTTCCTGCTTTAAAAGAGAAGAAGAAAAAAAACTGTCATCTTTCCCATATGAAGAACAACCTCCTAGCTCTTCATGAGTAAAGTATATGCATGGATTTTCTTTTCCAGGGAGTAGTGAGAGGTTTGCACTGATCTAACACTTAGCTAGGTTAGAGTGTAAGTCTGCGGCTGGGAAATAAGATGAAGCTAACTCGCCCACATGGGATTCGACTAATGACTACCTGAGAGGTGGAGTCTAGGCTCTGTGTCTAGTCCTTCCTCCTTCAGGAGATGGAAGGTGCTGTGTCACTTTGTAGGTCATGGGCCTTGGGAATTAGTGAACTCAGTAGCACCATGATGTAACTGAGCTATGTACATTCTGGGGCAGAGAAACTAAAGGCTCTTTTTTTTTTTTTATTATTTAGGGGATGTCCTTAAATGCTAGATTGAGAACAGGGTGGACCTGGAGTTAGGTTTGGTTGGGATTTCCCCAGACTATCACTAGGACAGACATGAACAGATAGTGTCATCTACTAACTTTTTTTCCCTTTACAGTAGCAAATCACTCTTCTTTAGAATAGACTTTCAGCTCACCCTCATCTGTATTTACTCCCCTGTGAAAGGATAACTCCCCTTGGCCTTTGGGATCATGAGTATCCTAGACACATTGCTTGGGTCCTGGGGCCTCCTGGTTATTCCACCAGCAAGATGCTATCTCTTGGCTCGAGGCTTTTTCTTTGGCTGTACTCCATGCCTGGAATGCTCTCCCTCCTCCCCTCTGACTACTGACCTCCTTGGCTTCCTTTAAATCCCAAGTAAAATCCCACCTATACCCCTACTCAACTGCAGAGAGCACAACCATGATGGGCAGCCACATTATTCGAATGCCAAACGCACACTTGCCTAAAAGACTATTTTATGGATAACTCACATAGGGGCAAGCCCTCACATGGTGGGTAGAAGAAGCTATACAAGGATATTCTCAAGCTCTCTGTGAAGAACTCTGGAATTGATTTCATGACTTGGGAGACATTGGCACAGGACCATCCAGCATAGTGTGCTCTTATCAGAGAAGGTGCTGTCAGTGCTCTATGAGCAAAGCAGAATTGAAGTAGCTCAAAAGAAACACAAGGTGTGCAAATTTAGAGAATCCACCCCAAATGTTCACATGGACTATTTGTGTCCAACTTGTGGTAGAGCATTCTGAGCTCATATTGATCTGATCAGCCACAGTCCAACTCATTGTAACTTGACTCTAACATAGTGATGTCATTTTCATCCTCTTTGAGAATCAAGGACAACCAATCAAAATCCCACCTTCTACTGGAAGCCTTCTCCAACCCCTTTTAATTTCAGTGTTTTCTCTCTTTTAATCACTTCCTATTTATATTGTACATGGCTTGCTTTGCATATATTTGATGGCATTTTGTTTCTTCCATTAGACTCTAAGCTCACTGAAGGCAGGGAATGTCTTTTGCCTCTTTTTATGTCTGCATTGCTTAGTATAGTGCCAAACACATAGCAGGCACTTAACAAATGTTTATTGAATGAATGAATATGAAACTTTGTGAGTTTCATGGGGAGCTTCCATGCCCCGGGAAGGAATAGAGGTTTCCCTTTCTGGTAGGAATGTGCCTTGGCCTGTTTCCTGTTCAATGGACCATGTTCATAAACTAGTTGGGGTAAACGGGGAGATGAAAATTTGGGTAGGACCCCAAGGCAAGAATGGAAAAGAAATTATGTTTCTAAGAATTGCTCCTTTGCAAGGCAAAACTTAATCCTGTAGCTCAGGTTTTAATGGGACTTCAATCTTCCCACTACCTTTGCAAGATTCATGGGATCATTAAAACGTACTAGAAAGACAATGAATGTCTTTGGTAGAAAGACTATCATATTCCCAGGCACAGAAAGCTAATTATTAACTCCACCTCATTGTGTATGTGTTAGGTGGGCATGGGGTGTGATGATAATGGTGAGGGTGGTACCAGAGAGAAACTGGAGGGCTCATACTTATCTTACCCTTTTGCTTCATCTTCACCCCACTAGCCCTCCCCACTACTCCACTACCTACCCTCTCTCTACCTTCTGTCTCTCTTATAATGAAGAGGCCAGACTTGAAGTCTGAAGGCCTGGGTTTGAATCATGCCTCAGACACTTCATAGATATGTGATCCTTCACAAGTCACTCAACATCTTTGAGACTCAGTTTCCTCATTTTTAAAATGGGGATAATAATTGTACCTAACCCACAAGGCTGTTGTGAGGATCACATGTAAAGAATGCATGCAAAGTGCTTTGTAAACTTGCAAATACTATGTAAATGTCAATATTTTATTATTACTATTTTTCATTTTTATGGTAGATGAAAATACATGTTCGTATATGGGACAAGGAAAGTCTTCTCTCCTGCCTTAGACCTTGAAATGAGCCTGAGGAGATCAGAGATGAATTTATGAATTTATTTAGGGCAATTTCTGGTCTGAGAAGCAAGAATGGCATCAGAAGTGGGGTGATTTGTTCTTGCAGGTGCTTGGTTTGGTAGTTGAGACTGGATGGATGGGGGGCTCAATGACCTGTATGTACAATCACCTGTATCACTATAAGGGCATAGTAGACATCTGTCCCCACGCCACTGGTTTGCTGACTAACCCAGGCTAGCTTTCAGAGGAGTTCTAGCCTGAAAAAAGGTGGATAGCTTAGCTAAAAAAGTATGTTCTTTTTTTTTTTTTAATTTTTAGGCAATTGGGGTTAAGTGATTTGCCCAGGATCACACAGCTAGTAAGTGTCAAGTGTTTGGTCTGAGGCCGAATTTGAACTCAGGTCCTCCTGACTTCAGGGCCAGTACTCTATCCACTGCGCCACCTAGGTGCCCCTAAAAAAATATGTTCTTAACCTAGACAATGTGAACTTTAAAAAAATTTTTTAGTAACTATATTTCAGTATAGTTGGCTTTCCTTTGTAAGCCTATGTATTATTTTTTTTCTGCTTTTTTTTTTTTTTGGTGAGGCAATTGGGGTTAAGTGACTTGACCAGGGTCACACAGCTAGTTAAGTGTCAAGTGTCTGAGGCCAGATTTGAACTCAGGTTCTCCTGACTCCAAGGCTGGAGCTCTATGCACTGTGCCACCTAGCTGCCCTGAGCCTATGTATTTTATTTATGCATTCAAAGACATTATTCTGAGAAAGGGTCCATATATTTTGCCAGAGTTCCAAAAGGGGTCAGATTAAAAAAAAAAAGTTAAGAATCCCTGTTCTAGAGTTTAGAAAATCACACACACACACACACACACACACACATCCTAAAGTCTACTGCCTGATTTTCATGGTCCTCTTTAATTGACCTCATTTCCCATTTTTTCCCCCAACCTACACCCTCCATTATGGTCAAGCTATTCTCATTCATTCATGCATGAACTAATACTGAGTGCCTTCCCATTCAAAGCATGTGCTACATGCTCAAGAGACTGAAAGCAATGGAAGACACAGTCTTCTACCCTCAAGGGATTTACAATCTAGAAGGGGAGATGAGATCATATTTACAAATAATTATAACACCAAGTGGGTAAGTGCATGGAGGAGGTGGTATTTGAACTTGGCCTAGGCAGGATTGCAACAGATAGAGGGGATTGACATTCGAGGCCTAGGGAATTGAATGAGCAAGGGTGCAGAGGCAGACAACCTCAGGGAACCTGTTTGAGGAGCACTAAGTGTTCTGTTTTGATTGGAGCAAAGGGTATAGGAAGGGGAGTAGTGTGAGATAAAGGTGGAAAGATGGGTTGGAGTACGATAGTAGATAGCTTTGAAAGCATGGTGTGACATAGAAAAGAACTGGAGTGGAGCCCTGGGTCTGGTCCTTACTAGTTGTGGGACTTTGGACAAGACATTCATGTTTTTGAACCTCAGTTTCTCTATCTGTAAAGTGGAGAAAATACCTACATGAACTTTCTTATGGGTTAGCTTCAAGTGAAGTACTTTGTGAACTGTGAAGTACTATTTAAACCTAAGCTATTAATACTATGTGACCGTGGTCAAGTCTTGAAACCTCAGTTTCCTCATCCGAAAAATGAAGGTCTTAGACTAGGTCAGCAGTTCTCAGAGCGTGGTTTGAAGACTCCTGGGGGTCCTGGAGACCCTTTCCAGGGGTCTGTGAGGTCAAAACAATTTTTGTAATAATACTAAGACCTTATTTGCCTCTTAAGCTATTCCTGTCTTTTCCAACTACCTATCTGTATAAGGCCAGATTTTTTTTCATGTACTTCAACCAAAACATATTACGATAGATTGAGTATACAAACAGATATGAGAATCCAGCTGTCTTCTATTAAGCCAGATATTAATGAGATTTGCAAAAATATATAAAATAATGTCACTCTTTTCACTATTTTTTTGTTTTAGAAAATAAAGTTATTTCCATAAAAATCAGTTATGTTAACATTCAATGTGTTTATATTATTTTTAGTGAAATTAAATATTTTAAAAGTTAATCAGTTTTAATTTTCAATATGGTAAATAATGATAGGTATAACTCACATAATCAAAAGTTCTTTGACATCCTCAAAAATTTTTTTGAGTGTAAAGTGGTCCCAGGACCAAAAAGCTTGAGAAACACTGGACTAGATCATCTCAAAGGTGCCTTTCGATCCTGACATTCTGTGATTAGGTAGCTAGGTGGTGCAGTGGATAAAGTGCAGGACCTGTAGATAGGAAGACCTGAGTTCAAATGCACTTGCTGTGTGGCCCTGGCTAAATCACTTAATCTCTGTCTCTCAGTTTCCTCAACAGTAAAATGGAGACAACAATAGCAGTTGCCTCACAGGGTTGCTATGGGGATCAAATGAGATTTGTAAAGTGCTTAGTATGGTGCCTTGCACATAGTAGGTGCCTAATAAATGCTTAAATCCTCCCCTCTCATCTAGAGAAATCCTAATTGGGCCCTGGTGGTCAGCAGCATACCCACAAGCTTCAGGAATCAGATTAAAATGTAATTGGAAAATATTTAACACAATAGATAAAAATACAATAGAATTTAGATAATGTTAGTATGTGGTTTTCTAAGTCAATATTTTGCCTATGGGAATCATTATATACAATTTTATGGCCCCCTTTGTATTTGAGTTTGATATCACAAGTATAGTGTAAAGTCAAGTGTCTTCCCCTAGTGCTGGTTTGGGTTTAAGGTTTAAGGTTTTCTGTTGCCTGGGAAGGGAACAAGCATTAGGGTGTTCAAGCGTCCGCCCCCTCGGGTGCTGCTCTGTATGCACCTCACCCACACACAATCTAGGGTTCCCTGGAAGTTGGAATGACTCAGGGGTTCCAAGGCAGGCCAACCTCCCAGGAAAACCCTTTGGAAAATGTTTCTCACGGCAGGCAGGGTGCCAACCAGGGAGTCCCTGCTGAGATAAAGGAAGAGACGGAAGATGGAGAAAGAGTCTCAGGTTCCCCCACAGGGATATGGAGACCTCTGCTTTAGCCAGTGTGTGTGTGTGTGAGTGTGTGTGTGTATATGTGAAGGGCTCCTTCAAAGTGGTCATAGATGATTGGACACTCCCATGAGTCTTCAGAAAGACTTTTTTTTTCTTTCAGGAAGATGCCTGGACAGAGCCCTTCCAAAGCATATTGGCATAGTGGAAAATACTGCTAGATCTGAAGTCAGAGAACTTGGATTCAATTCCAAGCCCTGCAAAATTTCCTACATGTATGATTTTGGAAGCTAGGTGGCAAAGTGGATAGAGTGCTGGGCCTGGAGTCAGGAAGACATCTCCCTGAGTTCAAATCTAGTCTCAGACATTTACTAGCTGTGTGACCCTGGGCAAGTCACTTAACCTTGTTTGCCTCAGTTTCCTAATTTGTAAAATGAGTTGGAGAAGGAAATGGTAAATCACTTCCAAGAAAACCCCGCACGGGGTCATCTAGGGCTGGACATGACTGAAAAAAATGACAGAAGAAGAACAACAACAACATAATCTTGGGAAAAATCACTTAACCTCTCTTGTCCTCAGTTGGGACTGAATCAGATGCTCTATGAGGTTCCTTCCAACCCTAACATCCTTTGACTCTGTGAGTGCTTTGTAGCCCCCTACTCCCACAGCCTCAGATCCCAAGCTCAAAGCTAAAATTGAAGGGTCAGGACAATGCAATATATCAAGGACCACTGTCTGCTATTGGACCTTTCAGGCTTCAAGATTTCCTCTCAGTCTCCTTGGGAGGAGCTGCTCTGGGTT
The DNA here is from genome assembly GCF_900497805.2 of Vombatus ursinus. Taxonomy (NCBI): domain Eukaryota; kingdom Metazoa; phylum Chordata; class Mammalia; order Diprotodontia; family Vombatidae; genus Vombatus; species Vombatus ursinus. The sequence continues at coordinate 3,865,806 of NW_020954672.1, forward strand.
GGGCAAACCTCTTCTACTTTTAGTGGCTTGATTCTGGATACTGGCCTTAAGATTCTGATTGGATGGTGTGGGGTGGGGCAAGGACATTAATAAGATTCTGTTTTCTCTGAATCTCTGTCCATCTCCCTGCAGAATTTTTGGTGGTGCCCCCAGAAGCCCCTGAAAGCCCCATGGAAATTGAGGCTCTGGTGAGAGTTAGAAGGTCCCCAGGAAGGGGAGTGCTAACAAGCCCATTCCCAGCAGGGTTTGCCACTTGGCTGTATGTAGGAATGTCTTGTAGCACCTGGGCAGGGGAAATCGCAGTGATAAAAACAACTAATATTTCTTTACCATTTTAGGTCTTATAAAGGATTTAGAATACTTCCCCCCACATTTTGGTCTGGCCCTATGACTTAATCAGTATAGGGAACTCCCCAGATGGCAACTCCCTTAATAAAAGGGAAACCTATAGTCTTAAAGCCTGAAAATGATGGTCTTTATTAGAATGGCCCTGGGACACCAAGTGGTTGAATGGTTATATGGCAGCTATGTCAGATGCCAGACTTGGACAGTGGTCTTTCTGCCTCCAAGGAGGGTTGATGCTGCTGCTAATGGTAACAATAACGACAATGACAAACATTCATATATTGCTTTGAAGTTTGTAAAGCACTTTATATAGATTACTCATCTGACCCTCACAATGGCACGGCGAGAGGCCGATGTAGAGGCTCTCTATCCATTCCATTGGTGGGGTGGAAAGAGAGCTGGCATCAAAATCGGGGAGATAGACCAGGATTCAACTCCTCGCCCACCACACCCTGGCAGTGTGATCTGGGCAGTCACTAAAACTCCCACTACTGGAGACGACTCTCTAGGACTCTTAAATGGAAAAGAAGGTGCTGACCAACATTAGTAAAGAGAGTTTCCTTAAACGGGAATTCCCTAGACAAGAATTGTCAAACATGCTGGTCACTTGCAGCCCAAACACTCCCCAGTGGAACTGGAGAGTATTTAACCATTAAATGTTATTGGGAAATAAAATATTAAATTGCAATTTGGAAATATTTAACAAAATAGAGATGTAATGAAATAGATAATAATACTAAAAAATACTAAATACTTAAAATACTAAAAATTAAAACTAAGTCAACATGTAGCCCACAGGGATCCTCATATATAGATTAGTGGCTTCCATTTCTATTTGAGTGTGACACTGCTGTCCTATACCAATGAAATCATAGGTCTGCTCCTTATCCCTAACAACCCTATGCAGTAGATGCTACTACTAGCTCCTTTTTTTTTTTTGGCTAGGCAATGGGGTTAAGTGACTTGCCCAGAGTCACACAGCTAGTAAGTGTTGTGTGTCTGAGGCCGGATTTAAACTCAGGTTCTCCTTACTCCAGGGCCAGTGCTCTATCCACTGCACCACCTAGCTGCCCCTATTACTAGTTCCTTTGAATAGATGAGGAAAATGAGAAGTCAAATGATTTGCTGGAGATAAAAAGAGTTAGAACAGGATTTGAACTCGAGTCGTACTGATTCCAAGTCAGGGATGACATCCACTGCGCCATCTTGCTGCATCATGTGGCCGCCTCTAGGATCTTGGGGACCTGTTAAGATAGAGGAAGCGGTAGACAGGTATTTTACTGAGGACAGTAGTAATAGTTCATATTCAATCTTCCTAACATTCCAGTGAGGTGTTATTATTATCCCCATTTTACAGATAGGAAAACTGAGGCTTAGAGCAGTCAAGTGACAGATCTATAGCTATGCAGCTGGTAGGTATCTGAAAATGGGATTTGTACAAATCATGTGACTTTCAAGACCAGCACTCTATACTAGGCCACAAATGCCTGTCTGATGAGAGAGAAAGAGGGATGATAATTTTATCAGTCACACCATATTCTTCCCAAGGCCTATCCCCTCAACCTTCCCTACCCATTTTAATTCCCACCCCACAATCCCTGTGTCCTCCACATCTCACTCCTCCATAGCATCCTGAAGCTAAAGCTGCTTTTCCTTTGCCTCAGAACCACTGTTTTTCTAGCCTGTCCTTCTGCTTGATGGCCTCTCTGCCCACAAGTTTGGGGGAAACACTGTTGCCCCAGATCAACCCACTCAGCAATTTGGGGTAACTTTCTGAGCCAACTGTTTATTTTCCAAGTTCCATGGTAACACACTTAAAGTGAGATGGAAAACATGCAAATCTATCCCCTAGGAGTCTAAGCCACAAGATTATAAACACTTTCCTGGTCACTATGGGTATGCAGTTTTTTCTTTTTCGGGAAAAGAGGGCACAAGAGGGCACAGGAAAGGATTCAGAGCCCCTCATTCTCTGTCCTACTTCTACTAGGCCCCATCTTAGGTGGCCCTGGATGACTGGCCTCCCAAGATCAGGTCAAGTCCTGCGTTTCTACTTATTATAAATCCCTTTGCAGCAAATCAGTACCCGGGGATGGAGTGGAGATGTTGAGGGGGAGGGGAGAAGAATGGGAAAGGGGCAGGGGCATAGACCAGACCTACCCCAGCCAGGGACTCCCAGGTTTTCCATTGGTGAGTCATGGAACCCTTATCATCAGGGTTTTCTCCTTTCTATCCCTACACCCACAGGCTCTCCACCCCCAAAAGTGGAAGTGGAGGTGGTGGGGGAGACAGGCAAATCCCAGATGGCTAGTACCCATCTTTCTCTTCCTCAGGGTGGGTCTAGGCAGCCAGGAATCCATGACTTGTCCTACCTCTTACTCCATTTCAATTTCCTTATTTGTGCAATGGGAAAAGTTACCTACAGCTTGGCCATTGTGCATTAGATTAGGGGCTGTAGTAATAGAAATGGTGAGTAGGGGATGGGGGTTAGAGAGGGCAGAGGATGATGGAGGTGAGAGCTCTCCTGGATGGGGAGAGGAGGTAGCTTGATCTCCCAAGGACTGGAGATGAGGAATCACACAATCCCAGGATTTGAGGGTTGGAAGAGATTTCCGCAGCATCTGGTCTACCCCAAACACAAAGGCATCCCTACTATACCATACCATACCTGACAATGTGGACCAAGGACTACAAAGTTAGCTGACCAATAGGATGCTTCTCTTAAGTGAGACCCTTCCCAGAATAGACTCCAAGATTTTAGAGGAAGATCTTTACTGGGGTTGGAGGTCATGCAGGGAGGTCATGGTTGAGGCTCTTCTGGGGCCATGGATCAGTTTGTGAAGGTTAGGGAGGTTGGGATGGGAGACAAAAGCTTTGTATGGATTCTGTCCCCCTCCACCAGCCACTACTGCCCTCCCTTCCCAAATTATCCTGTATACACTTTGCCTATATTATGGATATGCTAATATTAGTTTGTGTCACCTCCCCCATAAGAATGCTTGTTTCTTAAG
>NW_020954672.1:3869168-3880357 GCF_900497805.2 Vombatus ursinus
TCTCATTTGATTCATGCAATACCCCGCAAGGTAGGAAAGGTATGGAATCATGGAATGGCCCTCTGATGGATGGTATCTGGTCCAACCTGTACCGGAACAGAAATTCCCTCTGGGCCAGGAGTTCTTAACCTTTTTGGTGCCATGGACTGTTTTAGCTGTCTGTCAAAGCCCATAGTTCCCTTTCTCAAAATAATGTTCATAAATGCATAAAATAAAATACATAGGATTTTGAAGGAAACCAATTATATTGAAATACAGTTACCAAAATTTTAATAAAAACAAACAACCAAAGCTCAGGGCCCCCAGGTTAAGAATCCTTGCTGGCAAATTCTAATGTCCCTGAAAAGTGGTCATCTGGCTTCTATTAAGAGTTGGGGAACACATTCTTTGCCAGCCCCCCTAGGGACAAGGCAGCCCATTACACTTTTGGATTGTTCTAGTTGTTAGGAGGTTTTTCATTATATTGAATCCAAATTCATCTCTTTTTAACTTCTACTCACTATTCTTAATTCTGTTCTCCGAGACCAAATAGAATGGTCACTTCTAGGAGCCACGGGGTCTAGTCCGATCCAAGTCCTGCTACATAAATATAATCTTTCTTTTAGTTGGTAATGTTGTAAATATTTGAAGATGGAAATTAAATGCACACCAAGTCTTCTCCAGGCTATACATTTTACATTTCCTCCAACCAATACTCATGTGACATGGTTTCAGATCTTCTTACTTTCCTGGAGACTCTACCTTTTCTGTTTTACAGATAAGGAAACTGAGGCATAGATAAATTCACTCATGTCTTCATTCAAAACCATTGTTTTTGTTATACATAATGTATTTGCAATTTCATGGGTAATCATTTAAAAAATTATACTGTTATGGAAATGCTTGTTTTATCCCATAAATTAAAAATTAAAAAAGAAAAAAAAAAGCATTGCTAGTGCTAGGCTCTAGAAGAGATAAAGAAGATAGTTCAAGGCCCTCAGCAACTTTACTCAATAAGAATTACCACTCCCTGGAAATATCTTATTTGCATGTCAAATTAAGCTGAGGTTAATAAAACCAGGAGTCCCTGGGCATCAGCTTCATTCTGACCAGTTCTTCCCAACATCTCTCTGTCCAGTACCTTGCTTCATTCAGCATGCACTGGGTGAGTGAATGGGATAGTAGGAGGAGGATAAGGCCTTGCACTTGAGGTCAGGAGGCTTAGCAAAATGGAGGCTAGGATTGAGCTGATAAGGGCAAGGATGGGTTGAACTGAGGAGCTCTCAGTTGTGGGGAGAGCATGGTTTAGTGGAAAGAATTCTGGACCTGGAGTCAGGAGATTTGGGTTTGACTTAATGTGACTATGTACTACTGGCTGTGTGTCCTTTCTGAGTCTTACGGACCTTACTTATAAAATAAGGCGATTGGATCAGATGATCTCTAAAGTCCCTTCTAGCTTTAATATTTTATGATTCTAGGCTGGGAAAGTGGTCTTGGGGGCCCGGGAGGACTTAGAGGTCAGACTCTGAAAAGGAGGGTCTCTTGGAGGATTGAGAACTGGAGTGAAGGGATGGTCCTGGAGCTAGCAAGCTAGGGTGACACCTAGGGACCCCTCCCCTCACTTATCCTTCCTCTTTTTTAATTTCTGCAGTTGATAGGAATTCTGGTGGTGGCCACAGGGACCCAGGCTCTGAACTTGAGGTTTCGGAGGGATTGTAATCATCACCATAGGTGCTGTTGCAACAAGGAGCAGGACTTTTCTGAGGAGTTGCTGAACTGGAACGGTATGCCCTCTGCACCCATTGAAGTCTCCAGAAACTTACAGCTCCCAAATGTCAAGGTCCCTGAACCTGCCCAATGTCAGGCCAGCCGAGATGGGCCCCTCAATTCAAGGGCCATCTCTCCCTGGAGCTATGAGTAAGTCCACTGACCTTCCTTGTCCTTCTCCCTGTCCTCCTCTCCCCCATGGATCCCTGTTGAACCCCACTTTCCATTTCTCATACACACATACATGTATATATGTGTGTGTATATGTGTGCATGTTTATATGTGTTTGGTGGGGGATGGAGATGAAGCCACTATCTGAGGCAGCCTCTGCTTGCCTTTTTTTGTTAATCATAAAGAACTGTATATATCTGGGGTATTATTTTGCCTCCATTAAAGTCCTGCTGCAACGCTTCATAATGTCATGGTGATTACCTTGAGTTCCAGAGAGCTATGCTAGTGGATTGTCAACTCTGGTAGATCTAACCAAGCAGTAAATCTTTCAAATGCTTGATCTATTACCTGAAGACCAATCTAGCTGTTTGAAAAGTCTTATTACCAAGGAGGGTCACAGGGTGATAAATTTTTCAGACCCAGATACTCTCAATGACCATCTGCTAAGTCATGAGGGAGTTGTGATCTGCATTGGTGGTGGGGACATATTGGATGAAATCATGAATCTTTCAAATATTAATGTTATTTCTCCCTATATCTTTATTAATATATAATATGTTAGTGATATTTTTGTCTTATTCTTTCACTAGACCAGGGGTTCTTAACCATGGGCCATGAATTTGATTTTTAAAAATATTTTGGTAACTTTTTTTTAATATAATTGATTTCCTTTATAATCCTATGCATTTTTTTTTGCATTTGCATTTTATTTTATACATTTAAAAACATTATTCCAAGAGGAGGGGTCCCTTGGCTTCACCAGATTGCTAAAGGGATCCATGATACAAAAACAGGTTAAAAACCCCAGCACTAGACTGTTAAATGTCATAGTGGCAGGTAAACTTTGTATCCCCCACCCCCATATGATAAAAGTTTGTTGGATGGATGAATGAATGAATGAATGTCTTTCCATACTCCATGCCAATTTCTCTAACTCCAGAGGGAGCTCTGCCTTAGCCCTAAAGGTTTGGGGAAAGTGAAAAGGGAACTTCATGAAACTAAGAGCTGGGTGAAAATCACCCAGGGTCCCCCATTACATTTTAATAATAACTCTAATTTCCATAGTGCTTTGTGATTTATAGGGTACTTGCCTTACAACAGCTTTGTGAAGTAGGCAATGCAGGCATTATTATTCCCATCTTACAGATGAGGAAAATAAGGTTCAGTAACATGCCCTAGTCACACGGCTGTGTCAGAGCTAGGACTCAACATTGGGTCTTCTGAGTCTAAGTCCAGAGTTCTTTACGTTATGACATGCTGCTTGTCCATTAATTTGTCACATAACTATTTTGAGAGCTCAGTTAATACAAAATTCCAAGCCTTGGCACAAGATAAGCCATGAACTGGATGCCCCTTAGTAGGCTAAATTTGGGGTTTGGAGTCCTCTTTAGGGGATGCTTGGTGAGGCCCAACTGGAAGCCAGAGCCTCGTGTAGTGCGGTTGCAATCCAGGGTGACAGCCGGGGTCTCTCCCTTCACCACCTCACAACTGCTTTTTCATGGTATACCTTGGATCTTCTTACAATAGTGAAAGGCCTGGGGTCCAATTAGACTACTATGGAGTTGTTTTGGTCTCCTCAATCCCTCCTCGTCTCCTCATGTTCTTCCTTCCATCTCTGTCTTCTACATGTGAATTCCTGGGCTTCTTTCCACCTGGGTTCATGGCACCTACTATCCTGACAGGTTGGACCGGGATGAAAACCGGCTTCCCCAGGACTTGTATCATGCCCGCTGCCTGTGCCCTCATTGCATCAGCCTGCATACAGGCTACATGGACCACCGTGGGAACTCTGAGCTACTCTGGCACAACCAGACTGTCTTTTACCGGCGCCGGTGTCACGGTCATGGCGAGCAGCCAGAAAGTGACTGTTATTACCTAGAGCAGAAAGTCTACCCTGTCTCCTTTGCCTGCGTCTGTGTCCTGCCTCAGATCATGGCCTAGCCTGGGAGTCGGTGCCAGGAGACCCAGCTCCATGCCTGGGGGAATGCTGGATGAGGACCAGTTTCTGGGCGTCAGGCTTTTCACCTGGAAACTTGGAGTGCAGGCAAAGATAATTGTGGTCATTAGCACAACCGCCTTGTTCCAGGGCCATGAGCCTGGTACTTCTGTGCCTTCCCTTTGCCAAATCCACCTACTCACTAAACTCTCGTGGGAAGGTAACAGAAGAAAACTCAGTTGGGTACTGAGTGTTTGCACTGGAAGGAGGACTGGGGCACTCTGGGGTAACCTACATTTTTCTGGGTGGGTAGCTGTGTAGATGTTCCCTGCAGCCCCAGTCCTGGAAACCCTGCCCAGTGGTCTGACAGACATCCGCTGGCTCTGGGGGAAATAGCCTGCAGGAGACAACCTCTGCCCATTTCAATCTTTGTCCCCCACCCCTAAGAACTCCCTTCCCTTTCCACCTCTCCCTACTGTCCCAAAGTATCCTGGTCCTTTCTCCAAATCAACCAGCATCTATTAAGTGCTTAACTATTGTACTAAACGCTTTGAGAGCTGACTTGTTATGCTATAGAATAATGAATCTGGTCATTTCTGGAGACAAAGTTCTGGTAGAACATTTAGGGGCTTGTTGAAATAAATATTTTTGGAAATGAAAGTAGCCTGTGTTGTTTTTGGCATTCCCTGGCAGCCCTATCCCCACCCTCTATTCCCCAGCCAAGCTTAGGTCTCTCCCCCCATCCCCACCCCACATCCCACAGTACAACTCCCCTTTTCTGTCCCCAGTTTTCTCCCCAGTCTCATTTCCTCTTTCCCCCTGCACTCCATCTCCCTTCCTGGGGCCTGCAGAATTCCCTCCTCTTAAGATTCCTTCCTTTCCTTTTGTCTCTTCCCCCCCACCCCTGTGCCTCCCGCTCCCCACGTACCCAGGGTGGGGGTCAGGCTGGCCCTGGCCAGGCAGGGAGGAGAGACAGAGGCGCATTGAGGCCTCCAGCCCTGAACACAGCTGGCTCCTTGTTCACCAGTACTGCTCCCCTACCCCCCAACAATCTCCCTTTGTCCTCGGGTCCCACCGGCAGGCCACAACCCGGGCCTGGGGGATAGCCTGGGCTGGGGTCCAGCTTCCTTCCCCCATGGTAGGGAAGGAGAGATGGAGCAGAGGAAGAGTGAAGAGATTAGGGGAGGAGAAGGAGAGGAGATGGTGATGATGGGTGGAGGAGCAAGGAAGTCATTGGACTCATCAATGACACAGAAGTCTTCAGGGTTCAGGGCCTTTGGAGTGCTCCAACTCTTCCCTCTTGGATTCCAGCTGTCTTTCTGTTTCCTTGCCTGTCTCTATGCTTCTTTCTTTGAGTCTCTCTTCTCTGACTTTTCTTTGGGGCGGGGGTTGGCTCTGGGAAAGGGGAAGGCTTAAGCATTTCTCTCCACCCCTATCCTTTACCACCTGGCCCTCCTCCTTCTCCCATCTCCCTGGCACTTCTAGGGACATCTTCCAGGCACGGTCCAGGAGACAGATAGCAGCACTCTGGCCTGAAGCAATTTGTTTTTTTTTTTATTACCCACCCAGAACATCTCTACTTCACCCACCATTCTGGTTCAGGCCCCCTCCCTTTGCTGCCCTTCCTGGCCGGTCCAGTAAGCCTCCTCCTCCTGCTCCTCCTCCTCTTCTTTCCAGCTACCTCTGCCCCTCCCTCAGCCTTTCTCTTACCCTCATTTTTTCGTGATCTTTTTCCCTCAATTTTTCCTTTTTCCTCTTCTCTCTCCCTCCTCCCCTCACCCTTTCACTCTCTCCTTCTCCCTCCCCATTCCAGATTTCCGGTTCCTTTCTTGGGGCCAGGAGGAAAGACTCTTCGTCATTTTTTTCGGCTGTCCCGAGTCTATCACTCTTCTGCCTAGCCCCCAGCCCCTCTGCAGAGATGCTGAGTGCCAGAGACAAGCCTCCAGAAGAGAGGGGAGCTGTGGGGCTTCAGGGCTTCGCCATTGACAAGAGCTTTCTCACCAACCCCAAAGGCATCCTTCTGGAAGTCGAGCTGGTAACCCTCAGCCCTGCCTGTCACGTCTCTCTCCCCCTCTCTTCACTTTGCTTCCCTCACTTCCCCCGTCCCCTCTTCCCTGGATTCTGCTTGCTTTCCCTGGGGGGCTTTTCCTCCCAGCTTTACCTCTTCTCTCCCTTCCTGGACTCATTCAAACTCCACTTAACTCCCTTCTGTCTGCCTCTTGCCCCCTACTTGTGCATCCCTCACCTTAGCCTCTCACGTTCCTTTTCACCCAGGTGCCTCTTATCAGTCAGCTTCTCCTCTTGCCTGGCTCTATCTCTCTCTGGGTTTCATCTGTGGCAAGAAGGATTGAAGTTAGACATAAAGAAGGGTTTTTTTCAAATACAAGGACAGAATGTGAGAAACTGAAACCTAGTAAGACAGGTATTTTCTGCTTTGGGGGATCTTAAAAAAAAACCTCTCACGCCAGGCTAATTCCAGGCCAAGTTGCAAAGCGAGGAAGGCCTTTGATCCCACCAACCTTCTTTTCCTTTGACTTCCCTCCTTTTTCTCCAGGCATTTATCATCCTCACTCTCTTTCCTCACCCTAATCAAAGTCTACTTATAGCCTCACAGCCCTTTTCACTTTAGTAAAAAGTTAAGTCTCCTTTTAAGGATCTTTTGCACCTGAAATCTTATTGATCGTTGTGGGTTTAGAGATTATGCCCTCTGGTAAAGAGAGAGCTCTAACTAGATTTTTTGCAACAAAACAGACCCAGATGCCCTTAAGTCAAATGGCAGAAGAGCAACACCTGTGGAAACCTGGGACACCTTGAGGTTGTTATTGGGAGGAAGGCCATCAGCAGAGGTTGGGGGATGGGGAGGACGGAAAGGGTGGAAAGAGACGAAAAGGAACTTACCTGAGGAAGAGCTGCTGGGAAGAGGAAATTGCCATCTGGTGGCTTCCAATTTTATATGATTTTTCTCAATAATTCGGTGCAAAATTCAGGGCTTTTTTGTTTTTGCTGATGTTGAATAACTAAAAGTAATGTTGTAACCTGTTTCAATGTTAGTACCCAGTGCAAGATTTTAGCATCAACATCCTAGTTATGACTCTGGGTAAAAGAATATCTACAGAAATCATAGCTTGCAGAAATGACCTTTAGGTCAAAAGCTCTGCTGGTGGGAATACAAATTTTGACCGGTTGGCAGATTGTATGTTGGTCATCTGAGGGCCAGGTTAGCTCATTGCAGAAGGGCTTCCTTACCGGAAAGTTGGCTGTCAGGTGATACATATATATATATGTAGATACATATATATATATATACACACACACATATATATATATATATACATTTTTTTTGCCATACGAACTTATGGAATTATCTACAAACACACAGAGGAGTTTTGATCTGATTTGGTGGAGGGATGAAATAGAGATTCTTGGAATGTTGAACTAAGTAACATTAGGCAATATTGAGCAGGCTTTATTTTAGGGCAGGGAAAGGCAGTAGGCTCATAAGTTCATAGATTTAAAACTCTAGTGGGCTTTTGAGGTGATTTAGTCCCTACAGAATCAGAATTTGAACCCATATCCTGACTTCAAGTTCAAGGCTCTTTCTGTCTATATCATGTGAGTGTCTCTCCCAAAGCCCTTGGAATCACCCTTAAAAACATCAGCCTTCCCCAGTCTGACCTGGCTCATCTGTCTGGTTTGTGCAGCCACTGTTCCCAGGAGGCACCAGAATGTCTCAGTGGGAGGGGTAGGAAGAGAAGACAAAGGTTTTTGATATCTTGGTTTCTGTTTTACCTTCTTGGAATTGGTGGGTGGTGGCAGAGAGAGGAGGGACAACCTCATTACAAAAAAGAAAAAGTTTTCTTGATTTTTTTTGGGTTTACATTATGGCCATTTACAGATATACTCCCCATAGTCCCCCATAAACCTTCTTTAAAATTTTTTTCTTTTTCCTTCTTGTGAGTTTGACAAACACCAAAAAAACTAACATTTCCCAATGCAAAGAATAGAAGAGGATTGTATATGGCACTGTGAATTTCTGTTACGTGTAGCTTTAAAAAAAAGTTTGTATTCAATTTGACATGGTAGTTCCAGCACTATCCTACTTGCTTGTATCTCCTTCTGAAGAGCCTTCCTTTGTAGCAAAGAAAAACAATCAAAGCTAACTGAGAAAGTAATTGTATCTGGCTGTGTATGCAGTGTTCTGCATCCACAGTCCCCTACCTCTCCAAGGAAAGGAGAAAGGAGCATTTCTTGTCTTTTCTCAGGGCCAACATTGGTCATAATAGTTACACAGAATTTGGCTTTTTTAAAAAACTGTTTTTTTCATTTGTACTATTGTACTAACAATTCTTGTCAGGCTGGGTCTTTCCCCTGAGATAGAGAAAGCCAGGCTGAAGCCCAGTTTGGGATGGCTGTGAGGCTGGGTGGTAGGAGATTCTGGACACCTTCAGGGCACTCAGGATGGTTCTGCCCTACAGGCTCTGACCTTCATCATGGCCATATGCTTTGCCGCCTCCATCTCAGCCTACATGGCAGCCCCACTGCTTGAGTTCCTCATCACGCTGGCCTTCATCTTCCTCTATGCTACCCAGTACTACCAGCGTTTCCAGCGCCTCAACTGGCCCTGTTTGGTGAGAAGGCAGTTCCTCCCAGACCCCTGGTTTAGCCCTCCCCATCCCTTTCTCCTTCTACCCCTCCAAACCATCTTCTCTTGGTATTCCTGCCCAGGTCAGTCTTTGATCTAGCCACCCTCCCTATTTCTGCACCCAAAGTCAGCTTCCCCTCTTTAGCTTTCCAATTTGGGGCCAAGTTGGGATGCCATCTTTCTTAAAAAAGAAAGAAAAAGTGCTCAGACAGTTTACTCAAAAATAACAGAACTCATTTACATATGATATCACAGCAGATATGCATGTGAGTCATTTGATCACAGAATCTTAGTGCCTAAAGGAACTGCAGATTTTATAGACAAGTAAACAGACTGTGAGGGGAAAGTGACTTATCCAAGGCAACACAGCAAAGTAGTGGGCAGATTTGGAAGCTGCTGCAGGCTAGAAGTCCTTAAAATTCTATTTCTCTTCCTTCTCCCAACGTTCCCAACCTTTCGCTTTGTTTTCACACCATTTCCACCCCACACCCCAGTTGCCTAGTTCCTGAAGATAGACTCTCAGGGGAAGTAGAGTCAGGAGGGAACTTGAGGTCCAGTATCATAGGGTCTAAATCTTAATTTGGAGTAGATTTGCCCCTACCCCCTTTCCTGCTCCATCCTGCCAAGTTAGGGGTCATCTGCATAAAGGTAACTCTATGTTTCTTTCCAATAATCAAGCCCTGTTGCAAACCAGGGCAGCCCAGAAGACCATGAGTTGGGGGTAGGGGATGGTGATCTATCTCTCCTGAATCCTCTTCCATCAGCTTCTCCCCCCTCCCAACCACCCCCAGTTGGGGCGAGTTGGCTCATTGATGAAATAGCAGTTTGGGTGCTACCTCAAGGGCCCCAGCTTCCTCAACATTGACCCTGCCGTTGTCCCCCTCTTGCCCCTTTTATCTGATCTGCTCCCGTTCTTCTCTATCTCCCAGGACTTCCTTCGATGTGTCAGTGCTGTCGTCATCCTCCTCGTCGTGTCCTTCGCTGCTGTGGTCTCTCGGGAGGGACCTGCCATTGCTGCTTTTGTGAGTGCCCTTTCCCTTCATAGACCCCTAGTCTGTGCCCGCCTCCTGATCCTCTGCCCTACCAGGCACTATTTGCCATTGTTCCCCAAAGATTGCCCCCTGGTTGAGAGCCCAAACCTTGTTTGTCTCTGGGCGAAGGAGGCTGGGTGATATTTGGGTAGTGTACCCCTAAGTCTTCTGGCTCGTCTTCCTCCTACCCCCAGAGGCAGATTGCCTCTTAACCCTGTTGCATGGCCTCTTTTCACCCCACCCCTCTCCCTTCACTATCCTCCTCCGTTCTCTAACCTTACAACCTCTACTGTTTCACCCCAACTCTCCATACCTTCCTCCCTGCCACCCCAGGTTTTTGGTGTTATCGTTGTTTTTGTCTTTATCTATGATGCCTTCAAGATCTACCAGGCAGAGATGGCACCCAGCCCCACCCCTGGTGAGTAGGCATGCTGACCTACAGCCTAAGACCAATCAATTCTCTTCTTCCCTACCCCTCTTTTCAACCTAGGAGGGATAATGTGTGTGTGTGGGGGGGAGAGCCTTAGTCTGTGTTCTCATGCCCTTTCTCTGGTTACCTTTTTCCAGGGGACCAATAGTGATTGAATCCCAGAAGTTCTGGTTTCTATCGTGAATCCTATAGTTCTTAAAAGCCTCAGAAACCTGTTGGATCTCCAGGGGCCCACCCAGCCTGAGGAGAAATGAGCAGGGGGACAACTCTCCTGCTCCTTGAGGCTCCCCCCAAGGCCAGGAAGCACACAGAGTCTTGAATGTGTATTCAGCCAGCTCTCCAGCAGTAAGACCCAGGTGACCACTGGACCAAAGAGGCAGACTGATGCTGGCGATTGGGTGGGAAAGGAAGGAAGAGAGGAGACAAGTTGGGGAAGGGGTTGGGTCTGGCTAAACCCGGGTCTCAAAGACTGTTCACAAATTAAAGGTGTCAAATCCTGGGTCTGAGTCTGTCTCTTTCCCAGTAAGTTAGGTAAGTTCTGAATGTAGAGGCGTTTTTTTCTTGAAAGACTGTGTGTGTTTGTGTTTGTGTGTGTGTGTGTGTGTGTGTGTGTGTGATGGTAGAAGTGGGGAGGGGATCATTAACAAGGACCAGGGAGAATATATTTGTCTAGAGATTTGCAGATTTGGTCAAGAGAGAAAAAATTATTTATACAGATGTGTTAAGCTAAATACTACAGAGAGAAGCAGATATGGAAAGAAAAACCAATCACATGGAAATGCCTAGTGGAGGGGGGTGGAGAGAGAGAGAGAGACTAAGACTCTAAAGGACAGAGACAGAGTAAGCTTTGTTCACTTTGGGTAGTGAATAGCTGGTTAAGAAAATGGTGTTAGAGAAAACAATTTGGATTTCTGGACCAATAAAACATGAGTTCTTATCCAGGGATTCAGTGTTCCTAACAAGGGATGGTAAAAATGTATATAGATGGTATACTCAAATATATCTCATGAGAAGTATACTCCTTTTCTTTCTTATATGTCTTGGAAAACGTGAATTTTCTAGGAATGGTGTGTATTCATCTCTCCTGAGTACTTATTTCACCATGTCCCTTTTTTTCTGGCATTCATGACAATTAGGAACAATGAGTTGACACCTCATTGCTGACAAAGATCATATCTATGCCTTTGCGTTTCACCTTTAAGTGAGAGGGCCCTCCTGAGGAAGGGGTGTGTG
>NW_020954672.1:3880367-3896119 GCF_900497805.2 Vombatus ursinus
TGTGTGTGTGTGTGTGTGTGAGGGGTTACATACAGACATGGACTCAGTTGTCTGGAGAGAGGCTGGTACAACCAAGTAGTTCCTACAGACCCAATATGTGCGTGGGGAAATGGCACCAGATCAAAACACAGAAAAAATTAGGGCAATGAGAGGTCCCACTGACCAGAGATATCAGAAGTTCTGGAGAGGGGATAGCGTGTTCTTCGGAAGGAAAAAGCAGAGAGAAAAAGAACTTCAGCAGATGGAGATATGAAAGGAGAGAAGGAGCTGACAAAGGATTGGATCAACCCAAATTTATCTCTTCACTGGTACTGAGTCATGAGGACTGTGCTGGTCTCAAGGAAAAATAAGATCCAGCAAAGTAGGGGATTTCTGGACTTCCTAGTAGCCCTGAGTTCCTCTTGCTGAGAGTGTCACCCCTGCTCTCTCTCCCAAGGTAGGACTATAAGGACTATACACCTTCCTGAGAGAGGTTCACAAAAGAGAAGGCTGCTTCATTTTCCAAGCACTAGCAACAACAGGTACTTTCAAAACCCTTAGAGTGGGCACAGGGCATCTGAGTGCTTCGTGTTTTCTGTCAATTTAAATAAAATTTGCCTTATACCCAATATCTGGTTCTTGCAGTTCTTGTATGAGAGAGCTGAAGGGATTTGGAGCAAGGCTTTTTAACCTTTTTCGTTTTAGTTATGGACCCCTCTGGCAGACTGGTGAAACTGACGGACCCCTCCTCAGAATAATGTTTTTAGATGTATAAGATAGAATACATAGGATCATAAAGGAAGCCGATCATATTGAAATACAGTTAACAAAACACATATAAAAAGAAAGAAAACAAGTTCATGGGGGCTCCAGGCTAAGAACTGTTAACCTTAGAGAGACAAAAATCAAATTCCAGTGTTCACAGGGAAATCCTGAATGGATAGAAAAATGAGTCAAATTATGATGTTTTCAGGAAAAACCCTGGGTAGGGATGTGAGCCGTAGAGTTAGATGCTGAGAGCTCTAAGAATTGAACCAGGTTCATGAGAGCTGGACCTCATGTGAACCCAGAGATTCAGTAAAGGGTCATAAATTATAATCATTTGCCTAAAGGTTGTAAATTTAGAGCTTGAAACTGAAAAGGAAGGAGGAAGGATAAAACTTACAGGTATATTCTCCAGACTAAGTCACCTAAGAGTGGCTACAAAGGTAGGAAACAGACTAGCCCTAAAGATATTTAGGAATTCTCAGGACACAAAAATTCGAGAAAGGAACTATTGATAACATGGCTGACAAGAAAGGCAACCTAGAAATTCCAAGGCAAAGAAACCAATCTGACCTCATAAGTATCACTGAGGGTGGGATTCATAACTGGATATGGCTTTAGAAAGGGGGTTCCTTATTTGAAAGGAATACACTAGGCAAAAGCATGGTTCAGTGTGCGTAGGAAGGATGTGAAGGAGAACATGTGGGCAGGAAGAAATGTGAAGAATTTGGGTAACAAGCAATGAATTCAATGAAGGTAGAAATAGAAGTAATACTGTCATTTCCCCCAAATTCACTCCTCTTTCAAACTTTCCTGTTTCTTTGGAAAGTACCACCAATCTTCCAGTCTCCTAAGTTCATAAGCCAGTGCTGTCCTTGTGTCCTTACTCTCCCTCACCCATAACTGTGATTAATTGGCAATCTTGTCATTCTACCTTCCCAACATCTTCCCTTTTCTCTCTACTGATACGTCCACTATCTTAGTTCAGGCCCTCATCAGCTCTCACTGAGATTATTGCAATGCCTTCTGTAGGAAAAATGACTTACTATAGTGTTTGGAAAATTATTATAATGTTAAAATCCAACCCTATGTATTTAAAGGCTGTCTACACTCATGTCACCTGACCCCAGTAACTCTCTAGGAATGCTAGAGATGGCTACTAAATATTTTGGGTTCTTCCCTGTCCTGGATCCACCCAAAGCATTCTTGTTTGGGGTTACAACACCCAGGACTTATGATGGATGTACCCAAGCTTTTATTTTGGGTTCCACTGAAAATTTACAGTTACTCATGTCTATCTCAATCTCCCTTGCTTTCAAGTTGTCTTCTTGGTAACTTTGCTTAACCACGTACATGTGGTTCATGTGCCGGTACCTTTGTCTAAATTCTATATAATATAAATCTTCCAGAGCCGGGATGAGAGGGAACCACATTTCCTTTCTGGTTCAGTCTCCTCTATCAAATGACCTAATAAATTTCTTTCTAAAACTATTTCAGATTTTGGGGTATGTTCTCATGAACAGCACCTCCTAAGTGGTTTCTGTGCCTGCAGTCTCTCTTCTCCGATCCATCCTCCACACAGCTGTCAAAGTGATTTTCTTTAAGTCCAGATCTGCCCATGTGGTTCCCATCCTCAATAGACTTCAATGACTCCCGATTACCTCTCTGATAAGATATGAAGTCCTTTGCTTAGCTTTTTCAGCCTGTTACCACCGGGCTCCAACCTTATTGTATATTATTCCCCCTCCTTTGCTTTATGATCAAGCCAAACTGGACTTGTCTTTTTTCCTCACATAGAGTACTCCTTTTCCCATCTTTGAGCCTTGGCACTATTCTCCATGCCTGGATCACATTCCTTCCTCCTCTCAAACTCAAAGAATCCCTCTCTTTCTTCAAGATGCAGTCCAAGTACCATCTTCTACATGAAGCCCTTCCTGAGTGTGGTCTGAACCATATTAAAATGTAATTGGGAAATATTTAACCAGATCAATAAAAATGCCATAAAACATAGATAATATTACATTTTAAAACTAAGTCAATATGCAGCCTGCAGGGATCCTCATGTATGGTTTAGTGGCCCACATTTCTTGTGAGTTTGACACCACTGCCCCAGAGGATGGGTCTTCCCCACTTTCAAAACGGGGTGCCCTTAGGTCTCTTGTAATGGAAGAGAAAACAGAGAGCAGGTAGAAAGGACAAAGGCATTGGATTTGAAGTACATGTTTATTGTGCATTGGTCATGCTGGACCCCAGGGATGGAGGAGAACAGAGTGCCTCGCTTGAGTTGTAGGGAGGAGGCTTACTCCTCATCATGCATCTTCTGTAGGAGAAGAGAATAGGAGAGGTGAGAGGGATATCCTGGCAGGAGGGAGAATAACAGCCAGAGGTCTTAGGATGGGTTGGGGATGTGAATATCAGAATTCAGTATCTAAGGTAACTAGGTGGTGCAGTTCATAGTTTGTTGAGCTTGGAGTCAGGAAGGTCTTGGGTTTGAATCCTGGCTCTGCTACTCACTAACTGTGGGATCCTAGGCCAGTCATTTAACCTCCTTCACTTTCCTTATCCATTAAATGGGGGTTATAATAGCCCTTGACTCGTAGGGTTGTTGTGAGAATCAAATGAGATAACACTTATAAAGTGCTTTGCAGACCCCAAAGTGCTAAATAAATGCTTTTGTTTTGTTGTTTAGTTGTTTTTCACTGGACTCTTCATGACCTCTTTTAGGGTTTTCTTGGCAAAGATACTCAAATGGTTCACCATTTCCCTCTCAGGCTCATTTTACAGATGAAGAAACTGAGGCAAACAGGGTTAAGTGACTTGCTTGGGGTCACACAGTTAAGTGTCTGAGGCTAGATTTGAACTCAGGGAGATGTCTTCCTGACTTCAGGCCTGGTACTCCAAAACTGTGCCGCCTAGCTGTTGTTGTTATTAATTCAGAGGGTGTGGGATGTGACAGGTTTGTGAGGTAGTGTGTGTGTGTGTGTGTGTGTGTGTGTGTGTGTGCGGTAAGGGTTTCACTGGGAGTGAGAGGTAATAGCTTTGTTGGCTTATGCGTGTAAGGATGTCTCTGCGGGAGGGGTCAAGGGACTTTTTTTCTTTTTCTTTTTTTTTTTGGTAGGGGGAGAAGAAGCTCTCTGGGAGAGTCCAGGATCTCATTGGATGTCTCACAGGGTCTTAGGGATTTAAAGGATTCTCTCTGGAAGTAAAAGGTCAGAGTCCGAAGTTTACAGGGTCTATATTTTGCGGGGAATCGCTCTACTATCAACTCTAAATATCTTGTACTTGTAGCTTTATGAACCTGTGCGAGTTACCCTGTTATGAATATTAGTCACCTGGGCAAGACTAGGCTAATGTGAGGTTGTGATTTCAGAATTACACGGGTTATGAGGGAAGGAGCTGAAGACTATGTGTGGGCCACTGGAAAAGATCTGGTGGTGGATAGAAAGCTAGTGGGGGGCAGATATGCGTGAGGCTACAGCCAGAGTCTTTTCCCCAGAGTGGGGGAGGCGTGGAGCAATTTAGTCTAGAAATCACAGAAATGGTCAATTTCTCTAGCCAGCTAAAGAAAGGGAACCTGGAGAAGACTCTGGATGTGGATTGTGCTGGTTCAAAATTCTGAACCATAGGGTCTTAGATGTAGAGTTGAAAGGGACCTTAGTGGTCATCTAGTTGACCTCCTTCATTATACAGATGAGAAAATTGAGACTTAGAGAGGTTAAGTCACTTGACCAAAGTCACACAGCTGGCAAGTAGTAGAGTTAGGATTTGAATCCAGGTCCTCTACCTCTAAATCCAGTGCTTTATCATGGCTACCACTTTGTAAAGTTGGATGCATACTCTTGGGATTAATTACGCCTTTGCTAAAGAACAATGGTAGGAACTGAAGAAAGGGAAAAGAGGAGAAAAAAAGGTGCCATAGGTAGACAGATGGGCATGTATAGCAGCTGTGTGAATTCCCCAGTGAAGCGGGTCCTTTGACTGGCAAGGCTTTATTATTAGGAATGTAGGGGAGATAGTCTAGGATGAATGAGGATTAAGTCTGTGTCTTCTGGGACCAACTTTGTTGGATAGTTATTGTGGTCCCCATGTTCCTTCATGGGATGAGAAGTTGAGAAGAACTCAGGGAGTATATCTTGGGGAATCACAAATTGGGATCTCATGGCCTAAGCTTAGGGCCAAGGGTCAAGGGTCAAGTTTTAAGGTCCTTGGGCTTCTGATTCATGGATTCATGGGGGTTGGGATATGTAAGGAAGGAAAGAACCTCTTGTTGCCTTATTTCATGGGGTATGATGGTGTCTGACAGGGTCGTTCATGAGGTAGACTCACCTTGGCACCAATGTCCCGGCTCTTGGCTCGAAGCTTGTTGACCTGGGACTCAGCAATGTCAGCCCGTTCCTCGGCCTCATCGAGCTCATGCTGGACCTTCCGGAACTTGGACAGGTTGGTATTGGCCTGTTCCTCCTGTGACAGATGAGAGAAGAGAATAGGAGGGGACAGGAAGGCCTAGGAGGAGCTTAGGCCATCTCCATCCTGAGGGTCCATCTCCCTTTCCATTTTGAAGACGAGTCCAAAATCCACTGCCCAGACTGAAGGCCTCTAACCCTGGTCTAGACATCTTTGATCACATCCCTTTCATGCTTCAAATGTTTGATAGTCCCCTATTGCCCATAAAATAAAGTCCAGACTCCTTAATCTGGAATTCAGTGCCCTCCAGTCAGTATCTTACCTGCCAACCTCGTCTCCTACCTTTTATGTACTCAACCAGTCTGTTGACAGTCCCCTGCATACATTTTCTCTTTTGCTCTGTTACATATGCTGTTGCTTTCACTTGGGATGCCAATCCTAATCCTTCTGGTCTGCATTCTAGCCCATTCTTTGAGGCTCAGCTTAGATCTCTCCTCTTCAGCTTAGAAGCCTTCCCTGATCAGTCACCTACATGCTGATCTCTCTCTGCCTATACTGCCCATAATGCTTACACATTTTTGTGATTCAATCATATACTGCCTTGTGTTATCCTGGGGTTGCTTTATGTGTTCAAATCCTAATTCCTTCTGTCTTGAAGTCCCATACACTTTATGTTGTATTTGTAACAGGAGTAGGGAAACTGCAGCCTCGAGGCCACATGTAGTCCTCTAGGTCCTCAAGCACGGCCCTTTGACTGAATTCAAGTGTGTATCCGAATTTGGATTTAGTCAATGGGCTGCGCTTGAGGACCTAGAGGGCCACATGTGGCCTCGAGGCTGCAGGTTCCCCTGCCTTGGTAGAACAAATAGCATTGATTTGGTCTCTGAAGACCTGGGTTTAAACCCTGGCTCTGTGGCTTACTAGCAGTATGACCTTGGGCAAGTCACTTAAATAATCTGAGCCTTACTTTTTTCATCTATAAAATGGGATAAATGACATTTGTACTACTTTCTTAACAAGGTGGCTGCAAAGATGTTTCATAAACTGTAAAGCCCTATACAATCTGAACTATTATTACTCCTTTTGTTCAACATAGTAGATGTTCTGTAAATCCAGGAGTTGGATTGAATTGAACTCCTGTGTCCAAGTCCCATTGCTGGGAGCCCTTGCTTACCGCCTCCTCAGCCTGCCTCTTGTAGGCCTTGACCTTCAGCTGCAGTTTGTCCACCAGGTCCTGGAGGCGGAGCAAGTTCTTCCTGTCCTCTTCTGTCTGTAGAGGAGAAAAGAAGCCAGTCAGGAAACGGGGAGTATGTGCGTGAAAGAAGGGATGAGGACAGAGACTCGCGGCAGGGAATAAAGGAAGGGGGCTTTGAAGGGAAGGGAATAACATTTATATAGCACCTACTATGTGCCAGGCGTGGGCCAGCTAGGTGTTGTAATGGATAGAGAGCCAGGCCTGGAGTCAGGAAGACTCTTCTTTCTGAGTTCAAATCTGGCCTCAGACACTTATTAGCTGTTTGGCCCTAGGTAAGTCACTTAACCCTGTTTTTTTCAGTTTCCTCATCTGTAAAATGAGCTGGAGAAGGAAATGGCAAACCATTCCAGTCTCTTTGCCAAGAAAACCCCAAAAGGGGTCGTGAAGAGTTGAACATGACTGAAAAACGACTGAACAACAAATGTACCAGGCACTGTGCTAAGTGCTTTACAGATATTATCACATAAAAACTCCCTTCTCTCAGTCTTCACTTTCTCATCCATACTTCCATCCTCCCTCTCAGGCACCAAGGGTATGAACAGATTCTAAGCCAGGGGTGGGGAACCTGTGGCCTCGAGGCCACATGTGTTATTCTAGGTCCTCTAGTGCGACCCTTTGACTGAATCCAAACTTCACGGAATAAATCCCCTTAATAAAATGATTTGTTCTGTAAAACTTGGAGACTCAGTCAAAAGGCTGCACCTAAGGACCTAGAATACCACATGTGGCCTCGAGACCACAGGTTCCCCACCCCTGTAAGCAGTAGCAAAAAATACCACAGTTCTGCTCTTTAGTTCTAGAATGGAAGGAGGTGGGATGTCTCGGGGAAGGCAACAAGGTCTGGTTCTAGAACCAAGGCAAAAGTGTAGGCTGGTGTGACAATATGGAGTTATCAGCATACTCCAGTTTGGGGGATAAAAGCACCAACTTAAGTATTCTTGGGGCATGGGAGGAGGTCGGGAAGAGGTGCCAGGTAGTTCTAGATTCTAGGACAACTAGAATAGTTTTGATGTGAATGGAGTTGAGGTTAGGGTTAGAATCACTATTTTTAAATGGATATTTCTGGAAAGAAGTTTTGAACAGAAAATATGGCAGGGGAGATTAATAAAAATGATTTAGAGCAGTTTTTAAACTCTTTTGTATCTTTGAACCCTTTGGCAGTTTGGTAAAGCCTCTGGACAACTTCTTGGAATGATATTTTAATGCATAATATAAAATAGGATCATGGAGGAAATGTTGAAATACTGATCTCAAAAAAAAAAAATACTGACCTCAAAATATAAAAAAAAATACCAACCAAAAAACAAATTCACGGGGCAGCTAGGTGGCTCAGTGGATAGAGTACCATCCCTGAAGTCAGGAGGACCTGAGTTCAAATCCGACCTCAGACCAAACACTTGACACTTACTAGCTGTGTGACCCTGGGCAAGCCGCTTAACCCCAATTGCCTTAAAAAAAAATTCACATGCCTCCTCCTTTTGCAAATCTGTCCATGGACCCTTTGAGGGTCTATGAACCACAGGTTAAAAACTCTTAGTCTAGAGTCTAGTAGAGGTAACATGATTTCCACGCATCTCCTTTTTCTAGATAGAGGATCTGTCTTCCATAGCCCCTAAGAACCACAATGAACATTACCACAGTGTATTTTGCTTTTGGCTGGAGTAGAAGAATCTCAAGCTATTTCCCTCCCTCTGATTTTTCTGTTTTGTTTCCCATCTCCTATCCCCCTAGTCTATTGACTCTTCATAACATGGTCTGAGAAGGTTCATTGAGCTGAGATTTTGGAGATCTAGGTTTATCAGTATTATCCCTGATCTGCTTATGTGTCATTGGGCAAGTACCATTTCTTTTCTGTGCCTTCTCATCTGTCAAGTGGGACATGATGAGAGACATCATGTGAGGATCTTTGAATTTCACAGAAAAAGACCCAGAGAAAGTCTAGATCTTATTTCTCTAAGCTCTTTCTTGCTCTGACAAAGTAACTTTTTGGGTTGTGTCAGAATTTTCTGTAACTGCTGTCTTTTATTGAATTATAGTTCAACCTGGCAAAGCCCCTCCCTTTCCCCCTGAAAAGCAAGTGGAAAGTGTGTTGTGTTATTCAGCCAGATGTGGCACTAAGGCCACATCACATTCATGGTAACAATGGGAATCATGCAAAAACCTGGGGTGATACTAATTAGTAGCGCTCTCAGGAAAATAGGTCTAGGAAGGAGAAATACACTTACTTTCCCTTTCCTAGTAGAACATTTGTGGAGTTCTAGACTTTAGAGTACTTCCAGAATATCTCCAGTCATGTGCTCTGCACTTGACCACTTGTACCATCATCTCCAAACTGGACATCATCCCCTCTCCCTTCTCATATGGATAAAGGATTCTACCACTGGAGCCACCCTGGGCTTTGAGGGGATACCTTTGGCCTTATCTTTCTCAGTTCTGGGTCTTTACCACACTTCTAGGACATTTTACATCCTCTCTACCCCCAGCTTTCTAGTTCCTCATTTCCCTTTTAAGTTTATGTCTTCCTGCATTAGAATGTGAACTCCTTGAGAGCAGGGATTATATTACTTGCTTTTGTTCGTAACCCTAGAGCTTAGTACAGTGCCTGGGACATAGTAAGTCCTTAATAAATGCTCTATCTATTTATCTATCTATCTAGATATATATGTAGCTTCTCTATGAAGTAGCAGATTCTAGAGATAGTGAAGGTGGGTGACGTTCCTGAAAGACTAGCTCTAGCTTCAGCCTCCTAGGTCACAGTGACCTGGATGGGGCTCTAATTGGATAAAAACTCTCTGCGTTCTACAGTGAGATGCTCTGACAGGGTTCTGCAGTTGCCATCTTGAGAATTAGAGTTCCTTATGTGTTCTCACCTGGTAGGTGAGCTCCTTGATGCGCCTCTCGCATTTCCTCATGCCCTTGACCGACTCAGCATTCCGCTTCTGCTCCGACTCGAGCTCGTTCTCCAGCTCCCGCACCCGGGCCTCGAGCTTCTGCAGCTGCTTCTTGCCGCCCTTGAGGGCGATCTGCTCAGCCTCGTCCAGCCGGTGCTGCAGGTCCTTGATGGTCTGCTCCATGTTCTTCTTCATCCTCTCCAGGTGGGCGCTGGTGTCCTGCTCCTTCTTCAGCTCTTCAGCCATCATGGCTGCCTAGGATGAGGGGGAGAACACAATGATTGATTAAGACCCTCCTTCAAGGATCACCAATATTTCATGTTCTATCCTCTATCTCCCAAAATCTCACCCTGGAGTTAAACTGGAAGCCGGACCCATTGGATGAGAGAGCTGTCATTTGGCAGTAGGGTTAGACTTGGTTTTGCATGGCCCCACTGGGAAAAACTGTTAACAGTGAGTGACAGTTTTAGAAAGTCAGATGTCAGCTTAATTTAAGGGAAAATTCCCCAACAATTAAAAGATATGTCCAAAAATGGAATATAGATTGACTGGACATATAGTGGTTTCTTCAAGACTCAAGGTCTTGAAATAGAAGATGGATGACTGCTTCTTAGGGACATGTTACAGGCAATTCCTGTTCAATAAAAGGTAGGACTAGGTAACCTCTGAGGTTTCTCCAAGCTGTGAGATCCTTTATCCGTAATTATTTGTCTGACCTGGATTCTGCTCTTCTCAGTCCCCCTAGTCATTCAAAGTAGGATTATGGTCATTTGGGCTCAGTCCTTCCATTTTTTCCTCTTTACCCCAGAACCATGAGGAAATATAAGAGGCAAAAGGACAAAGCTGGTAACTCACATCAGTGATGGCTTTCTTGGCCTTTTCCTCAGCATTCCTGCACTCCTGTAATGACTCTTCCACTTCCGACTGAAGTTGAGACAGGTCTGCCTCCATCTTCTTTTTCTGGTTGATTAGGCTGGTGTTCTAGAATAGGGGCAGCAAAAACAAGGAGAGGATTTAAGGCTTTTTGACCAAGTTGTGGTTTCAGGTTTCCTATGGAAAAGCTTTGAGGACATTTGGACGTGTTCTAGATCAGAATTGTTGAACATGGGAATGTGGCTTAACGTAGGAATGCCGCCCTCAATACTACTGAGTGCACCCAAACCAGATATAATCAGGAAATATTTAACAAAATAAATAGAAATACAATGAAACACAGATAATGTTAATATGTGGTTTTACAAGTCAACATGTGGCCCTCAGGAATCCTTTTGTTTGGTGGTTTGGTGGCCCCATTTCTCTATGAATTTGGCACCACTGTTCTAGGTAGCTCTTTCAGTTGACTAATCACTAGAGAAAGACCTTACATAGAAGAAAGCCCGGAGTTTTAAATTCTAGTCTGGGTATGAACGTGTTGATACTGGCAGAGGGATAGACTTAGGAATGAATAGAAAAGTTTAAAGGGAGATGGTCTAGTCTTTAGTTACATGGAAACATTCCACAGAAATGTCCTGAGTTACAGTGACAGAATGAATGAGTAATGGATACTGTAGTACTGGAATGAAGGACTGGTCTTTACTATTACTTAGAAAGGAACTAAGCCATTGATTAAGCAGTATTATTTCCCAGATTACTAGATTGGTGAACTCCTCATAACATTAGCATTTTGAGGTTTACAAAGTATTTTCCTAACAAGAAACCTTTGAGGTAGAGATTGTGAACACTATTATCTCCCTTTTATAGATGAAGATTCAGAAACATTAGTTAATTTTCCCATTGTCATAAGGTACTGCTGAGTGGTGGAGTTAGAATAGGAAGTCAGGGCTCTTGGGTCCAACTTGCACACTTTTCCCACTATATCCTATTGTCTCTCTAGGACCCTAGTGTAAGATGACTGTTTTAAGTAGAGTGCTACATTACAGTAAAATCATAAATGCATTTGACTTAAATGAATTCAACCCCATTGGTCAGTGGTCCAACTGCTCCCTCTTGGTCTCCTTCCCCAGGGTCTCCTATACTTAGCCCAACCAAGCCAAGGGATTAGGGTGTAGTTCATATCCTGGAACCCAGTTGGGCTGTGAAAGTTCCTGGGGCTTTCTAAACCTTGCTTCTTTTAACAACCTTGCTTTTCTTAACAACCTTCTCCCTGGGTTGTGATGTCTAGGGTGTGTATAAATCCCAGGTCACACCCAGGTCCAAGGAGAGACTTGCAGCACAAGCACTTGTAGCAAGGAGCCTGAGGATGGAGAAAATGCCCTCAGGGAACCCAGATCATCCTTGTGGGGAGAGAACTAGCATGGAATGCTGGAATTGGAATCAAGAAAACCTGGATTCAAGTCTCACCTCAAATCTTTAATGTAGCCCTGGCAAAGTCCCTTAACTTCAGAGATACAAAGCTACTTAAGTATCTCAGTTTCCTCATCTATAAAATGAGGGTATTTGATTCAATGGCCTCGAAAATACCCTCTAAATCTATGATCCTCTGGGATTGGTGGAGGGAAGGGCTGCTGCTATTTGTTTTGAACTGTTACATTGGAAAAAGAATTTTTCCTATAGTTTAACCCCTTTCACATAGTAAATAATAAATGCTTGAAGACAAGTTGGTCATTGGGTTGTGTGGGAGGTATTTCCCCCTTAAGTTCCATCTGAATAAGAAAGTAATAGCAGTTCTGGCTATTTGAAAGTAGTGAGGGCATGAAGGAAGACTGAAAAGGTATTCAACTCTTATCTGGAAGAAACAAACAGCAAACAGGTGCCTCTGCATGACAATGCTTTGTGAGATAGCCCTTGCTCAAATCTTAGCTCTAGCTCAAACCTCTGGTCAAAGTTGTACAGCCCTCTGATGAGATAGAATTCAAAATCAGCTGATTTAAGGGAGCTCTGTTTTCACTATATGTGATTTTCATCTTACATGTTGACTTTAGATCTTAACTCCTATACAAGATGCTATTCCACCGTATATTGTGAAAACAAAAACATTAGGCCTGAAGTCAGGTGGCTTGGGTTCGAATCTCAATTCTGATTTTTTCTAACTGTGACTCAGTCTATTTAATTTCTCAGAGTCTGAGTTCCCCCATCTATAAAATGGGGATAATGATTCTGATACTATCTACTTCACAAGGTGGTTGTGAAGGAAATGTCTTGCAAACCATTAAGAACTATATAAATGTGAGTTATAAATTTTAGATAATGATATTATAAAAACTGGCTTGAAAGAACTATCCTAGAACATATTGCTAAATTAGATGCTTTCCCTAAAGGAGCAGGACCATGATGTCTTATCTGAACCCTGGTTTGGCAGGAGGTAGAATAATACTTTAAACTTCCATCTTCCCGTAGCAGGTAACCTGCTGGGTACTAGATGTTCATTTAAAAAAAAAAAAGGGATTGAGTTGTGGGTGTTCTGGGTACAGCTATCCAGCAGGTTTTCACCTGCGTAGTGAGCCTCTCACCTGGGAGTGGAGCAGCTGCACCCGCTCACTGGTCTCAATTAGCTCCTGCTCAGCCAGCTTCCTGGCCCTCTCTGTCTGCTCCACCACCTCCCGAAGTTCCTCCAGCTCTGCCTGCAGTAAGTTGTTTCTTCGATCCACAATGGCGATGTTCTCCTTCAGGTCATCGTTGGCCCGGATGGAGTCGTCCAGCTGGATCTGAGTGTCCTGTAGGGGAGAGGGCACTTACATCTAATTCATACATAAGTCAAGACATCACCCGTGATATCATCGGTCCTCTTCGAAAAATGAAGGATGAACAACAACAACAGAGTAGGCTATCCCAAACCTCCTCTGTGTTACTGACCACCCCCACCTCTCTCTTTCTGCTTCTAGAGAGGAGCCTGTGACTTGAGGATGAAAAAGAATATTTCCTGGAAAGACAGGAATCATGGATCAGTGGAAAGAGGGCTGGATTTTGAGGCAGAGATCCAGGCTCTATTACCTACTGCTTCTGTGACCATGGATAAAATGCTTCACCTCTCTAGGCCTCAGTTTAATATCTGTGAAATGAGATGTTTTGTCTAAATAACTTCTAAGACATTCATGCATTTGTGGACATTTGTTTTGCTTGAGGGGCAGCTAGGTGGTGAAGTGGACAGAACTCCGACCTTGGAGTCAGGAGGACCTGAGTTCAAATCCAGCCTCACACACTTGACACTTACTAGCTGTGTGACCCTGGGCAAATCACTTAACCCCAATTGCCTCACCCCCCCCCCAAAAAAAGCAAAGCAAAAACATTTGTTTTTCTTGATTATGTATATTTGTTATAAGAGCTTCTCCCCCCTCCCCGCTCCTCCCCCCCCACCATGGGGGTAGGGAGGTGGGAGGAAGAGAAAATAAATACTTGTTAATTTTTTTAAAAAATTCTGAATGACTAAGTTTTCTTCCAAATCTAAATCTATGATTTTGCCCTTCTCTTACCTCCTAGCTCTTCAATCTTTGCTGAGCTGATTCTTGGTCCACATCCCTTCATCTATCAGTGGGCCTGAAGGCCAATTAGAATGGATAGAATGGGAATATATTCAGAATCATCAAATGTTAGAGCTGGAAGGGACCTGAGACATCATTTAGTCCAATCCTTTCATATTATAGATGAGAAATTGGATGCCCAGAGACCCAGGACTCAAGTCTGGATCTCTTTTTCCCCCAGGTCTCTACTGACATTGTCCAGGTCCACTTTGAATAGACAGTATCCATTCACCCATATGTTTATCTTGTTAGCCTTTATTTCTCTCTTCCCTTCTGCCATTTTCCACAGTCTGCTGCCCTACTCTGCAGATGACAAATGCAGCCAGATGGTAAAGTGGAAAGAATGTTGGTCTTAGAGTCAAGAAGACCCCAGTTTGTAGCCTACCTCCACCAAGTACTAGCTGTGAGATGTCAATAAATTATGTGACCTCTTGGTCTCAGTTTCTTCATCTGTAAAATGGGGATACTAATAGCACCTACCTCCCATGGTTGTAGTGATAATCAAATGAGATAATACACTTAAAGTGCTTTATAAACCTTAGAGCACTAAATAAATACTAATTATCTTTCCTCACTTGCCCAGGGGCTTCAGTTTCACTTTCTTCTAATCCCTTCATTCTGTTACCTTTAGATGGGCCTGGGCTATCTTTAAGTGCTTCTGGGCCTCAGAGGACATCCGATTTGCCTGGCTCAGCTGGATCTCCATCTCATTGAGGTCTCCCTCCATCTTCTTCTTCACTCGAAGGGCCTCATTCCTGCTGCGGGTCTCAGCATCGAGGGAGGTCTGCAGGGAGTCCACCACCCGTAGGTGGTTGCGCTTGGCCTGCTCCATCTCCTCATCCTTCTCTGTCAACTTCCGTTCAATCTCTGCCTTGATCTGGTTGAATTCCAGCTGTGCCCGGAGGATCTTGCCCTCCTCATGCTCCAAGGAGGCCTGGGAGGATGAAGAGGAGAAAGGAACTGAAGACCCACTTTTAATGTTGAAGGGGCATGTTAAGAGCCAGGGAGGGATAGATACCAATGGTACGTGCAAGGAATTACAGGTTGATGGAAACAGAGCAAGAGAGACATAAAGAGGTAAGGGGATGTGGAGTGTGATGCCAAGAGGAGAGGAATATGCTGCCTGGAAAAAGTGATGTAGTAGAAGGAGCCCTAGCAGAGAAGGAGCCCTGGATTCTAGTTCCATTTCTACCATTGACTTTCTGAGCCTCAGTTTTCACATCTGTAAAGCAAGGATTAAAAAAACCAGCCCAATCTACTTCACAGGGGATATCATGATTGTCGAATGAGGATATGACTGTGAAGTGTGTTGTAACCATCCATTGTTTTATAAAGTGAATTGTTCTTCACTGCTTCTGATAGAAAATATATGTATTTTTTAAAATCACCACCTGGACCCAGCTCATGATGCTTTCCTTAGTGCAAGTCTGTGTCACCTTTTCCTTAGAGGCAGCCATATAGAATATGGCACCTCTACATAGCTGGCCTGGGGCATCTTTGAGGAAGGTGAGACGTGGGGGAAACCTGCAGGGAGATGCTTTTTCTTAAAGTGTAAGGACGTGGAATCTGAGAGGAAGGGAGAGAGCATTACCAGGCCGGAGTCAAAGGAGGAGATAGATTTTAACAAATGGATCAAGCAGTTGGCCTGAAATGGTTTCCATTCAATCTTGGGGATGGGGTGGGGTTAGATAGAGAGATAGAAGGAAGAGACAGAAAGCAGAAGTCAGCCCCTGTCTCACCTCTGCTTCCTCCAGAGCTGACTGAAGCTCCAATTTCTCAACTTCCAGCTGCTTTCGGATCTTCTCCAGCTCATGGACATTCTTTCCCCCTTCTCCCAGTTGCTCGGTCAGGTCTGAGATCTCCTCTGTGCAAGGGGAGAGATGGGAGAGCCTCAGGGACTGTGGGCTCCCTTTCACACCGCTGTTCTTCTCCAACACTTTCCCCAGCTGCTGCTTCCTTTACCCTGATCCCTCCCTGACTCACCCTGGAGGTTCTTGTTTT
>NW_020954672.1:3896129-3903322 GCF_900497805.2 Vombatus ursinus
CTCCTTTTCTTCCACACCTTGTCCAAGTTTCTCTGAATCTTATCAAGGACCAAGGATGGGGACTGGCTCACTCAACAAAGTCTCCAGGCTGCCCTCCCCTCAGCCCTATTCCTGGGCCTCCTTCCATACCCACTCCCTGGCCCATTTCTCTTCTACACCCTCACCTTCCTTGCCTTCATCTTCCTTGGCACTCCCAGCCTCCCATCTCCCCATCCTCTTGGCTTCCTCTCCCCCAATCTCTCTCTTTGCCTCCTTCTCCATGCCTGGGCTCTTCCCTCTGGGCATCGCTCAGCTTCTCTATGGTCTTCTTTGGACCTTTTTACTCTTATCTAGCTTTCTCTTCTTTCTCTTCTCTTCTATCCCCATTGTAGAGATTCTACCCCCTTATCTTTCTTTCCTTCTTCATCTTTAGCATGGCCCACCCAATAAAAAGGATTGAATCTGGAGTCATAGCAGGTGGAATTGAACCCCGGATTTACCACCTGATACCTGCGTGACACTGGGCAAGTTAATTTCTTCATCTGTAAGATGAAGGCATTGCCATAAACGTCCTTTAACATCCCTTCAAACTCTAAAGCTTGTATTGGATGAGCCCTCTGACCCTGTGGCAGTCCCTCTCCATCCTGCCTGTGCTCACCTTGTCAAAGTTCCTCTGTTTCTTGTCCAGAGCAGCAGCGGCAGCATTGGACCGTTCCACATCCACCATTAGGTCCTCGATTTCATTCTGCAGTCGGTGCTTGGTCTTCTCTAGGGATGAGCACTTGGCATTCACAGCCTCCACGGCCTCCTCTGCATCTTGTAGCCTCTGGGCCAGCTTCTTCCTGCCCAGGGTGGAGGTGAGAGGCAAAGCGAAGCAGCATGAATCTTCCGGGAAATGATTCCTGGGCACTCCTATGGCCTGCAAGGCCACATGATAAATCTAGGACCTTGTTAGAGAAACCTAGAGCAGCCTGAGGCTAAGTACCAGAGTGATCTAGGCAACACACAAACAGCACCAGTGACTCAAGACCAGCAGTTACTGAGAGCCTTAGAACCCTTCTTAGAGAGACCTAGAACAATCTTCAGTCAGGCATCAGAGTGATCAAATGGCATAGTGACTGAAAGAGGAGCTAAGTGATCCATTGCTAGAGTAACTTAGAACAGATAATCCTAGAACAGGTACCAGCACAATCTAGAGCACACAAAAATGACACAGAATCTCCATGACATTGACTTAAGGAACACCAACACCACACTCAAAAAACCTTTACAATCTGGTGTGAAGTTCTAGATAAAAAATATGATGGAAAAGTACATTTTTTATATTCTCAGCCACGCAACCCTTCCCAGGGCTTCAGTGCCCTGTTACATGTTGTAACTCTCTGCACACAGACAAACCTTTTGTTCGTCTTATATTCAAATCCAAAACATAACGCGAGCAAAAAGCTTCCCTGAGAGGAGAAGATGCAGGAGCAGGGGAAGGGATTTGTTTCTCACCCCCAAAGAGCTTTTTGAAGAGAAGTCTGGCCCCTGAGTCCTGAGCCTTGTTTATGCTCTAATTAGTGAGACAGGGGGACTGGGGAGACCCCAGGGACTCACTTGGCCTCCTCTAGCTCCTCAGTCCTCTGGATGGCGTCCGTCTCGTACTTGGTCCTCCACTGTGCCACCTCTGAGTTGGCCTTGGACAGGACACGCTGCAGCTCAGCCTTGGCCTCAGTCTCCTCCTCATACTGCTCCCTCAGGAGGTCGCAGTCGTGGCGGGCTGACTGCAGGGCATGCGCTAGGGCATTCTTCGCCTGGGAGTAGGGTTGGTGGAAAAGGAAGAGAATATGTATGTGATCCATTTCTGGGTGTAGTAGTGAGGATAAATCCTATGTTCCATCCCCCATGATAGCTTTCTTTTTTCTCGTTAGTTTCCTTACTATTAACTTCTCGGAGTCCACCCTTAGTCCTTATCCCCAGTCAATACGTTAAACAAATCCACAAGTATTTACTGAGAATTTACTCGATGTCACAGGATCACAGATTGAGAGCTAGAAGGGTCCTCAAAGGCTATTGAGTCCAACCTCCTTATCTTACAGACGATGAAACTGAGGTACAGACATTAAGTAGCTTGCCAGGGTCAAATAGCTGGGATGTATCTGAGGTGCGTTTTGAGCCTGGGTCTTCCTGACTCCAAGTTCAGCATTCTATTCACCATTCCATGCTGTCTCTAGGATTTAGAGCTGGTAGACTCTTCAAGATCCTAGTCTGACCCCCTCGTTTTCCAGATGAGGAAACGAAGGCCAAGAAACACTATGACACTTGGCCAAGGTTACATAGTAAGTAGTTGAGCCAGGGTTCAAAGCTATATCTTTTGACTTCAGAGACTATATTGCATCTTCACGTTCCACCAAGGGTGTTCGTTCCTCCCATTCTTGCTGTCTCTCCATTTCTTTTCGTCCTCAGCTATTTATCTATTCACTCTCCTTCTTTCCCTAGATCATTTCTAAATCCTTCATACTCAATGATTGGGAACAGAAGCCTCTGTTGAGCTCAAGTTGGTGAATGAGACGGAGAGAACTGAGGGGTTACTGGATCGGCAGGGGCCAAGCATCCCTTGGGATACATTCCTTTGGGAGGTCTGGGGAAGCAATAGGCAGGGGGTAGGTCTCATCCTGGGGACTGAGGGAAATGGGGGAGTTGAGGTAGTTGCTAATTTCTGCTCTCCACCAGAAGAGTGCTTAGGGGACTGGACATGGATGAGGAGTCACAAGCCTCACCTTGACCTCCTCTTCCAGTTGCCTCTTGAGATCTTCCATTTGTTGGGTGTAGGTGAGTTTGCCTCGAGTCAGCTGGGAGATCAGAGCTTCCTTTTCATCCAGCTGGCGGGACAGCTCACCTGGGGAAGGAGAGAGCGCGTATTTAACTCCTGAAGGTCAGTAATCCCCCTTTCCTATCCAAAACCCTGTCTTCACCCTTAGTCTCAGATCTCTGGAGTGATTTGGAACAGGGATGTGTAGGGGGTGTGTGTGTTTAGGGGGGTGGTGCTGGTGGTGGTGACCTTGTGGGCCTACCTAGTAATGTGACTGATTTAGGGAATGAGGCGGCCCAAGCCTGTTCATGTTGTGGGGGAGAGTGTTCACCCTTCACAGCACCCCAGCTCAGCCTAGCCCAGCCTCACCATTTTCTGTCTGCAACTTGGCCCTTTGGCTGGTGAGGTCATTGACAGAACGCTGTGTCTCCTCTGCCTTGCTCCGATGCTCATTCATTTGGTCTTCTAGGGTTCGGCACATCTTCTCCAAGTTAGCCTGATATTGGAGAGAGCAATGAAGAATGGAGGATAGGATGTGGTGTAAAGATTTGGGCCCCAAGAGTGAGGCATTGAAGCTGGAGAAAGCATAGCCAAAGAGACACTAAGGGAAAGAGTTAATGAACAAGAGAAACAGTTGGAGAAAGGGAAGGTGTTGAGTAGAGAAAGACAAGAAGATGAAAGAAGAAAGAGAGTATATAATGCTTTCAGATTTGCAAAGTACTTTACATAGGTTAACTCATTTGATCCTCACAATGACCCTATGGGGTAGGTGCTATTATTGTCCTCATTTTGCATATGAGGAAACAGAGGCAGACAGAGGTTAAGTGACTTGCACAGCGTCTCACAGCTAGTAAGCATCTGAGGTTGGATTTGAACTCAAATCTTTATGAGTCCAACCCCCATGCTGTATCTACTGTGCCACCTATCTGCTTATGATCAAGGAAAGAAGAAACAGTCAGAGAAGGATGAGAAGAAACACACGGGAGATAAAAAAGTGGATGTCAAGATTGATTCACAGAAAGAAGAAATGAAATGGAGAAGAGATGGTGAGTAGCTGGAGCCAGGTAGAGGAAATGGAGGACGAGAGGCCCAGCCACGCCCACCTCCTTCATAGAACTCTCACCTTGATATGTTCATTTTATTTTTTTTTTTGGTGAGGCAAGTGGGGTTAAGTGACTTGCCCAGAGTCACACAGCTAGTAAGTGTCAAGTGTCTGGTCTGAGGCCAGATTTGAATTCAGGTCCTCCTGACTCCAGGGCCAGTGCTCTATGCATTGCGCCACCTCGCTGCCCCTGAGCTCTCACCTTGGCCTTGATGACCTGCTCCATGTTGGAGGTGACATCATCCAGCTCCAGCTTGAACTCGCTCTTCTCCTTCTCCAGCTTCTGCTTCACCCTCTGCAGATTGTCGATCTGCTCTCCCAGCTCGGCCACACTGTCTGCGTGCTTCTTGCGCAGGGCGGCCGCCGTGGCCTCGTGCTGCAGCGTCGCCTCTTCCAGGTCCCTCCGCATCTTCTGGAACTCCGCCTCCCTCTTCTTGTTCATCTCGATCTGGACAGAGGTGGCCCCTCCGGCCTCCTCCAGCCTCTCGCTGATCTCCTCCAGCTCCCGGGATAAGTCTGAGCGCAGCTTCTCCACCTTGGCCCGGGCTGTCTCTCTGCTTCCAGCTCCTCCTCCAGCTCCTCGATTCGAGCCTGGGGACAGAGAGAAGAGATGTTACTTACTCAGAGATGCAGAGTCTTCCATTATGGAACTCCCAAGTCAGCGTCTAAGTTCTAATTTGTCATGTTCTAAAAGTTATAGGATCATCAATTTAGAGCTAGAAAGGATTTATGAGGTCATGCTGAACCCAGCCTTCATTTTATATATAAGGAAACTGAGGCTCAGAGACATCAAGTGACTTACACAGTAAGTATTGGAGGTGGGATTTGAATCTAGGTCTTTCTGACTTAATGTCCAGCACTCTATCCACTCTGCCACATTGCCTCTCTGACTATAGCATCCCTGAGGCCTAAATTCTATAGGATCTA
Organism: Vombatus ursinus; assembly: GCF_900497805.2. Lineage (NCBI taxonomy): Eukaryota > Metazoa > Chordata > Mammalia > Diprotodontia > Vombatidae > Vombatus > Vombatus ursinus. The sequence goes on from NW_020954672.1 coordinate 3,900,932, forward strand.
AGCACTTCTGAAAATCACCTTGAAATGGACCTTCATTTTTTTAGAGAAGACTTTGGAGGATAACACACTGCTTACAGAATGAAAGATATTGAAACTAGCTCTTGAAGTCCTTTGTTCAGAGGTCTGTGATTGCCATTTAAAATATTTTTGTAGTGTCTCGAATGGGACGGGGGGAGTCCTGTATCTCTTACTGAAGACCGAAGGACCAACAATCTGATCTAGAACTTTTTAAAAGTCAAAGAATCAGGTTGAAGCATTAGCCTTTAGAGATATGGAAAGGTCATACTCTTGAGGCGATTGGGGTTCAGTGACTTGCCCAGGGTCACACAGCTAGTAAGTGTTAAGTGTGTGAGGCTGGATTTGAACTCAGGTCCTCCTGAATCCAGGGCTGGTGCTCTATCCACTGCGCCACCTAGCTGCCCCTGACCAGCCCCTTCTTGAGAAGGCTTTCTTTTGCCTGCGTTCAAAACCATCATCATTTTCAACATTAATTCCTGGAAATCAAGAAAATAGGTCTAATTTTATCCTATCACTGGCCAAATACTGTTGTGGAGAAGAACAGTGAGAGTAGGCAAAGCCCATTGTTGAGTTTTTGTAGACATTTTTGGAATAAAGAGAAAATGAGAGGGAGGAAGAGGATAAGAGAGGATTTGAATCCATCCTCTACCACATATCATCTGTGTAAACTTGGGCAAGTCATTGAAACTCTTTAGACTTTGTTTCCTCAACTATAAAATGAGGAAGTTGGACCAGAAGGTTCTAAATCTCTGATTCTATGAGAAGCGATAAAGGTTAAGTGACAGAACAGTGAAATGAAAGATAAGTGGTACTCGGGTTGATTCAATGATTGCTAAGGGCCTTCTAATTTGAGAATTCTGAATCTGTCATGAGAATGGAAAGGAAAGAAGGAGAGAACTCAGACAATAATTCTGGGAAATATAAGCCAGTGGAGAAAAGCCTCTTGGTTTCTTTGGCCCAAGGGAAGGAGGGAGGTGATAGACTACAAGTGTATGAATGGCTATTACTGGCAAGAGTTGCAGTTCACTTGTTCCCATTGCCATGGCAGGATAAGTAGACTTCAATGTCCTCCCTAAGGAGGTTCTAGTAATATCAGGCAATAGTACTGTCCTCAGGAGGAAAGGAGTAAGTAACATGGTCTACTCAACCTGGATTGGTAGTCAGTTAACCCAGGTTCAAATCTTGAACATATTACTTATTACCTGAAAGGTCATTGGAAAATCACTTAAGTTTAAGTGATTTAAGTTAAGTCCTGAGCCTTAGTTTCCTCAGTTGTAAAAATGAGAGACTTGGGTTAGATGTTCTCTAAGTTTCCTTCTAGTTCTGACATCCTCTGAATTCCCACCATGTTGAGCTTTAAAGCAAGTTAGAACCCTGTCTGGTGGGTTGGGTGTCCATTTTGTGATGACTCGTTCCCCCTACCCACAACCTAACTCAGTATAAAGATGGTGCCTGTTGAGGCTAAGTATAACAAGCAAGTTCCTGCTTTTCATCCAGAAAAGGGCTTGATAATCCTTCTTGGGATTGTTGGTGTATCTCCATTTTCTTCTTGACTGGTTCATGATGGAGTTCTAGTCCTCAACCTTATCCAACAAGGTCTAATCATATGAACCAAGGGAGCTATGGAAGGACTGGTTGGGGAAGCCAAGAACTAGGCAAAGGGTTTCTGTGCCTCATGACTCATGTGCCCACCTTATTCCCAGGCCTTACCTGGAGTTCTTTGAGTTTCTTCTGCAGTTGGCTGCCCAGAGCTTGCTCATCCTCAATTCTTGCATTAAGAGCATTCAGTTCAAAGTCCTTCCTGTAGAAAAGGAAGGTGTGAGGATAAGAGAGAGACAATAGGCAGGTGTTTTGAAAGGACCTCACTACTTATGCTAGGTGCTGCAGTGGATAGATTGCTGGGCCTGAAGTCAGGAAGACCCATTTTCCTGAGTTGACAACTGGCCTCAGATACTTACTAGCTGTATGACCCTGGGCAAGTCATTTAACCCAGTTTGCCTCAGTTTCTTCATCTCTAAAATGAGCTGAAGAAGAAAATGACAAACTACTCCTATATCTTTGCCAAGAAAACCCTAAATCGGGTCACAAAGAGTTGGACACGCCTGAAACTACTGAACTTATGGAAAGGTGACAGATACCTTTAGGGTATACTGAAGTTACTACAGAAGAAGCCCAGTCACCTACATCTTCTATACTCACAGTTCTATACATTGAGAATTGGACACTATCATAGAGGAAAGACCTTTTGCCTAAGAGTCAGTAAACCTGAGTTCAAGTCAAGATTCTGTGACTAACTAGCTGTGTAATCTGGAACAAGTCACTTAAACCCTTTGGGAGTTTGGGGGGTTTTTTTTTGTTTTGTTTTATTTTTGG
>NW_020954672.1:3903369-3912072 GCF_900497805.2 Vombatus ursinus
CTCCAGGGCTGGTGCTCTATCCACTGTGCCACCTAGCTGCCCCTGGGAGTTTCATCCCCCTGGGAGTTTAGTTAGACTAAATTGATGTTTGAGTTTCTTGTAAAAAAAAACTCATTGAAAATAATCTTGATGACCTGTACTCTTCTAACTCTAAAATTCCATGGCTCTGTGATTTTGTGATCTTAGATGTCATTTAACCTTTTTTGGTCTGAGTTCCCTAATTTGTAAAATGGATACAATATTTGCCCTACATACTTTATTGCTTATTTTAGAATCTAGTAAGACTATTCATTCATTTATTCATTTACTCATATTTCTGAACAAAATTTTAATAAGAATAGTGATTATACTTTATATCTGCATAACACTTTGAAGTACTATACAATTTTGAGGTATTGTTTTTATGAAAGAACCCTAATGAGGTTAGGTAGTTGGGAATCTCAGAATACCACAATCTCTAAAAAATGGAAATCAAGGCTTACCCGGAGGGCAATAGAGAGACATATAGTGGTTATAAGCAGACTGTAGTAGATCACCAAGGACAACTAGTGCACATGAAATCACATAAAAGATATAATCAAAGACACATATTGCTAGAAGAAGATGTATGGCAAGTTATGTTAGAAGAGCAAAGGATAACAAAAAGACAGCCCTTGGCTTCATTGATTACCCCTACCCTCCTTTAAGAAGGCAGAAGGCAGGAACTTAGGCCTATCTGTGTGATGCCATAACAAAAATAATCTTTCTTAACTAAGTAAGGGATGGGAAGATGTTGGGAGACACTGTACTTTTTCAGCCGCTCATCCAACTGCTGCTTATCATTCTCCAGGTCCATGATACTCTCCTGGGTCAGTTTCAGGTCACCTTCCAGCTTTCGCTTTGCCCTCTCTAGATCCATCCGAATCTTCTTCTCCTGTTCCAGGGATCCCTCCAGCTGGCATGGAGAAAGAAAACAGGTCACCAACTCAGGGTGAGATGGAGATCCTGTCTTGGTAATTTTGTGAGGTCAATCACCCCAGGAATTGAGAAATCACAAGAGGGGGACAAATTGGACTTGGGAGAAGTCCAGTTCTAGAAAGATGTTGGTTAAGATTCTACTAGACAGACATCACTAGAGATCTACAAATGAACCCCCAAATTTATATGGAATGATCACTAAAGATTAGATTTCATGTAAAACCTTAGGATCCTTAACAATCCCTTTTTAAATGAAACACACAATTTTTTAGGACTAGAATCCCTTCCCAGTGGATCAAACCTTCCAAACTTCCTGACCAAGGCAGGGAAAATGGGCTTGAATCTGGGAGATCCCTCACCCACCTCTAATAACACTGATGAGATTAGGTTAATGACTAGGATCTAAGAATCGTCCTACCCACCACCCTGCTAAGGCCAGACTAATATGGTATTCCAGTCCGACAACTGACCATCTACTTACATCATCCACTTGCTGTTCCAGCTTGACCTTGGCCTTAGTTAGGGTGTTGACCTTGTCTTCCTCAGCTTGTAGGTCATCCAGTGCTTGTTGGTGGGCTTCCTGCAGGGCCTTCTTTTCCTTGGTTAGCTTGGCGATGATCTCATCCAGCCCAGCCATTTCCTCTGTTAAGTTCTTGACCTAGCATCCAAGAAACCCCAACCCCATTGAGGCCACTGATGGCACACCACGTGTGGTACCATAAGATTGTATTCAAAGGAAGTTCCCAGGGATTCAATACCAGGGACCATGTATCCCCAGACGCCACAGGGATCAGAGGTGGAAGCTGGTTAATCATGACAACTCCTTTGATGTGGGAAAGCCCAATGTACAATGATAAGTACTAGGTCCATGAGCCCAGAGTTATTAAAGAAACCAGACAATGAACTGGAATGAAACAGCTTTGCTTCTCTCTCTTAAATATTTTCTCTAGATTTTCATAGGAAATTTGCTGGGGATTGGTCAGGAATATGAATGTATTTCCTATAGGATGATGATAATTTCTCCTACCTAGTCTAGTGATGAGGTGCAAGAGAAGGAAGGAAAGACTAGGAAGGAGAAGAACTCAGTAAATGTGAACATGGTCAATGTACATTTAGGAAAAGTAAACATTCTGGTGGAAAGAGTAGATCATCATAGCTGTCCTAGTGGAAGTCAATACTATGAACTGTTGTGAAAGAAAGTAGAATAATATTGAGTTTTGCTACGAAGAATATGGTTTGAAAAAATAGGAAATTATCCCTCAATTATGGTCAATGTTTTTTGGTACTTTGACCACTTTTGGACTCTGTTTTAAGAAGTGTGCAGAGAAACTGGAGAATTCAGAAGACAGAAATGGATGCAATGTTATGGAGATAGTAAATGTAAAAGGAATTTGAAAAGAAAGTTTTCAAATGACTTATTAGGCTGAAAAAGGTACTCCTAAGGAAAAGGTAATTAAATTGATATTTTTGTTGTTGTTTATTTGTTTTCAGTTGTGTCTGACTCCTCATGACCCTATTTGGGGTTTTCTTGGCGAAGATAATGAAGTGGTTTGCCATTTCCTTCTCCAGTTCATTTTACAGATGAGAAAACTGAGGCAAACAGGTTTAAGTGACTCGCCCAGGGTCACACAGCTAGTAAGTGCCTGAGACCAGATTTGAATTCACAAAGGTGAGTCTTCCTGACCCCAGGTCTGGCACTCTACCCACTGCACCACCTAGTTGTTGAGTTGTCATTGAGTTCCAATGTCAGCTTGGAAAAGAGAGAGTCAAAGGGGAATTTAATAACAATTTTCAGCTCTGTAGAACTAAATATAGAGAGGAGCTCTTCTCCAACTTCACTGACAACTGATGTCAGGGGTGGATTTTTTTTTTAACCATAAGGAAGACCCTTTTGGTAGAGAATGAAGAGTTCAAGTTCTGGGTTGAGGGCTACAGGGAAGCTGTGGGAGATTCATCCTTCCAGGTCTCTAAGAAGAGGATGTGGTTCCATTGGTCTGGCCTGAGTTAGGTGCAGCGTTGTGATGGTTACTCCCTGAGTGACCACGGGCAAATAATTTTATTTCCCCATGCTTCTGTTTCCTCATCTATAAAAGGGTGGGTTAGACTACATGGTTTCTGAGGATGCTTCCAGCCCTAAATCTATGAACCTATGATTCTTTGAATGGATCAGGCATTTATTAAGAGATCTTTGACAGCTGGAGAATTTAAAATCCTGTGAACCTGGGTACCACTAGCAGCCATGTTGGCTGGAATCAGCTAGGTGGGAACCCCTGCTCACCTTGTTCTCCGTTGCATGCTTCTCCTTCTCCACCTTGGCCAGGGTCAGCTCCAGGTCGTCTATGTCCCTCTTGAGCTCTGAGCACTCATCCTCCAGCTTTCGCTTCTTGGCTGTGAGCTCAGCATTCATCTCCTCCTCATCCTCCAGGCGCTCTGTCTGCTCCTTCACCTTGGCCTCCAGCTGGATCTTGTTTTTGATCAGCTGGTCACAGCGCTCTTCTGCATCTGCCAGGTTGTCTTGTTCCTGAGGGCAAGGGCAAGGGTGATGAGAGTTTTCAAGTCCATTAGCTGGGTCTGTGTCCTCATTCCAGTGAGGAAGGGGGTAAGAGGAGAAAGAGGCCCTATCCTCATAGGGGATGGATAGTGACCCCCTATCTTTAGAGTCAGACCTTCCTGGGGCTTCCCAGCCTATATCAGCTTTCAGAGAAGGCAGAAGGAGAAAGGAACTGGAACACTGGGGCTTAGAATGAGGAAGCACTAGAGAGGGAATGATTCAGGGATTTCTTGAAGTGAATAAAGAGCTGGCCCAGCCCAGGTTCAAATCCTGCTTCTGACACATACTGACTGTGTGCCTCTGGGCAAATTACTTATCTTTCTGGGATGTTATAGGCAATTCTTTAAAATTATAGGTAGAAGAGAAAGTGCTGACTTGCATTGGTAGAATTAATGAAATTAATGAAAATTATTATTAATAATTATCTATTAATGAAAATACAGGTCTAATCCCTATCTCCACCTTTTTTTTTCTGTCCTCCTTTTCCTTTCCACTTGGTAGGAGGAAGGAGAGAATGAGAAATGAGTGAAGACAAGGAAAAGAAAGAAAAGAATGTCAAGAAATGACTCTGCTGCAATATTTCGATGGATCTGGGATTTAATCAGGGTGGGTAAGCTCTCTTACAGTGCAGATTGCAACTACTCTAAAGAGGCGATTATTTAACTCTAGTGAAAGGAAAATATAATTAGGGATGAAGAGATCTGGGTTCTGGCCCCAGCTCTGCCTCTCACTTGCTGGGTGACTGAGGCAAGTTATTTAATCTCCCTGAAACTCCCTTTTCCTATCTGAAAAGCGGGACTAATAATACCTCTCCTTACAGGGATTTTGTGAAGGTCAAATGAGAAATTAGGCGTTAAGGTGCTTTGGAAAGCATTCAACATAGTAAAAAATACAATTATCAGATACATAAACCTATCAGAAGAGCACAGTCCCACTGGGATATAAGCAAGGGAGATGTGGAGGGTTTGGGGTTTGGGAGTTAGGACATTTGCTCACTGCTTAGTGAGAACCCTCTGGTATGCTCCTTGAATGTGTTGTTTCTAGAAACCTTTTCTTGGAGGGAGAAGGAACCAAGATGGTGGATTCAGTGCCATTGGGCACGTTCTTGCTGTGGATATGGGGAAATTGAGGAAAGAGAGTAAGAAAGAGAAAGCTGGGGGATGCTCTTGGGTCTTACCGCCTGGACTTGTAGCTGTAGGTCGTTTTTCTCCTGCAGCAAAGACACCATCTTCTCTTCCAGTTCCTTGCGTCTTGCCTCTGACTTCTCCAGGGCTTCCTTGAGCTTCGCAAACTCTTCCTTCATGGTGGCCATCTCCTTCTCTGTCTCTGCACTCTTCAGCAATGGCTTGATCTTGAAGAAAAGCTTCATCCAAGGCCAATTCTTGACACTCATGAAAGCTCGAATATTCCATTGAATTATCAACAGGGAGTCTCTGTGGAAACCAGGAGAGAGGAGTCAATGGGAAGCCACTCACATCCACCCGCCTTTTTGTCAGGCCCCTGAAAAATCTTCTCTACATGCGTAGTTCCTACAAGTGTGATATGCCCACCCTGGCCACCAACCCTTTGGACACTGCCTCTGTGTTTCTTCCTTTTTGAAGACTAGTGGGAACATTTTCCATGATGTGGCCCAGCACTTAAATGGAGGCTGGGGAACCTTTCCCATAGCATTTTTTACCTTCTTTCCAGGATCTTTTTGAATTCCATACGAGAGAGAACGCCTCTGGATTGGGCCTGGATCCGGGTGATGATGCGGGAAAGTCTCTCATCTCTCATCTCCTCCAGAAGGCCCAACAGTCCAGCCTTGAAAAACACCTGAGAAGGAGGTATGTGTGTTATAAAGAAGGAGAGTGAAGGTTATCTCAATTGGAGAAGTTTTGATAATATTCCCGGGCAAAAATTAGGAGGGGAGGGATAAAGGACTAGGGGAGCTGAGGATGTGTATCCATTATGAAGGATATAATATATGAGATTCCAAAGCCTAGTGGTAGAGATTTAATTCCTTTTTCCTAGTATGTTCTCCCAGACACCAGAGAAGAGTTGGGACATAGGGAGAAAAAAAGAAGAAACAGGATGGCAACGGTGAAATAAGTAAGACATGGTGAGTAGTAAAGGACTAGCAGGATCTCCTTTCTTCCCTCTGCTCTTCTCCCAGTTATGACCTTCTCCCCTTGGGGAAGTCCTTACATTTTCCCAGAGAGCCCTCTCCTCTGTGGTCCTGTCTCCCTCACCTTGGTGTGGCCGAACTTGTACTGGTTGTGGTCAATGTCTAAGGAGCCAAGCAGCTTCTCTGCCCCCTTCCTGCTGTCGATGAACTGGCCCTCAGGGATGGCTGCTGGGTTCAGAATCCGATACCTGAGGGGAGAGGTGGAGATAGTCATCTCACTCTCTGTGTGGTTCTTGAGAATGATGCTGCTTGGGAACAAGAACATCTACCACCAGCTCTACCCACCTGTGACCCTACCCCACCCTCCAGATGTGAATGTTTTCCCTGAGCGGCCCACACCCACCTCTGTCGGAAGTCCCCATAGAGGATGCGGTTGGGGAATCCCTTCCTGCAGATTCGGATCCCCTCAAGCACCCCATTACAACGTAGCTGGTGCATTACCAAGGGGTTGTCCATCACTCCTGTGAATAGGAGAGGAGAAAGAAAAGATAGATGAGTGAGGGGCTAGAGAAACTGCGAGGTTATGGAAAAACTATGGGGGTGGAAAGCATTGTGTGATTTGAGGGAGAATGATGGTAGAGAACAGAGCTCCCTTTTTTTATAGGATGTCCCTCCAGGATAATGGTTTGGGAAGTGTCTCAGCAAGGGATTGTCCTTGGGCTGTTCATGCCCTGAAATGGTCTGAGGTCTCCTGGAGGTCCTGATCTCACCTGGAGACTTGGTCTCATTGGGAATGATGCAACGCACAAAGTGGGGATGAGTAGAACGGAGGTTGGTCATGAGTTTGTTCAGATTCTCCTGAAGTCAGAAAAGAAGGAGGAAGAGGAGGAAAAAATGAGAAAGAAAATAAGAGAGGAGAGGGGAGAGAAAGATCAGAGAAGAAGAGGAACTGTAAGAAGAAGAGGGAATTGGAGGCAAAAAAAAGAGAAGGGAAAGGAAAATAATGGAAGCAGGTGATGAGGAGAAAGAAAAAGAGAAAGGAGAAACAGGAAAAAGGGAAAAGAAAGTGGAAAAGGAAAAAATGAAGGAGAATAAAGTGAGGAGAAGGTAAGATGGGAGATGAGGTGGGGAGAGACAAAAGTGGTGATGAAATAAAAAGAAATAGGAAAAGAGGAAAGCGGAGAAAATAGTGATAGCCAAAGGAAAGAGTGTGGAGGGAAGTGAGAGGAAGAAGGGGGAAAAAAGGAGAAAGGGGTAGGAGAGAAGGATCTAGCCATCAGGGAACTGTGAGGGCCATGGATCTGATGTGAATGGAAGGGGGACACTCACCCTGTGCAGGGCAGACACCGTCTGGAAAGAAGAACCCTTCTTGGCTTTGCCTTTGCCCTTCTCAACAGCTGAAGAAAAGACAGTCAAGAAGAAAAACAGTTAGTCTTAGCATGAAGACAAGGTCAGGGAATAAGGAACATTGACGATTTCTTTGTAGTTCCATCACCCAGGTGGCCTGTTAGATTGGCTACTCCCTCCCCCAAAAGGTCAAATGCTGATATCTTGGTGTTCTTATCTTTCCCACTGGATATGCAAATCTTGCGGTATAACTTAACACCAGGGTGTCTTTAACAACCCACTATTTCTATGTCCAAGGGACATTTCCTCAGGTTCCACTGATTGGTCCTCTGGGCACCCCATTTCCCACTCTGCTTACGTGCGTCAGCCCCAGCATAGTTGGCAAATAGGGTGCTGAGCAGCTTGAGGGAAGACTTCTGGTAGAGGGCCACCACGGTCTCGTTGAGTGGGTCCTTGTTCTTCTGCAGCCAGCCCAGGATGTTATAGTCCACGGTGCCAGCATAGTGTATCAGGGCGAAGTGGGCTTCCGGCCTCCCTTTGATGTTTCGGGGCTTCTGGAAGTTGTTGGACTTGCCCAAGTGGTTGTCGAAGAGTTTGGCCTTGAAGGTCATGTCAGTGGCCTTGGGGAACATACACTCCTCCTCTAGGATGGACATTATGCCCATGGGCTGTAGAGGAGGAAGAACAGAAATGGGGCAGGGAAGAAGGAAAGGAAATAGATGATGGGAGGTAGAATTCTGATTCTAAAGGTGAATATGAAATGGTATTGATATAGACTTTCTAGAGAGAGGAGGTCTTAGTCTCTAGGAAACAGTGTATTGTAGAGAAATGAAGTTGGAGTTGTACACTTTGGTTTGAATCCTGGATCTGCTCCTTATTACCTATGTGACTTTGAGCAATTCACCTAAGTTCTCTGAATCTCAGAGAACTCATCTGTAAAAAGAAGTTTGGACCATGATAACCTCTAAAGTCTCTTCCTGTTTGAAATCCTATGATATCCATGTGAAACTTTAAGAATGTGGCAGCTAGTCATCATCTTCATCATCATCATCATCATCATCACTATTTTTTGCTGCTACCACATTCTTTAACTTCTTGAGTTGTTGGAGGTAAAAAGTGTGAGCCACCCTCCCTGCCCCTTGCTTCACTCCCAGATTTCCTGTTGTGATGATAACTGGAAGTCAGACCAGCCAGATATACTAGATCAGTGGTATGGAGGAAGGGATACCCTGATGGAGAGGGAGGGCTGGGGAGGGACCGAGACCACAGGTCCTAGGGAAGGGAAAGGCTTCTCTTGATCCTAATAATTCCAGAAGGGACTGAAAGAAAAGGACTGAGTGGGACAGGTAGGTGTCAAAGTGGATGGAGCACCGGCCCTGGAGTCAGGAGGACCTGAATTCAAATCCGGCCTCAGACACTCACTAGCTGTGTGACCCTGGGCAAGTCACTTAACCCCAATTGCCTCACCAAAGAAGAAAAGAAAAGAAAAGAAAAGGACTGAGAAGAAGGGCTCAGGCTACTATGATTCTAACTTATCCTTAGACTACATGTCTTGGTATGGACATGATACTGTCCCTTGGTCTGGGGGCCTGGGCCAAGGAGGTGGGGCCTGGGCACCTTCTCAATGAGGTCGATGCAGGCCTGCAGGTCCATGCCAAAGTCGATGAACTCCCACTCAATGCCTTCTTTCTTGTACTCTTCCTGCTCCAGCACGAACATGTGGTGATTGAAAAACTGTTGT
>NW_020954672.1:3912106-3917065 GCF_900497805.2 Vombatus ursinus
TTCTCATTGGTGAAGTTGATGCAGAGCTGCTCAAAGCTGTTGAACTGGAGGGCACAGAAGGAAGAGAATGGACAGTCAATCAGTAAACATGGCATATATGCGGGATGGGCAGGACTCTGCCTTCAGCAAAGAGAAAGGGTGCTGTTTATCAAACTGAACTGGTTTGTTGGGGAGTATGGAGGGCTGAAATTGTTAGAGTCAGATGACGGAGAACTCTCTGTATTAGAAAGAGCTGTTCTTTCTCATCCCTCCTACCTTTCTTGCCACCTATGACAAATAGTATTGCCTATTTTCCTACAGCAGAGGGAAGGAGGCATAGGTACTGTTATTCCAGGCTCCCCTCACTTACATCAAAGATCTCAAAGCCAGCAATGTCTAGGACACCAATAAAGTACTGGCGTGGCTGCTTGGTTTCCAGTGTGGCATTGATCCTTGTCACCATCCAATTGAACATCTTCTCATAGACGGCCTTGGCAAGAGCACCAGTGGCATATGCCACCTAGAGGTAGGAGAAGGATACCAATGGTCAGGGTAAAGAGAGTAGGTAGAATTCATAGTCAAGACAGGGAAATCAAATCCATTATCCTAGAAATGGACCACCCCAGCTCATCCCACTAGTATACATGATCTCATTGCCCTTGGGAGAAGACTTACCTGCTGGACGTTCTGCCCCTTGGTGACATATTCATTGCCCACCTTCACCCTTGGGTGGCATAGTCCCTTCAGGAGGTCAGCTGAATTCAGGCCCATGAGGTAGGCTGATTTGTCAGCCTCTAGAAAGATAGACAGTGGAGACAGATGGAGATAGATACCAGTGAGAGAACTGACTCACTTTCAGATCAACTCTATTGTTTCTTCATTAAGCAGCCAATAAATTAATCAAAAAGCATTTATTAAATGCTTTTTACTATGTGCCAGGGATTATAATATTAATAATAGCTAATATGATAGTTGGCATTTATATAATCCTTTAAAATTTTAAAAAATGCTTTACAAATATTATTTCACAATATGTGATCCTTACAACAATACTTGAGGGCAGATGTTATTATTATCCCCATTTTACAGATGAGGAAACCAAGACTCCACAGCTGTGGAGAGAAGGAAAGGCTTTGTATGGAAGTGGCTTTTAGGTTGAATCTTGAAGGAAATTAAGGAGTCTAAGAATATGGAGTGTATTCCAGGCATAGGGGATAGCCTGGGTAAAGGTGTGGTAGAAGGAAATGTAGTCTCATGCATGAAGAACAGTGAGAAAGTCAGTCTGGCTAGCTTGTAGAGAGGGGTGAAGGGAAATAATGGGTAATCAGTCTGGAAAGGTAGTTTGGTGCCAATCTGTGAAGGGCCTTAAATGCCAAACAAAGGTGTTCATATGATCTTAGGGGTAATAGGGGACCATTGAAATTTATTGAGTAGGAGGTGATATAGTCAAAACCACAGTTTAGGAAAATCAGCAGTAAAGAGGACAGATTGGAGACGGGAGAGATTTGAGTCAGGGAAACCAATTAGGAAGCCCCTGCCACAGTCCAGGCTGCCTATCTTCTCACCTTCGGTGCCATCAGGTTCAGCCTGCTCCTCCCTCTGCTTCAACTTAAATTTCATGTTCCCAAAGTGCATAATGGCCCCTGTTAGCTTGTACATGGAGTTCTTCTCTTCAGAAGTGAAGCCCAGGACATCAAAGGCATTCTGTGAACAGGCACAGGATTTGACACGTCTCAAAAACAGGTTGGGCAAAATTCTGTGAGGCCAGGGATGCTGATAAATGCATGTTCACCAGGCCCAACCTCTCTGTCCCTGTTCCATCCAAGAACAGGATTCCCCTGTAGGCCTTTGACTTCCTCTTGCAGAGTAGGTGTTCCTTACTTAGCAGGGAGAGTGGAAGCAGAGAGAAAACAGCTTCTCTGTCTCTCTTGAAGAATCAGCACTCACAGCTCTTTTCACTAGTGCTGTTATGTTGTCTTTGCTGACCTGGAATCTCTCCTCTCTCTGCTTCTCCTGTCTAGACTTTCAGGCCCAGCCTGGTCTCCTGGATTTTGCATTCTGCCTGCTGGCCAGACCTCTCCTGCCTTACCTGAGTCCTTGTCTTTCATCTTACTTGCCTAGGCCAGCAACAGGCTCCTCTGGCTTAGCTTGGGGCAGAGGTGGGGGGAGGGGGCGGAGAGCTCTAGTCTTGGTCCTGCCTGACCCGCTTCCCTTGTCTTAGTGAGACCAGGCAGTCGGGTACAGTGGAAAGAGCCCTGGGTTTAGAGTCAGAGGACTAGAGTCAGCAGGTTTGAAGACCAGCTCTGCCCCTTCCCACCTGATTGACCTTAGGAAAGTCACTTAAACTCTCTGGGCCTCAGTTTCCTCATTAGGGTCTTGGGCTATATGGCCTTTAAGGTCATTTCCTACTCTGAGTCACTGATCCTTATCTTATATTATATTATCTTAAGGCCACAGGGCAAACCTGATCTATTGGATGATTATGATGATAATAGTTAATATTTATGTTGTACTCTAAGGTTTGCAAAGTGCTTTTTACATGTTAACACATTTGATCCTAACAACAACCCTGGGAGGTATGTGTAATTATTATCTCCATTTTACAGAGGATAAAACTGAAAGAAACAGAAGTTAAGTGACTTGCTCAGGGTCAGGCACAAATAAGTACTTGAGGCTGGATTTGAACTCAGGGCTTTCTGATTCTAAGGCCAGCACTTCATCCACTGTACCACCTAGTTGCTGATCCAATAGCATTCTGTACAGAGAGGTAGTATTTCAGTCCTGGCCCCCAGCATGATCTGAGGGAACTGAATTAACTCCACTTGTTCCAGTGCTTGGAACTCCAGTGCCCACCCTCCTCTACCCCTCACTCACATCAGTGGCCATGAGCTCTTCAGAGTCATCTATGGAAGGCACAGTGGTCTCTCCCTGAGAGATGAATGCATAGTCATAGGGGTTGTTGGTAATCAGCAGCATGTCTAGAGAGAAAGACATATAAGTTAGGAAGCTATACAGACCTCTGCCTCTCCCACAACAGCCTGTCCAGATCAGCACAGTAGAGGAGGTGAATGACGTACCACTGCACCTGGGGAGCAGACACAGAGGCCTGGCACAAATAGAGGAGACCACATGCTGTCTCTGAAGAGGTTTTATCTTGTTCAAGAATCCTGACTTACCCAACAGCTCTGGCTTTTTGTTGGACAGGATCTGGTAGAAGATGTGATAATCTCTCTCTGCTTTGAGCTGGAAGATAACCCGGGACTTCTCCAGAAGGTCTGAGAAAGGGGAAGGGAGAGAAAGGATGGTAATGGAAGGAGAGAGACAGGAAGATAGCCAGAGGAGGAGGGGAAAGGAGACACATACAGCAACAGAGAGGCAGGGATAGGAAGACCGAGGGAGGTAGGAAGAACGATATAGTCACAAGCGGAGCAGGTGGAGAGAGAACTCAGGGTCAGCCCTGACAAACTCATGTCACTCACAGGTCTCAATGTCAGCTGATGCCAGCTTCCCTGTTGCCCCAAAATGGATTCGAATGAATTTGCCCTGTGGAGTTGAGGGGAGAAGTGTGAGAGAATTAAGAAGAAGGCTCATATTAAAAGGCATCTCACAGTCATGCCCAAATCCCAAACTGGGAGGCAAGTACCACTCACAAAGCGGGAAGAATTGTCATTCCTCACGGTCTTAGCATTGCCAAAAGCCTCTAGGGCAGGGTTGGCTTGGATGATCTGGTCCTCCAGGGTACCCTAAAGAGAATGAGAGAGAGAAGCCAGAGGTGAGGAACGTTCACCCTTCTCATTTGAATTGCAGCTCCCTGGGAGACCGACAAACCAACCTTTCCTGGGGTTTGTTCCTTCTTGCTTCGGTCCCCAATGGCTGCGATGACTGCAAAGTACTGGATGACTCTCTTGGTGTTGACAGTCTTCCCTGCCCCGGATTCTCCACTGTGGGGACAATCAGTTGGTCAAATGGACCAACCCAAAAAGGATTATTGTACACCAACGGTGTGCAAAGGATTAGATAAGGCAAAATGAAGAGCGGGCAGGGAAGGTTTCTGGGAGGATAAGAAAATGAGAGATGAGCCAGGGAGAGAGGAGATTGAAAAGGAATGAGGAAAAGGAAGTAGAGGGAATGAGAGCAGGGAAGAAAGATAAAGAAAAGAGAAGAATGAGAACATGAACAGAGAAATAAATGAGAAGAGGTAGAAGAAAAGGGAAGAATTAAAGAGAAGGGAAGCTAGAAAGGGAATGATAAAGGAGAGAGAAAAAGGAGAAGGATTTGGGGGAAGGGGGAAAAAGAGGGTTGAATGGTTCAAGATTAGATCTGGGATCCTGGATTTGGGAGTTTGATGGTAGGGGTGCATGCTAGAGAGGAGCAGGATGAGAGGAGCTTTACTCACGTGATGAGGATAGACTGATTTTCTCTGTCTGCCATAAGAAAAAGGGAAAGAGGGAGTCAGGGGCTGCAGAAATAAACTCCCACTTTATCATCTCTGACATTCTTTCTGCCTAACCTTTCTCCCCCCCAACCAGATATTGTCCTTGCTTTTCATTCAGTATCTCCCAATTTCCCATTCTTCTTTCTGAAGAGAAAGGAGGTGAGTATGGGAGTTTCTTCCTTTGGGCTATGCTCAGGAAAGCATGGGGTGTTTTCTTACCTGTCAGCATGTACTGATAGGCGTTGTCAGAAATGGAGAAGATGTGGGGCGGAGCTTCACTCCTCTTTTTGCCCCTGTAGGCAGCGACTACCTCTGCGTTATACACTGGCAGCCACTTATAGGGGTTGACAGTGACACAGAAGAGGCCAGAGTAGGTCTGCAGCCAAGAGAGAGGAAGGTCAGAGACAGTGGGGGGGCAGGAAGGGGAAAAGAAGACTCAAAGATTCAGAAATGAGAAACACACACATAGAGTCTCTTTGTTTCTATCTCTTTGTGTCTCTATCTTTTTCTGTATCTCTATATCTCTATGCCTCTCTGTCTCTGTC
>NW_020954672.1:3917093-3929111 GCF_900497805.2 Vombatus ursinus
TCTCTCTCTCTCTCTCTCTCTCTCTCTCTCTCTCTCTCTCTGTGTGTCTGACTCTCTGTGTGTCTCTTTCAGTATGTCTTTGTTTCTCTTCTCTCTCTGAATCTCTCTTTCCATATCTCTGTCTCTCTTTGTCTCTGATTTTCTCAGTCTTCTTTCTGTCTCTCTGTGACTGTATCTGTCTTTGTACCCGTGTTTCTCTTTTCAAACAGGAGTGCTACATATACACGTACATATATATGTATATATGTATACACACACACACACACAAACACAAATACACACACACACACACACACACACACACACATATGGATCCAAGAGAGGAAAAGAGGGAAAGATGCTGAGTTCACTGAAAAAGGAAAAAAACTATGCCTACCAAGAGGTTAGAATGGAACCAAAAGGTGATTATATGTAGTCTAAATGAATAATAGCATCTGGACATAGAGCACAGAAACATCTGAGTCCCAAAGGGTAAAGAAGGTATAGATTAGAATGAAAACATCTGAATTCAGCATGTTCAGCAAGCAGTTATGAGGCATTGACTACATGCAAGTCCCTATACTAGGTGCTAAGGGAGATAGATATAAGGATGAATAAGATATGGTCTTTGCCTTCAAAGAGCCCAAAACCGGGTAGGAGGAAAAAGGCATATGCAAATAACTATAATACAAAATTGAACATAATAAGTTCATGAGAGATTTTACAAAGTGTTAGATTTTTTTTAAGAAAGAGAGAATTTCTAGCTGGGGGAACAGGGAAAGTTTTATGAAGGAGATGACATTTGAGTTGGGCCTTGAAGAGTGGGTAGGATTTCAACAAGTGGAAATGGAATGGAGGCATAGGGAGTGGTATAAGCAAAGGCATGGAAGCTGGAAATGATAATTAATAGTGATAAAAACTAATATTTATATAGTGATTTAATGCTTAAAAATCTTTATATGTGTTTTTTGATAATGATCTTGTGAAACAGGTTCTATCATTATCTCTATTTTATATATGAGAAATCCGAGACTGCAAGGGACTTGCCCATGGTCAGATAGCTAGTGAGTGTCTGAGATAGAATTTGAACTCCAATCTTGATTCCAAGTCCAACACATTTTCCTCCTGAAAAGTGTGGGATGTGTTTGTGAATACATGAATAACTTAGTTTGGCTGGAGCATGGGATACAGTTGGAAAAATTAGACTTGTGGCCAGATTGTAGAAAGCCTTAAATGCCAGGCTAAGAAGCTTGGGTTGGATTTATTAGGCAATGTGGAGCTACTGAAGCTTATGGAATGCAGGAGTGATGTGGTCAGAGTTGTGCTTTAGGAGAATTAATCTGACAGTGGTGTGTTGAAAGGGAGTGAGATCAGAGCAGGGAGGCTAATAAAAAGAGTATTATAATAGTTCGGGCAAGAGATAATCGGATCCTGAATTAGAGTGGTGGTGACAGTGGGATAGAAGGAAGGGGACAGGTGGGAGAGTCTGGAGATAGAATTAATAATGATAGTGCCAAAGATGATGCCACTTTCCATTGTGGAGAGGGGTTGGTATGCAAAAAATATCTCTGGAGGGAAACAAGAGGGCTGGTCCTGGAATGGGGCACTCACATAGATCATCCAGGAGCCATATCTCTCCTTGAGGTTGTACAGTACCGCGGGCTCATGCAGGAAGGTCAGCATAGCCATGTCCTCAATTTTGTCAAATTTGGGTGGGTTCTGCTGCATGACCTGTTCTTCTTTCACTGTTACTGTCTGCAATAGATCACAACCCAGTCGCCATCATCAGGTTACAGTTTTCTGATTCGCCCTTCTCATACTCTTAGAAGAACATAAGGTTAACTGGGGAAAGGATGGATAAGGATTGCTGAGAGGACTGGAGATGGTTGGAGGATTTGGGGTCAGATCTTTTGGAGGGAAGTGGAGGACCGGGAGATTGGAGGGAGGGCAAGCCAAGATCTCCAAGGGAGAAGGGAAGTTTGAGGTTAGGGATTATTCAAATGAAAGTAGGGTAGTATAGATTCCTGAGGCAGGGAAGAATGAAGGCCTTTTGGGTTTATGGAGGGTGACCTTGGTTATGTTCAACACAGCCTACCCATGTTGGGACTTCTGGCCATCCCTACCCGCCTTATAACCCACCTTGCCATGCTCAGTCTCAGCGGTGACTTTGTTCCCCTCCCGAGACAGAATCTTGGCTTTGACAAACTCTTCCTTGTCATCAGGCACAAAGACATCCTTCTTGAGGTCGAAGGGCCGGGTTTGTGCCTCTAGCCGCTCCTTCTCCGACTTGCGAAGGTAGGGGGCGGCTGCCCCAAATGCGGCCATCTCAGCATCAGCCATGGCTACGCCTGAGTGGGGAAAAAAAACAGAGTGAACTCCCTGTTTCCTCCTTCTCCTCCTGTCCAGTCTCTGCAACAAGATTAAACCCCATGGTACAACTCCTGTTTCCTCAACCCACTTTTCCTATAGAGGGGCAGCCAAGCAATTGACCTCTAGCAGCAAAGAAATGAAGTAGGGGATATTTGTTTAGACACCGAAACACTCCCATTGTGGAAACACCACCATTAGGGAGATGTACTTGTGCTTTGGGTCTGAACTGTGTGGGTTGGAGGGTTTCTCTAAGTATTTCGCTTTCCCATTCCCTTTCTCTCATTTTATCCTTCTATTGGTGCACTCTCTATGGTTTCTAAGTCCCTATCTGGAGAACCTTTGTAAAAGGTGGGGAGAAGTGAGAACTCCCCAACTCCCCAAGTTCTGGGGCTACTGGACTGAACTTCCCCCCTCTCTTCCTCTCATGTCCTGTCATCTAAATAGCCATCTCCCAACTACTTACCTTGGCTTCTCCCCAAAAGAGTCTAAAGGAGAGGAGGGAGAAACACAAGCCTGTTGGGGACCTGGAAACAGAAAGGAAATGTCAGAGGATGGGAACAGGAGGCCCCTCATGCTACAGCCTGGCAAATCCCATCATCTTTGCCTTTCTCTGGCCCTACCCCTCACATTCCTTCAGTCTGGTTATCCTCAAGAGCCTGTGTATCCCCCTGCCCCTAACCCTTGGGATTGCAGATGAGGGTGGTCAACTTGACTGATCTCTTCTCCCCTTCCCTTCTCCCAGACATCAAACCCTCGAGATCAGACTCTAATGTGGGAGATAATGTCACCTCTGCCCAAAGGTCCTTTCCATACATGTGTTCCCAGCTTATAGAAATTGTGACTATTAATGAATAACTCTAATTTCCATAAAACACTTGAGTTTTCAGTCTCACTCTGCTAGAAAAACATTTAGAGCATGAGAAAGTGATTAATCTTTGGGCTCAGAGGGTACACCATGCACCATGTATCCCCATCCAGACACACCCATCATACATACCCATCCCACACATCTCCTTGTAGGGGCTCTATCTCTCTCTCATACACACACACACACACACACACACACACACACACACACACACACACTCCAAACACATACACATACTTTCTAATGAATACCTGTACTTCCAAAATGTACCCCAATGTACCTCCTATGAAAGGCAATTGGATAGCCAGGTGGCTCAACGGATAGTACTCAGGACTTGGGATCAGGAAGACCTAAGTGCAAATCCTGCCTCAGACACTTACTAGCTATGGAGCACTGGGTAAGTTAACTTTTCTGTGCTTCAGTTTCCTCTTCTATAAAATGGGAAAAATAGTAGCATCTGCTTCACAGGATTATTATGATGATCACCTAAGTTAACGTACGTAAAGCACTTTGCGAACTTTAAAGTGTTATATAAATGCTACCTATTATTATATGTGGCCAGCCTTGAAGCAAGACCTGAATTCAAGTCCTGCCGTTGGTTCATTCTAGCTGTGTGAACCTGAGCAGTTCCCTCAACCTCTTAGTGCTCTAGGGAATGCTCCAGCCTGCTCTTGCCAATCTCCATCAGTGAAAGGAGTTCCCACACTATGATTTCCCCACACCAAGGAAATCACAGGTCTGGATCCCATCCCTCCCAAACATGCTCACAAAGCAGATTCAAATGTATTTTGCAGATATCTTTACATGATGATAATTAGGAGATTATGCTAGATTTGTAGTAAGGAAACAAGAGTTCAAATACCAGCTTTTCCACTTATTAGTTGTGTAATCTTGGGCAAGTCACTTAGCTATCTTGTCCCTCAGTTCCCTCATCTGCTAAAAGGGAGCAAAAATATTTGCAATGCCCAGCTCCCTGGGATGCTGTGGGGAAATTACTTTACATAATAATGATAATAATAATAATAATAATAACTCTTCTATTTATATTGCTTTAAAATTTACAAAGCACTTCACCCACAACACTGGGAGCCAGGGAATACAAGAGTTATTATTCTTTTTTTTTTAAACAAATGTAGAAAATGAGGTACTGAGAAATTAAGTGACTTGCTCAGGGTTGTATAGCTCATAAATTCTATGCAAGTCATAGGGTCATGGGATTTAGAGCTGGAAAGAACCGTAAGGATCATCTCATCTAAGCCTCTCCTTTTTTCAGATGAGGAAACTGAGACCTAAAGAGGTTTGGTGACTTTCCCAACGTCATGTAAGTAGTAAGAAGCAGAAATGGGAGTTGAACCCAAATACTCTGACTCCAAATCTAGTTTTTTTTCCTAGCTTCAGGCTTTTTGACTCCAAGACCAGTATTCCATTTATATACGTGTTCGTATGTGTGCACATACACACACACATGCATGTATACATATACACACATATTTACGTACACAAATATATCTATATATGAATCCCACTTGCATGAACTTGTGGATGTCATCAGGCGCACATGTGTACTCAGAGTTGTAGATCTATATCTGAATCTATGTATCTATCTCGAATAGATCTATATCTCTGAGTGTACGTGAGCACACCTGATGTCATCCATATATGCATGCAGCTGGGATTCATTCTTAGGTTTACACATAATACCCAGGCTCATAGACATACATTATACATACCTGGACACATGTTTTTGTGTGTCCCATACTTTCAGGTGTTCAACAAGAGATATAAATTATATAAAATCTCATTCTCCACGCTATCCTTATTGCCACTAAGCAGGGTTGCGGCATGCCTCTAAAGGCACATGTTCATAAATACCCTTTTCTAATATGATTTATCATGACGTGGACCTACAAGTTTATACAGACACAATTTCACATGCCATGTTCACGCACACCTTACATATCTAATATGTACCATGCAGGTTACCAGGCACATGACTTTCTTGGAAACCTCTTTCCATATGCTCACAATCCCCTCAAAACACACACACACACGCACAGAGTCCTCCTCATCACAAGTAGGGCCCCATATAACCATTTTATTTATATATATTATATATATATACACATATACACATATATATACACATACATATACATACACACACACACACACACACACACACACACACATATATATCTCCTCCATACACTTGCCTTCACCTTTCAGGTACACCTGCACAGGTGCACACACCCACAGGGATAATGAGACCTATCCCTCTCTAAGCCAATTCCTTCCCTGTGAGCACCTCCTGCCCCCTCCCAATCCGTGGCTCAGGCACATCAGAGAGAGGTCACAGGCTCACCACTCCTACCTGAGATTAGCAAGTCAGACAGAGAGAGACAAGGAGAGAAGAATGTGGAAGCAGCACTGGTCTCAGGGGCCTTATATACGGAACTGAAGGGTGCTTCCACCCCCACCCGCACCCTGTCCTTAGCCGGATTTAGAAAGAGCTGTTGTCACCAGAAGCATTTCCCCCAGTCCCCCTCCCCCTCTTTCCAAGCAACTCTCCCCCCCCCCGCCCCCCAGGGATAGGAAACAATTGGAAGTGGTCGTCATTGTTATGGCACGGAGATCTCGCAGGGTCTGAGTTCCAGAGGGCGGGGGCCGCTCTGAAGGGAGGAAAAAATATCTTCCTGGCCAAGCCTCACATTCCACAGCTGGCAGGAGTAGGGAGCCCACCAAAAGGGAGAGGGAGCAAGCAGACTCTCCCAAAACCTCCCCCGGGGGGCTCCAGGCCCGGACCTCCTGCCACCTCTACACCTTCAAGCCCCCAGCTCTGTCACTGCCGCCCTTTGTTCCCACCGTAGGCTCCCTGATCCACATTCCTGGGCCCTTCGTCCAACTTCATGACTTGGGCACGGGGAACTGAGTGTCAGAAGCCAGTTGAGACTGCTGGTGGAGCTCTGAAGTGGTCCAGTCATTCTGGAGAACAATTTGGACGTATATGAGAAAGATGTTCAAACGTGCACATTCTATGACCCACCAATACCACGGTTAGGCAAGTGCCCTGGGGAGGGAAAGAGCCTGTATATACATGAACATTTATAGTAACTCTTTTTGTGGAGTTGGAAACAAAGTAGGTGCTTATTGGCTGGGGAATAGCTGAACAAATTGTGGTATGTGAATGTAATAGATTGTTATTATACAATAAAGGAAAGAGGAATAACCATTTATATAGCATCTACTACTTTAAATACATTATCTCACTTGAATCTGGGGAGAAGGAAATGAGCATGGAATGAAATGAGAAAGAAATCAGGCACCTACTATGTGCCAATTAATGTGCTAACTGCTTTTCAAATATTATCTCATTTGACCCTCACAACAATCCCATGAGGTACGTGTTATTGTTATCCCCATTTTACAGTTGAAGAAACTGAGGCACACAGAAGTTAAATGACTTGTTCAGGATCACACAGTCAGTTAGTGTCTGAAGCTGGACTTGAACTCAGGTATTCCTGACTCCAGGCACAGCTCTCTATCCACTGTGCCAACCTTGCTGCCCCTGTGGGTTTTTCTGTTTTGTTTTTTATATAGAAAAAAAAGCAATGAAAGTGAAAAATTCAGAGAAACATTGGGAACACTTATATGAACTGACTGAGAGTGAAAAATGCAGAAATTGGAGAAGAATTTATGCAGTGACCGCAATGTAGAAAGAAGCAGCATCGAAATGCATCAGTTTTTTATATAATCTTTTTTCTTGCCCTTTTGTATATTGATATTTTGTTAATTTATAAGTTCACAACATTTAAAAAATTAGATGAAATAAATGGGAAAAAAGGAAGATATAAGAAATTTGAATGCAGTGACTAGTCCTGACTTTAGAGTGTGAATCATGCTTTCAACCACCTGACAGTAGTGGGGCCAGAGGTGCAGAATAAGGTACAGGTTGTCACGCAGGTAGATTTGCTTTAACTACACTTTTTGTTAGAAGGGAGAATTCTATTTGGGAACAGAAGGAGCATTTAGTAAATGCCTACTATGTGTGTTTTACAGATAATGGGAAGTGATGGTGTAAATTTTTTTTTTAAATTTAAATGATTGAGGAGTTGGGGCAGGAGCAGTGGAGGGCTGGAGGGAGGAAAGGTGGGGGAAGAGGTGGCATAGTGAAAGAAGCTAGAAGGGGACATCTAGAAGGAGGTGTGAGGTTCTAAAAGAGAAAGGATGTTACTGGAAATGTAGAGAGTCTCTGCCCCTGACTTCTCGAAACTAGTTAGCTACTTTATAGAGGCCCGTAGAACTTCAGAGCTGCAAGGGACTTTAGCTAGCAGACATTTACACAGTCCTTTTATGGTTCACAAAATGCTTTACCCACATCACTCTGATTTTCACAAGACCTGAGGAAACCGAGGTACAGGAAGGATAAATGATTCAGTGAAGTTTATACCTGAGTTCATTAGTGGTGGAAATGGGACCAGAATCCAGGTTTCTGGGCTCCTAGTCTGGATAGCTGTTCCCACTACAACTAACCTCTCCAAATCTCAGTTTCTCTTTTTGTTATCCAAGAAGCCTCAAATTCCCCAACTAAGTCACCTTAGGGTTGTAGAGGTGAGTTTTAGTAGATCTCACCATCAAAGCTACTGCAGCCCATCTCACTCCTTAACAAGGGTATTGACCCTTAGGCAGAAAAGAAGGCTGGTGATGCAAAGAGATGAATGCTCCCCTCTCCAAAGGAAAGCAGCCGGTTCATGTTTGAGGATGAGGGTTGGGAAGGAAGCCAATGCATTTGTACGGAGTAGGACAGAAACTTAACATTTTAGTTCTAGTCTTGACTATGTTGTTAACTAGCTCTATGATCTCAGACAAATGACAGTCTCATTGGGCTTCAGTTTCATGACCTGTAAAATGAATGGATTGTATTGGACTCCTCCATGATTCTACGTCATGATCTTTCATAGAGTTGGAATTGTAAAGGCAAGGGTGATTCTGTGTCAAGGGGACCTCTGAGGTCCCTTCCAGTTCTCTATCTATGGTCTGATATTTCAGATGGGCTAATTTGAAAGCCCCCTTCCCTGAACATCTTTCTATCTAGTGTGGACTAACACATTTGCATAACTCACTATCCCTTTGGACATCAGAGAGAATTAGTCCAGAGAAAAGGCAGCATAGTCTAGTGGGTGGAGACCTAGGGGACCTAAGATTGACTTCTCTCACAGGTAATTACTAGTTGGGTGATCACGGCAAATCAATTAACTTCTTGGAGCTTCAGTTCCCTCATCATCTTCCATCGTTCCACAAAATGGAAACCATATTACTTGTACTATCAACCTCACAGGATTGTTGGGTGAATCAAGTTGGCTTTGCTGGTGACTATATGTCACCATATAGGAAAGACTCCAGTGTTCTGAATTGGGTCCTGCAAAGACTGTTTGCAGAAAGGTCAAATACATTAGAGAAGATGCCCAGGGATTCCAAAAGCAGGACTGAATGTGCAGTTTTCCTTCTGTTCCTTTCAGCCCTCCAGATACAGGTGACTTCCCTCCCTGTTCTCTCCCAGCCTGAGATGCAGGTCACTGAGATGTCCAAGAGATAATACTCAGGTAATAGCTTGTCCATTTTAAAGCCAATGTCCTAATTATGGGCATCATTTTCTCCTTGGGGGTAGGATTGGGACATTACCTTTCTGCAGTTTATTTAACAGAGGTCCATCAAGCTTAATTTGCTCACCCTAGATTTGTCGTTTTAATTCTTCGTTTTGGAGCTACTAGCTCGCTAGGCTATACAGGAAAAGAAAAGCCTTCTTACTTTTGCTCCCTGATTAATCCCAGTGTCCGGGGACTAGTCATCTTGGGGACAGCAGGGACTTTCTAGGAGTCATCTAAGCAGTCTCTCAGTCTCTAGATTTCACCTACGCTATCCCAGACAGCTGGAAGTCTCTGCTGTCCTTAAAGACCCCCGCAAGACCCCTCACACACCTGCTCTGATGTCTCACACCCCTGCTTGTCAGGGAAATCTTCCCTTTTTTCAGCCGCTGTCCAGGCTGAACAATTTTACAAATCTTTTGGAGAAACTAAACTCTGGGGATAAACCTAGAGCTACTGACTACAAGCCATCCCAGGGCATTTGGAACCCACTTTCCAAGCAAGAATAAACTTGCAGATATGGGGAAAAGAGAAAAGGGGTATTGCCTGGGGTGGGGGGAAGGGGAACAGTCATGGATGAGAACAAAAGAGAGAATATGGCTACAAATGGCTATAAATAAAAAGGTGCAGGAGGGAGGGTTACCCAGCTGAGGAAAGCCAAATAAGGCTTGGAGTGGAAGGAAGGTGAATCTGGGCATCCTCTCCCCTCCTCCCCGAATTGTGCCTGCTTTGTCTGGGCTCTGTGTCACCACCCCAGAGATCAAGTGTCAAGCCCCAAACAGGGATCGTTTGTTGGAGTTGTGGGGAAAGCAGCTAAAATTATCCCTAAGGTAGAAGAGGGAGACAGGGCAATTGGAGGAGATGGGAAAGGAGGACAAGGGGGAAAGGGAACAGAGAGCCAAAGGGAAGAGAAAGGCACAACGAGGGCAGAGACATGTAGAATTCTAAGAGAGAAATGGAGAGACAGAGACACAGAGAGACAGAGACAAAGAAACAGAAACAGGGAGACAGAGACAGAGAGATAGAGACACAGAGACAGAGACACAAAGAAACAGAGACAGACAGAGAGATAGCTACAGAGAGACAGAGAAACAGAAAGAGACAGACGGAGAGATAGAGACAAAGAAACAAATAGACAGAGATGGAGAGACAAAGACAGAGAAACAGAGGCAGACAGAGACAGAGACGGAGAAACAGAGAGACCGAGACAAAGAAAATAGACAGAGACAGAGAGACAGAGACAGAGAAATAGACAGAGACAGACACAGATGGAGAGAAAAAGACAGAGAGAGACAAAGACAGAGAAACAGAGACAGAGAAATGGAGAGACAAAGACAGAGAGAGACAGAGGCAGTCAGAGAGGCAGAGACAGAGAGAGCTCTGAAGGCAGAGAAGAAAGGAAACTTGAGCTTCCCAGCCTTGGGACAATGGGTAATTTGGGGTCCAGTGCACCCTGTAGAGTCTTTGGTGATGGAGGACCAACCCCCCCTCCAGGGCTCCACACGAGCCAGGGATTAGAGGGCTGAGCTCACAGCCTATCTCAGGTTTCCTTTTCCAAACAGCTGCTCTTCCCTCTCCCTCTTTGTCTTCTAGCCTGCTCCCTGTTCTTTTGTATTTTCTGCTTGCTCCCCTCCCCCTAGTCTCTGCCTTCAGATAGACAACCAGCAGCTGGAGACTAGGGGGAGGGCAGGGTTTGCCGTTAGCAGAGTTGTTCTGGGGACAAGGAGACATGGCTCTGGGACTTTCTTTGGGTTAGTGGTGGTGGTAGAGATGTCCCCCTTCACTTTGGGGTAGAGGGGGACAAGTAGAGGTAGTCACAGGGAAGTTATTGCCATGGAGATGTCAAACTGGGCCCTGGGCCAAGCCAGACACACCCATGCTCCTCCAGACCAAATCCGGGCCACACCCCAACTCTTCTGGGTGGAGAAGCAAGGCCTGGTTTCCCTGGATGCTTGAACTTAAGCAATTCTACCACATCAGCTAAGGGGCAGGGTACGCTGAGGCACCACCATTTTATTTTTTTAATTAATTATTATTTTTTAATTAACAAGCATTTAAATTAATCTCTCCCTTTACACCCCTCCAGTGAGCAGATTTTAAAACAAAGAAAAAGCCCTCAATCCATAACTGTATAGTCCAACAAAAACAAATTCTCATGTTAAGCGTGTCTGAAAATACATATCTCTACATTTTAAGTGCATTGCCTCTCTATCATGAGATGAGTGGTGTGATTCATCTTCATTTTTTTGGATTCAGGGTGGACTTTTGGACATACAACCCATTAGCTGACATTGAATAAATGCCTAAGATCACCCAAGGGTGGCTTTCCCTTACTTCTTCACTCATAAGAGTTGGGGTGTGGCCTGGATTTGGTCTGGATGAGTGCTGATATGTCTGGTCTGGCTCAGGGTCTTAGTTTGACATCACCTTGGCCATTATTTTCCTATACCTACCTCCACTTGTCCCCTCTCTACCCATTGTCACTCTCCCCATGCTTGCATTGCATTAATCAGAGTTCTGAAGTCTTTCAAAGTTGTTTTTCCATATATTTTCATCTTAGGTCTGCTCATTTTGTTCTGCATGTTCATAAAAGTCTTCTCACTTTCCTCTGAAATTGTCCCTTTCATCATTTCTTATGGCGTTCCATTCATATACCACAATTTGTTTAACCATTCCTCAGTAGGATGGTTACTGAGGTTAAAGACACATTTGTTTCCAAGTGACTACTATGAATAAAGCTGCTATAAATATTTTTTTTGGTACAGATAGATCCTTTTCTTCTTTCTTTGACTGCTATAGTGTATAGGCCAAGCAGTGGTGTAGATGGGTCAAAAGGTGAGGACACTTTGGCACTATCATTTTCATAAGCTAGATGAGTCCCTAAGCTACTACCCGGTGACTGGTAGGGAGCTATTTGCTTCACCAAGTTCAAGGATATTCTTGCTCCTGCTGAAATCTTTGGCTTGAAAAGCTCAGGGAGCTTGACTTACTTTGGAGATCCTCTGTGGGGTCTGGATTGCTGAATGGGGAGCCTAGATGGTCCTGGGAGGATAAGGAAGACCAAAATAAATCCCAATGGTTGCCTAACAAGGGCTGAACCCCTCAAGAGAAGAGCAGGACCAGCTTATCTGCTGACTGAAGAGGTGTTCCAGGGTAGAA
>NW_020954672.1:3929124-3938353 GCF_900497805.2 Vombatus ursinus
GAGAGAGAGAGAGAGAGAGAGAGAGAGAGAGAGAGAGAGAGAGAGAGAGAGAGATGGATCCAGAATGGCTAGGGATGTCATGGAACACAGGGCCAGTTGAATCATGTGATGATCTCTGCTTGATGTAGTAGTACCTAGAAGGCTCTGGAAGAAAATTGGAAAGAGCTAGGTATTCTGTCATGAAGCAATTATACCAACTACATATAAAAACAATCTATTAGAGTCAACACTGGGAACTTACTCTAAAAGGTCTGAAGACTTGCTGCATATACATACTCATCCTTGAGAGCTGTTGTATCCCAGCCCAAATCTGGATCCAGTCAGGATCCAACTCTATGTCCCTGCTTTGTCATCTCAGGAGCCTTGCACCATCCTCTTATTTCTCTCTGATTGAGACTGTTCTTGGGGTGGTGCCGATGGGCACTTCCCTTAGGGTTGCCAAGCCTGGAACAACCCTGGGCATGGGGATCATGCAGAGACCATGGGATTTATTGGGACCTGAGGGGAATGTGCTTGATGAGGGGGCCAAGAGACTGGGGAGCTAGTAGTTGGCTGTGTACCCCTTCCTGGGGGAGAAGGGATTCCCTGTCTGCCCCACTGACCCACTCTCCTCCCCCAGAGGCATCCCCCTTCCCTAAGCAGAGCTCCCTGGGATATCCTTCCTCTACCCTACATTCACTACCCAATCTTCACTCCGTACTATTAAGCAGAGCCTAAGATATATGCCTCAGCCATTGTCTAGAAGGAAAACAATAGGGTCAACAAGGGAGCTAGAAGAATCTGCTGAGAGTAGCCACTTTTTCTGAGCTCCTATTCTAGTTCTCTATGGGCCCCTATGCCCTCCATTCCCTACCCTTTAACAGTGTACCCACCAATCAGTGAGCCTACATATCTATTACTACAGGGCATACAAATATGGGTAAGATATGATCCTTGTGCTTAAACTTCCAACCTACTTGGGGAGACAAATCTAAGTTGCATAGAACAGAAAATAACAGCAATGACAATACCTGACATTCATGCATCACTTTAAAGTGTGCATTGCACTTTGTACGCATTACCTCATTTGAGCTTCACAGTGGCTTTGTAAAATCATGTATGGCAGGTATCATTATCCCTACTTTACAGATAAGGAAACTGAGGGTCAGAGAGGTTAAGTGATTTGCTTATGGTCAAATAACTGGTTTCAGAGGTGGGATCTGAACCCTGATCTTCCTGACTCCAAGTCCAGCACTCTATCCACTCCACCATAATGACATGATGAGGGAAGTTAGGGTAGTACAGTAGAAAGATTTGGATTTGGAGTCTGCTCTCTGGAGTGAGACCCTATGCTAAAGGATAGAAGAATTCAGGGAAAGGAGGGATCACTGTGAGCTGGAGGACTCCAGGAAAGGTTTTATGGAGGAAGTGGGGCTTAAACTGGTCCTTGAAGGGATGGGTAGGATTAAGATAAGCAGTGGGCCAGAGAGAAGGGGAATTCCAGGTGGTGGAAACTTTAGCATGAATGAAGATGTGGAAGCTGGAGTGAGCTTGGTGTATCTGATGGAGACAATGGGCCTACTTTGCTTCAGTAGAGTTGGAGATCCACAGTGTGGAGGTATGCAGAAAGGGCCCTGATTTGGGAGACAGATGACCTAGGTTCAAATCTGAGTTCTGCTATTTCGGTTCTAAATTCCATGATCCTATAAAGTTAGATGGAGAAGGTGAGCAGAATGTGGAGGCTTTGTAGCCTGTGCTCAAGGCTTCTGATAGCAATAAGGAGACTATACAATGCAGTTTATCACAATTAGTGCAGTTTTCAACTGCATTAATACTTCTGGGTCACCCTGTATAGACATTTGAGCAGGTGAGTGCCATCATCCTGATGTGACGAGGGGAAATTAGTATGGTATAGTGGGGAAAAGCACAGGATTTGGAGTCAGAGGGATGGGGTTGAGGCTAGACCCTATTATTTACTAGTCATATGACTTTGAGCAAGCTTCTTTACCTCTCTGTGCCTCAGTTGTTTTTTTTTTTTTTTTAATTGATACAATGAGATGATTCATCGGTTACTTAACTCAAAGACTTGTTGAAAGAATAGCAAGTGTTGGAGCCAGGGATAGAATCTAGTCTCCTGATTCCAAGTCTGTTGAGTCTCTTTCTATTACTCTACCCTGTCTTACAATCATTAATCCAGCTGTTCCCTTCTCACTTTTGGCTTCCAGATGTGCACACTGGGGAACTTACAGCAAAGTCGTTTCAGACAGTAGCTCCCATCTCTCGGTCTCTTGACTGTCTAGGCCTGGGCAGAGTTCTGGTCCCTAAACTCCAGGGTACAATGTCAACTCGGTCAGTCTGTTGAAGATGGCTGAGATAGGACTGAAGACCTGGGAGGGACCCTTGTGGTCTAGAAACCTGAGCAGCCCCCACATGATTCAGCTTCTTCTACTTGCTCATCCCCTTTGTTTATTACCCAGAAAGGCAGCATCTTCAATCTGTAAGACAGAGTTTGTCAGTTCTCTCTTGCTGCCCCCACCCTGTGGCCTGGCATCCAGAAAACTTCCTAACCTTTCAGAGGAAACCACCTGGCAGTACACCAAGGGACCGGCAAAATATTGGCTGCCGCTCTGATTTTCCTGGTCTTTGGTAACATTGCAGTTTCTCTAGTGCTGAGTGTGTGCGTGTATTTTTAGCACTGTATTTTTATTTCAATCATGGGGGTTTATAAGAAAATATGGACAAAAAAACTGCACCTACTGAGAAGGATTGGGAGGGCTGTAATGTTCCTCGGTGGAGGGAGAGCCCTCACTGATGACATCATAAATCTATTAAAGTACAAAAGTATTTTGTTACATGTGTGCCTCCATTCTGTTTCAACAAATTTTGGAAACCCAAGTGTAAGTACACTAAAATGAATGATTCAGCTCTTACAAAAGAGGATTAGGGGACGAGAAGGTGTGATAGTATTTTCCCTGGCCTTTAGGCCCGTGGAGGTCAGATACGTAGCAGAGAAGGTTGGGAAACTAAGTATCATCAGCCAGCCAATGGAATTTCATGCTCAGATGGATTTGGGGATTCTACTTTTGATTTTTGTCAGTGCTGAAAACTTCAAGTGGGAAAAATAGCTTCTATTCTTAGAAAATCATCCAGCGCTTTGAATTCACTGGATAAAAATTGCTAGAGGGAAGTTCCGATACAAGGAAAGGGATGGAAATAGGAAGTAGTTGGTTGGGATGGAAAGCTGGCTGAGGACATAGGGGGACTTCAGTGGGAGGCAGAGACAATAGAAAGACTAGAAACCAAAGAGGGAAAGAGAGGGAGAATGGCAGGGGGTCTGATGGGATTGGAAGAGCAATGGTTATTCAGGGGAAGTGAAGCCAGGGGGCAGATTGTAAAGGCCAAGGATGGCAGGAAAATGGTAACTGTGCAGCAGAATGGTACATATGAGGTTGCTGACCTTGTCCAGTCAAACCCAAGGACAGAGTCTCATGACCCTCAGCAGGCAAGGGAAAGGGCACGTGTTGTCCGGCCCAGCCCCCCTGGCCTCTCTGCCCCTGAGATTATAACCTAGGCTGCCAAGGACAGCTCCATGGGGGTGGTGAGAGCCACACCGAGGCCCTTTTGTGGTTATGTGCTCCTAAGAATAGCTGTGGCTGAGCTGGGGGAGGTATCTTTTATTGCTAGCGTGTTTTGTGTCTTGTTTCTAGAGGTGTCCTATGTCTGGTTTCCAGAAGTGATGATGCCTAATTGTCAGCAGGAGCAGGGGCCTCCTGCTAACCCCCACTCTTGTAACCATTGCTTGCCTGTAGCACAAGCCCTAGATTGGGGAAATTCAGGGAGGAGACCGAGTTTGTCAATGGGGATAATTAAAGGAATATTGGGAGATGGATGAAAATGGTGAGAAAGTATAGGGGGATAGGATACATATGTTAAAACTTGAGATCTGGAAACTCAAGGCAGAATTCTTCTGGAGAATGGAATCAAGTAGAACAAAAGAATAGAGGGCAAAGAGAGGAAAAGATTTGGTTAGAAATGGAGAGGAAGGGTAACTGAGAAAATGAAGTGGGGGAGTGGTGAAAGAAAGCAGATGGGAGGGAAAGGAGTAGAGAAAGCAGATAAAGTGGTATAAGGGACAGAAAGGCAAAAAATCAAAACCAGTAACTGGAATAAGAATAGAGGGGAAATAGGGAGGGGAAATAGAAAGGGTGAGGGGACAAAAACAAGGGTTAGCATTGAAAGAAGGGAATAAAATGAGGGAGGAGAGGAGAAAGGGTTAGTGAGGGTGGATAAATGGAGAGGGATAGAGGGGGGAGGAGTGCAGTTCATGGAAAAGCTAAGAGAAAGGCTCTCAAACTCCATTCCTTTGAGATAACAATGCAGTCCAAATCTCTCCCTAATCTCCCTCCTCCTATTAATAGCCCTGAGTCCTGTCAGAGTGGAGGCCACAGGTCCCCAGGCTCTGCTCTTAACCTCTATGCCCTTGGCCCGAATGGGGCAGCTATAGCTGCATTATCATCGTGTAGCTCTGGCCGCTTTGGTCTCTGGGCTCCTGACTCGGGGGAACAGCAGGGAGGAGATGGACCTTCAGAAACAAGAAGAGGGAATTAGGTGGCTAATTTATAAGGGCTTATTGCCTACCTGCTGTGTTGGAAGAATAGTGCTGATCACTAAGGGATTTGTGGAAATTACAAAAGAATAAAGTTGAGGAGTTTATAGTCTAGGAGATAAAGCATACAAAAAGTGACATGAAAACAATTATGAATACCTATGTACATATATATGTATGTGTGTATATATATATATGCATATGCATATATATATTTATATGCATATGCATATATATATATTTGTGTCAAGAATAAAAAACTACATAGTAGAAACTGAAATCACAGACTCTTGGGCCAGAGTAGGGGTAGGGACCTCAGAAGTAATCCACTTCAGCCTGTCCATCTCTAAAACCTGAATCCTCTCCCATTTGTGGCACATGGCCATATATAGGGTGTCCTGAAAGTCTTAGCGTAGTTTTAAGCTTTGGTAGTTTTGGGAATACCTTGTACAATTTCTGTTTGGTCTCCTTCATTGACAGCATGCTTACTACTTACAAAGGCAGCCCATCCTACTTTTGGATAGCTCAATCAATTAGCAAGTTTTCTTTATACTAAGCCAAAATCTTCCTTTCTATAGCCTCTACCCCATTCTGCATAGTTCTACCCTTGAGTACAGAATAGTTTTAATCCTTCTTTTCCATGACAACTTTTCAAATTTTGGAAGACAATGATATCTCCCCAAGTCTTCTCTTTTCTACAATAAATATCTCCTCTTCAACTAGTTCTCCTAAGGTGTGACTTGAGTCACCTCCCATTCCAAACTGCCATCTTCTGGGTACATGGGCTAAATGTCCTTTTCTAAAATAACAGAGCAGGGGCAGCTAGGTGGTGCAGTGGATAGAGCACTGGACCTGAAGTCAGGAGGACCTGAGTTCAAA
Source organism: Vombatus ursinus (assembly GCF_900497805.2). Classification (NCBI taxonomy): domain Eukaryota; kingdom Metazoa; phylum Chordata; class Mammalia; order Diprotodontia; family Vombatidae; genus Vombatus; species Vombatus ursinus. The sequence goes on from NW_020954672.1 coordinate 3,934,589, forward strand.
TCCGGCCTCAGACCAAACACTTGTCACTAACTAGCTGTGTGACCCTGGGCAAGTCACTTAACCCCAATTGCCTAAAAAAATAAAAAAACAGAGCACCCCAAACTAGACCTAGTTCTTCAGAAGTGGTTTTATCAGGGCAGAGTACAGTGAAATAACCATCTCCTCACTCATTGTGGACATTATACTTTTATTAATCAAGCACAATTCAATCCAACAAACTTCTGTCAAGTGCCCACTATATGCAAGGCACTGTCCTAGGCAAACAATAGTTTCCTGGCTCTTAAGGAATTTAATAATGGGAAGAAAAACATACAAATAACTGTGATACAAGTGCAGAACCTGCTCTGGGAATCTCATTTGCATTTGTAGCTTGGAATATGGGTAGGTTAGGGAGGGTAGGGTTGACAATCCCCTTTTCATGAAATTCTGTGTCATTCAGTTGACTAATAAAGTTAAAAATACTCGTGGGTGCTTACAATGTGGACCCATTCAAAGCAAAGGTAAAAAATGGTAGCTATAAAATGATACCCCCATAACCTTGGGGTTCACTCTTTCAAAAATACTCAAGCATCATTGAGTGGGCATTATGGGCACACATATATGCTACACTAGTAGAGAGGTCTACACGTAGGGAGCATACGTGGCCTAGACAACCTCACTTTTGACATGGCAGGGCCCTGAGTTCCTTTTCCTTCTCTTTTTCCTGGTGTCCTCATGTTGCTCCCACTATATATAGCACTCCTGGCAGGCAGGTCACTCAGCTTGGCTCCCTGGACCTGCTCTTCTCAATTCAGGGTCAACTATCTCTTGAGAAGCAGTATGTCTTGAGAAGCAGTATGACAATGAATTGGATGCTGGACTTAGAGTCAGAAACACCTGGGTTCAAACTTCACCTCAGATATGTGCTAGCTGTGGCTTGACTCCCTGGGCTAAATGTCTCTATGTCTCAATTCTCTTATCTGCAAAATGAGAGAACTGGACTCAGAGGACTTCTCCAGCTTTAAATCTGTGATCTTATGAGTGCAGCTGGATACTCTGGGCCTTCCATTAGCTGATTATGGTAGCACTAGGCAAGTAGCACTGCTACAGAACCCCCTGGGGAATGGTGGGCAAAGAGGAGAGAGAAGTCTTTTCTTTCAAGACCTGTGTTCTTTCATAGCTGGCTTTATTCTTAACTGCCATAGCTCACATGTCTCAGAGAGTGTGTGTCTTGCTTTTTAAAATACTACCAGAGTTCTTAGCCAGCTAGTGGTTAGCAGCCAACTAATTCCATTATTTGACTTATCAGGACTTATTCATACTTTAGGAATGGGCAACAAAGTATGAATATGTCTTTGTATTTTGACTTTAACACACCATTGTCTCTGTTACTTGCCTCTTACCTTCTGTACTAGAGGTAGCTAGATGGCTCAGTGGATAGGGCTCTGGGCCTGGAGACAAGAAGACCTGAGTTCAAATCTGGCCTCAGATACTTACCAGCTATTTGAGCCTGGGCAAGTCACTTAACCTCTGTTTGCCTTAATCCTCTGGAGAAGGAAATGGAAAACTGTTCCAGTATCTTTGCTAAGAAACCCCATGGACAGTACTATGGTCGATGGGATCATAAAGAGTCAGACATGACTAAACAACGATCCTGATGAACTTCCCCTTCATTACACGGGTATATGATAAATACATAAAGAGGTCAGAATGGTGTGTGAGGTTTGAAAAGTAGAGAATAATTATTAATGGATGTATCCAAGGAGACTTCATGGAACAGGTGATACCCAAGCTACATTCTGAAGGAAAAGGAAGGTTTTAACAGGTGGATGTGACAGGAGGGCATTCCATGCGTGGCATAGACAAAGGCATAAAGGAAAGACAAGATCAGGGAACCTGTTCCTTATTGTCTGTTATAGTCAAATTAGAGCATTTGGGTTAGGACATAAGACATATGAAGGAGAGCATTAAACATTATATGATACAGGTTGGAACCAGACTGGATGGCCTTTAATGCCGAGCTAAGGACTTTGTATTGTATTTAGTCAGCAAAGAGGGGCCACTGAAACAGGGGAATGATCTGGTCAGACCTATCTACGCCTTAGGAAAATTACTCTGGTGGCAATATAAAGAATAGTTTGGAAAATGAAGGGGCTGGCACCAGTTAGGAGGCTATTATAATTGTTTTGGCAAGAGATTGCGAGGTTTTGAACCAGAGCAGTAGTAGTGTGAGTAAAAAGGAGGCAATTCATGTAAGAGGTAATGAGGAGCTAGAATAGAAAAGACTTAGCAACTGACTGCATGGGGGTTAGAGGGAGAAGGAGAAGTCAAAGATGGTGTTGATATTTTGAAGTAGATTAACAGCGGCAGTGCCATCAACAGAGGGGGAGAAAAGGGGTTATTAGAAAGAGCAGGTTTTGGGAAAAAGAAGTTAAACACAGTTTTAGACATATTGAACTTGGGATGACTGCAGGACATTGAGCGGAGGTGTTCAGCACATAATTGGACACAAGGAACCAAAACTCAGGGAAGAGTTTAGGGCTAGAGTTACAGATTTGGGAGTAATGTGCATAGAGCGGACAACTAATAATGTTGTCAAGTGAGAGAGTGTTTAGAGATAAGGCAGAAGGACAAAAGATGTATATCACATGCTGAAATGAAAGAAGAATAAAAGGCCAATGAAAACAAAAAAGAAGTTATCATACAGGTCAAAGAAGACCACTGGGACTATCACTTCCTTCATTCTGGATACTGTATTTCTATGGAATGTCAAACATAAAAGAAATTGTTTTGATTACCACATGCTACTATTAATATGCAGTCTAGTAGACAGTGATGATAATTAATATGGTGGCTTGAACTGCTTTTCTTTTTGACATTTTTCCCAACCTATGCTCAAGTAGTTTATTTTTTTTTAAACGTAAGTATGATATTTTACCTTTGGCCTTACAAAGATAATCTTAATAGATTTGGTCTTAATAGAGAATCTTAATAGATTTCCAAGCTGCCATGATTTTATTTGTCCAAAAGCGTAACTACTGATTCTGTTATCCAATAGATCAGCTATCCCTTTCAACTTTGTGTCATTTGCAAAAGTAATAAGTATGCTATATGTATTTTTAACCTGAGCTTTAGTAAAAGTGTTAAATAGAACAGAGCCAAGTAGATAGGTAATCCTGTGTCACTCCACTGGAGACATCACTCCAGGTTCACCTTAATTAGGTCTACACATAACCATAACTTAATAATGGTCTATTCAATTGAATTGCATTTATTAAACCAATACTCTTTGGGGTTGGTCATTAAACCAGTTCTGAAATCAATTGTAATTGTACCATTGTGTTGTACTAATTGTACTATCATCCAGCCTATATCACATCATCTCATTCACAAGGATACTACCAGAACCTTCATCAAATTCTTGTTGAAATCAAGGCATGCGTCGGGCAGCAAAGTGGAGCAGTGGATAGAGTACTGGCCCTGGAGTCAGACTTCAAATCTGGCCTCAGACATTAACATTCACTAGCTATGTGACTCTGGGCAAGTCACTTTTAAACCCCAATTGCCTCATACACACACAAAAATCTAGGCATGTATTTGTTACTTTTCTTTTCTTTTAAATTTTACTGATACATTTTTCTTTGTCACAACAGATAATTCCCATCAAATACCCCAAACAAACCCCTTTAGAAAATACATTCCTATAGGCAGTTCTCAGATGAAGAAAGTAAAGCCATTTATAGTCACATGAAAAAATACTCTAAATCACTATTGATTAGAGAAATG
>NW_020954672.1:3938363-3984599 GCF_900497805.2 Vombatus ursinus
TTTCCTCTTTCTGGTGGTTCCTCCTATTAGTTCTAACTCTTACCTACAACATCACTAATGTGAAAATATGTTTAATAGGAATGTATGTGTAAAGCCTATATCAGATTGCACGCCTTCTTGGGGAGGGAATGGGGAGGAAGGGGGAGAAAAATTTAAAACTCAAAAGCTTGTGGAAGTGATTGTTGACAATTCAAAATAAATTAATTTTTAAAAAAAGAAGAAAAAAAAAGAAAATATATTCCTCATCCAAACAGTTAAACTATTGGTTATTAAGGGAAAGAAAGGTGGTGTCCTTTAGCTTTGGCAGTATGGAATTAACACCGACCAGAGATTTGTTGCCTCTCCATATTGACTTTATTTACACTGTTGCAATCACTATGTATTTTGTTCTTTTGATTCTGCTTTCTCCCTTCTGTATTACTTCATATGGGTCTTCCCAAGTTTCTCTGAAGTTATCATATTTATTGTTCCTTATGGCATAATATTCAATTCCAATACGTATATATAGGTATGTATATATATATGTATATATGTACATATATACCATAATTGTGTTCAGTTCCCCAATTATTGGAAATATATTTTTTCACTTTTAATTATTATGAAGATACTTCTACAAACCTTTTTTGTACCTATGTCTTTAAAAAAATAAAACAACTTACTATCAATAACCCAGAAGTGGTATCTTCTAGGTCAAAGAGTATGAAGAATTTGGTAACTTTTCTTGCATGATTCCAAATTGTTTTCCAGAACAGTTGAATCAATTGACAACTCCAGCAGTCATGGATTAGCATGCTTGTCTACTCAAAGCTCCTCCAAAATTGAGTTTTTCCCATCTTTAAGAATCTTTGCTACTTTTATGGCTATGAGATTGTTTGGTATGCTCTAATGGGTTGCTTTAATTTACATTTTTTATTCATTTAAAAATATTTTCAGATAGTTATTAATATTTTATATTTCTTCCATTGAATATTATTCATAAGAACATAGATTTAGAGTTGAAAACATCCTTAGAAACCATTGAATCCAACCCCCTCATTTTTGCAGATGAGAAAACTGATTCACAGAAAGGTTAAGTGTCTTGCCAAATGTGTTACAACCGGTAAGAAGGTATATCCTGTCCAAGAAAGAACTTAACTCAGGTCACCCTATCTCTAAACCTAGCTCTTTAGCTATCATGCCATCATGTCTTTTGACTACTTGTCTGTTAGCAAATGGTTCTTAATCTTGTATATTGGTGTCAATTTCCCATAGATTTTGGATATCACAAGCAGAAAGATTTATATAGATCTAAATCTTTTCCTTAATCTATAACTTTTCTTCTGACTGTAGTTGCATGGATTTTATTTGTACAAAAATTTTAAATTGTATGTAATCAAATTGTCTTTTATCATCTCTTCTATCTCTTGTTAGTTACAAATTCTCCCTCTGTTCATAATTATGAAAGATCTAGTTTACTATTCTCTAATTTTTATGGTGCAACTTTTTAATATTTTGATCATTTACCCATTCAGAAGTTATTGTGGTATTAGGTTTAAGATACTGATCTAAATTTTTTTTGGCTGCAGCCTACATAAACTCTATGGGTTCTTATTGCAGCTGACACTTGAACTGGCAAGTTGGGTCCCCAGAGGGTGGCTACATCTCCTTCTCAATGTTCTAGAGCAGAGGAGGAGAACATGCAGCCTCCAGGCCACATGTGGTCCTTTAGGTCCTCAAGTTGGCCCTTTAACTGAATCCAAACTTCACAGAACAAATCTCCTTAATAGAAGGATTTTTTCTGTAAAACTTGGACTCAATCAAAAGGCCATACCCAAGGACCTAGAAGGCCGCATGTAGCCTCAAGGCTGCAGGTTCCCCACCCTTGTCCTAGAGGAAACCCCAAGGGGTTTTTGAAGTTGTTGATAATAATATTGATGATGATTATGATAGCTAGCCTTTATATGGCATTTACTTTATGCCAGGCACTATGCTAAGTGCTTTACAATTATTATCTCATTTGATCTTTACAACAACTCTGGGAGGTAAGTACTATTATTATCCCCATTTTACAGATGAGAAAACTGAGACGAACAGGTTATGTGACTCACCCAGGGTCACACAGCTAGTAAGTGTTTGAGGCTTAATTTGGATTCAGGTCTTCCTGACTCTAGGCCTGGTAAGCGATCCATTGCGCCACCTAGCTGCCAATTAGTTTTCTCTGGGGTTTGAGTCCCCATTCTGGTATGCCTTCTTCCCCCACCCCATATCTATCACCTAATACCAGTTGATATCTCTTAAATATCATTGATAGACTGATTACCGTCCCATTATCAATTTCTGGTTAAGAACCACTGCTTTTTATATCTCTACCTTTATTATATTTCTACTGTATTTGTTTATTTTTAACATTCTCTTGCTTAAGCTAGAAATGAGTGATGTTTATAAGACTGATGTTTACAAAGTTCCTCATTCACCTATGTCATCCCACTTATAAGAAGTTTCTCTCTCCCAATGTTCCCTCATTAACTCTTAGAGAGAGGAGGACCCTGAAATGATCTCCTTTATCTTATCTCCTCCTTTCAGAATGTTCATATTGTATCATCACAGTCTTTTCAAACTGCTCAAATTTAAGTTTCTTTTATCTGTTATGTTTTCATGGTAAAGATTCTGCCAGCTAGATAATTTTTCCAACATAAATGCTTAGAAGACTTTAATTCTATTAATTATTCCATTCCTTCCATAGGATTATAAATAATTTTTCAAGTTCATTTTCTATTGTTTTTTGGTATATCATATTCCAGTATTTCCTTTTTTTGTTGCTGATCCAGAGTCTTTCATGATTCTAACTGAAGTTTCTTTATGTGTGATGTGTCTCTTTCTGGCCACTTTCAATAGTTTTTCTTTGATCTGGGAGCTCTGGAGCTTAACAATTACATTTCTGTATAAGTTAAACATGGAATTCTTTTCTAGTAGTGACTTGTGGAATTTATTAAATTGTATTTTGCTCTCTGATTCCAACACTTTGAGGCAATTAAAAATGATTTCCTAATCCTTTCAGGTTTCTTTCCATCATGTTTTTCTGGGGGGCTAATAATTTTTCAAATTATATTTCTGTGCTCTATTCTCTAGGTCAGTTATGTAGTAGATTTTTGACTTTGCTTTAGTATTTCTAGCTATGTCATCATTTTTTTTTTCCAGTTCAGTTTCCTCCATTCCACTGTTTTGCTAAGGTTTTTAAACTTCAGTTATAAGACATTAATTCTGTTTTCAAGGTTTTTTTAATTAGAGTTTTGTAATCTATGTCAGGAATTATCTTAAATTTCCACCATCTGGATAGGTGGTTTGTTGTATATTTCTATTATGATATTCAGGATATCATTTGTTTCTTTCTCCTTTCTTCCTCCAATCTCCCCCTGCCTCAGGTATATGGATTTCTAGGGAAGGGAAAGGAATAAAACATTTATATAGCTCCTTCTGTGTGCTGGGCACTATGCTAAGTTCCTTTTCTCATATGATATTCACAACAACATTGCAAGATATATGCTATTATTATTCCTATTTTACAATTAAGGAAACAAAGATGAACAGCAGCTGGGTTTAAATTTGAGTCTTTCTGACTCCAGACCCAAGGCCCTATCTTCTATGCCATCTGCCTGAATAGATATATTATCCTAGCATATAGTTACATTTAATGTTGTTTGTTGTTTCCACAAAAACACAATTTTGGGCAAAATGATATTTAAAAAAGCACTTAGTACTGTGGAAAGAACGCTATGTATGCTATAAATGGACCATAGACTGAATGATGCTATAGTCATATTTAACAACTTTAAAGCAAGGTTTGATTATAGTATATAACTTATGTTATTGCAAAACTATTTTGGCTGGGTGACTTTATGAGGGGTATGCCCATACAATTCTACTTTGTCACTCTTTTTCAATAAATTATTCCTTTACATTGCCATACTCATGTCATAAGACCAATCCCATTAAGCCTCAATGATCTCTAGGAGTTCATATTTATTTCCTTTCATCAAGAAGGGATGCACATTAAAGGAGGGATCAGAAAGGAATAGTGTTAATCTAGGAATGCTTTCTATAGGAGCAGAGTTTTTAATATAGTTTTGAAAAAGCTGACTTTTTGGAAACTGTACATAATCGCTATCAATATGCTCTAAACTCCCAAGAGGAAGTAAGGAGCTCAAGAGGAGAGAAATACAGGATTCTTTAATCTCTTTTTATAGGAAAAGTAAATCCATTTACACTCAAAGTTACAATTATTACATTTGACTTAATCTCCACCATTCTTTTAAAAACTATTTACGTTGTCAAAAGCAAATACAATCTTCCTTACTTCAGTACAAATCTTTCTCCAACAAAGTTTCTACTGTTAATAATTTTACACACTTATCCCATTCATTTAAGATGCAGATCTTGTTCAGGGATTACACCCTCCTCCTATCACCTTTCCCTATTCTCCTGCCTATTTTTCTCCTATTCTTTATTTGTAATACCCCCCTTTTTTAAAAGGCAATTGGGGTTAAGTGACTTGCCCAGGGTCACACAGCTAGTAAGTGTCAAGTGTTTGGTCTGAGGCCAGATTTGAACTCAGGTCCTCTTGACTTCAGGGCTGGTGCTCTTTCCACTGTGCCACCTAGCTGCCCCCATAATACCCTTTTCAATGACTTATTTTGCTATTCAGTTTCTTCTTCTCCTCTTCATTTCCCATACTCAATTATTGAGTCAAGAATCATAACAAGAAATGAGGTATTAATTATATGTAAGTTTGTTTTTTTTTTTTAAGATTTTCCTGGAGTAAATTCCAGGTGAAAACCATTACGGAGCCAAACATAAAGAATTTATGAAATATTACATGCATATGATTCTTTTACATTTAAAACCCCAGATTAATCACAAAGGAAACTTCCAAAGTAGAGGGGTCGGTACTTACAGAACTTAGGACAAGTTCCTAACCTATCTTCAGCTGTAGTATCAGTCCTTTACCTGTGGAGGGTACCTAACCACTTGAAAGTCAAGATAGTCTTTCTAATCTCCCTCTCTATCTTTACCATTGCACATGGAGATTACAATCCTGATTTCAGCCTAGTGACTCAGCTGTATTCCAGAGGCTCTTCCTTTTATTCTCTCCCATTTACAAATCATTTAAATATCTTTATTACTCCTACTGTTTTCCCAATCTAAAACTCTTCTGAGATTGGCCTTTTCTATATGAATTTTTCAGTCATCTTGATTTTTAAATTAGTCTTTTTTTTTTAAATAACATTTAGCTTTTCTAAGAAATTGATTTGGGGATAAAACACAATATTCCACAGCCTTCTATGAGTCATATTCTAGCCTTTTCTGTCATTTCACATTTTTAAAGAAAAAAATTTCAAAATCCAAATTGATGTTTTTAATATACTTTCTTTGATTCCTTGTTGAATTTATCTCCTTGCCAATATAGTCTTGCAGCTTGATGATAATGTATCTGGTGAGTTAAATTTGGAGGTTTTCACGATTGGCTTCCTGTGAATTACATCTGTTTGCATGCTGACCCTCTTTTTAAATATATCTGGAATGTTGTTGTTGTTTTTTGCATTATTTCCTGAAACACAGTAGGCAAATTCTTTTCTTGTCAAAGTTTTTGGAAAGTCCAATAAAGCTAAGATTTCTCCTCCTTGATATATACTTAAAAAACAACCTCTTTTTCTTCATTGCTTCCAGATGTGTTTTTATTTGAGTTACTATCTCATTTAAAAATTTTGATTATTATAAACTTAATAATCATAAAAAATCAACAATATAAATGTGAAAGTCTGTTTGCTTTAAAAAGGGTATATTAATTTAATCAGTAACAAAATTGTCAAGTTAATTTGTTTCCCCTCCTGAACTTGTTTTTTTCTTATGTAATTTAATGTTAATGATGTTCTTGTCTTTTTTGGTATCTTTTACTTCCCACCAACTCCTCTCTAACCTTGATAGATTTGTCCCTTGTAATAAATAAGTACAGTCAAGCAAAACAAATTAACACACTATGTCTAAAAGTATAAATCTCATTCCAAACCTCTTTTTAATCACTTCTTTGCAAAGAAATAGGAAGTAAGTTTCATCATCAGTCCTCTGAAGTCAGGATAGCATATGCTGATCAGAGATCTGAAGTCTTTCAAAGTTTTTTCTTTAATAATAATAATGATAATAATAATAGCTAGCATGTATATAGTGCTTTGAGGTTCGCAACATGCTTTACAATATTACCTCATTTGATTCTCACAGCAACCTTGAGAGGTAGGCATTAACCCTGTTTTACAGAAGAGGAAACTGAGCCACAGCGAGGGTAAGTGACTTGCCCAGAACCACACACTAGTAAGTTTCTTAGGCCAGATATGAACTTACGTTTTCCTGATTCCATGTTCAGTGCTCTGTCCATTGTGCCACCTAGCTGTCGCTGTTATTGTGGTCATCATGTAATTTGTTCTGGTTCTGTTTATTTTTTCCTATATCTATTCATATATGCCTTCCAAGTTTCTGTGAATTCTTTATATTAGTCATTTCTTATGTCACAATAATTTTATGTTACATTCATAAAACCATACTTTAATGATTCTCCCAATTGATGGACATCCACCTTTACAGTTGTTTGTTACTACAAAAAGTGTAAAAAAGTTGTGTATGTGTTCTTTCCCTTGGTTTTTGATCTCTTTGAGTATATTCCTTGTAGTAGTATGACCATGTCAAAGGGTACATACAGTTTAGTGAGTTTTGGGATATAATTCCAAATTGTTTTCCAGACTGGTTCAACAAGTTCATAGCTCCACCAACAGTGCATTAGTATGTGTGTCTTCCTATATCCCTTCCAACATTCGCTGTTATCTTCGATTATTCTTGCCAGTCTGATAAGTATCTGGTAAAACTTCAGAGCTATTCTAATTTACATTTATCTTATTATTCATTTAGAGCATTCTTCCATGTGCCTTGACTTTCTTCTTTTGAAAATTGCCTATTCTCATTTCTTCTTTGGGAACAAATTTAAATACAAAGTATTTAATTTCAAGGTTTTTTTTTTCCTGTTATTGATTATTCCATGTTTCTTGTTTTAGTCATTGTGTATATTGTTTCCCTGGTTCTTACTTACAAGTTTTCCCATGCTCCTCTGAATTCTTCACATTTATTGTTATGAATGCACTTATGGTGCAGCAATATTCCATTATATACATGTGCCAAAATTTGATTAGTCATCCCCCAAGTGACGAGATATATGCCTAGAAGTGACATCTCTCGTTCCAAATTGCTTTCCAGAATTGTTGGACCAATTCAAGGCACCCACCAACAGTATGTTAGTGTTCCTGTGTTCCTGCAGGCTCTCCAAACATTAGCTATTTCCTTTTTTTGACAATTTGAAAATTTGCTGAGTGTAATATCGAACTTCAGTTGTTTTGATTTACATTTATCTTATTATTAGTGATGTGGAACAATCATGTGGCCAATAGTAATTCTTTATTATTTGTTCAACCCCTTTGACCAATTATCTATTAAGGAATGACTCATAACAATTGTCAGGGGTGCAGTGGATAGAGTGTGGGGCCTGAAATCAGAAAGACTCCTTGAGTTCAAATCTGACCTCAGCCACTTATTAGCTGTGTGACCCTGGGCAAGTCACTTAACCCTGCTTGCCTTAGTTTCCTCATCTGTAAAATGAGATGAAGAAGGAAGTGGCAAACCACTCCAGGATCTTTGTCAAGAAAACCCCAAATGGAGTCATGAAGAGTTGGACACAACTGAAAAATGATTGAACAGCAGTATATATCATAGATACTGGATATATGTGTGTATATGTATTTCAGATATTTGTTACAAAAATAGGTCCTAACCCCTCTCTTCTAATTCTTCCTGCGTTGATTTTATTCATGCACAAGCTTTTCAATTTTATACAATCAAAATGTTACATTTTGTTTTCTATAATCACCTTTAAGCATTCTTCCCCTAGCTATGGTTGTACAAGGTACCTCTTTTCATTTTCTTCTAATTTTTAGGATAATGTGATTTAAAAAAAGTATTTGAGCCATGTACCCATTTGGAGTTTATTATCACATATAACATAAGATATTGGTCTAAAACCTAATTTCTGCCAGATTGTTTTTTAGTTTTCCCAGAAGCTTTTTTTTTTTTAACATAGAGTCCTTACCCCAGTAGTTGGCGTCTATGGGTACCTCAAACACTATGCCACTGTGTTTGACTGATTCTGTTATTGTTTACCTCATCTGTTCTTTTCTGTTTTTTTAGCCAGTATTAAATGGTTTTGATTAGGGGCAGCTAGGTGGCTCAGTGGATTGAGCACCAGCCTTGGATTCAGGAGGACCTGAGTTCAAATCCAGCCTCAGACATATAACACTTTCTAGCTGTGTGACCCTGGGCAAGTCACTTAACCCCGTTGCCTAACCAAAATAAATAAATAAATGGTTTTGATTAATTCAATTTTTTTTTTTTTTGGTGAGGCAATCAGGGTTAAGTGACTTGCCAGGATCACACAGCTACTAAGTAGTAAGTGTCAAGTGTCTGAGGTCAAATTTGAACTCAGGTCCTCCTGGCTCCAAGGCCAGAGCTCTATCCACTGCGCCACCTAATTGCCCCTGATTAATACAATTTTTAATGCTGAGGGCACAACCACTCTCTCAGTTACCTAGATTCACAACCTTGGTGTCATCCTTGACTCTTTAGTCTCTCTCATTCTCCATATCCAATCTGTTGCCAAATTCTGGTAATTTTACCTTTGCGATATCTCTTATGTATACTCCCTTCTCTTCTCTGACACTAATACTACCCTAGTGCAGACCCTCATCATCTCAGGCCTAGACTATTGAAATATCTCATTGGTTGATCTTCCTGATTCTCCCCCATTCCAGGCCATCCTCCACTTTTCTGTCAAATTAATCTTCCTAAAGTGCAGTTCTGACCATGCCTCCCCCCCACCCCATTCAGTAACTCCAGTGGTTCCTTATTACCTTCAAGATCAAGTATAAAACCCTCTGTTTGGCTTTCAAAACCCTTCACGACCTGGCTGTCTTCTACCTTCCCAGTCTTCTTATACTTTTCTCACTCCCACACTGTGATCCAATCACACCCACATCCTTGCTGTTTCTTTAATAAGACACTTCATTTTCTGACTTCAGTAATTTTCACTAGTTGTATCACATGCCTGAAATTCTCTCCCTCCTTATCTCTAGTTCCTCTCTTGCCTGGTTTCCTTCAAGTCTCAGATAAAATCCCACCCTCTACAAAACATCTTTCCCTGCCCTCCTTAATCTTAGTGCCTTTCCTCTGAGATTATCCCCAATTTATCCTGTCTACATCTTGTTTGTACCTAATTGTTTGTATGTTGCTGTGAGATCCTTGAGAGCAGGGACCACTTTTTTTTTTTTTGCATTTCTTTGTATCCACATCATTTAAAACAATATCTGGCACATATTAGGTGCTTAATAAATGTTTGTTGACTGACTGGTTAAACATTGTTCATTCAGTTTTAAAGTTCAATGCACATTATCTTGATCTTTTTAGACTGGCAAATTCAATAAAATAAGCCAGTATCAAATAATGTACTGAAGAGGGTGAGCATTTGCTGCTATTTTTCCATAACAGAAGAAATAGGATCAATTAATGATATCATATGCATGTGTATTTATATCACTTTACATCCACTATTTTCTTTGATTTCTTTTCTTGTGATTGCGGTGATTTTTAAAAATTTTTTTATTTATTTATTTTTTGGTGAGGCAATTGGGGTTAAGTGACTTGCCTAGAGTCACACAGCTAGTAAGTGTTATGTGTCTGAGGCTGGATTTGAACTCAGGTGCTCCTGACTCCAGGGCCAGTCCACTATCCACTGTGCCACCTAGCTGCCCCTGTGGTGATATTTTTAATCACCATTTCATAGATAAAGAAACCAATATTCACGAAGGCTCAAGCTTGCTCATGGCAATACAACTATTAAGTGTCAGTAGTGGAATTCAAATGCAGGTCTCTCCTGAGTTTAGATACCACGTGCATTCCCCTTGTACCATGTTTCTTCTCACTTTCAGCAAACACACACACACATACACACACACACGATGCATATTATTTCCTGAAGATCACGTTCCCATGGACTTTTGGAGAATTCTTAAATAAGTCTTGGAGGACCTCAGAATACCTCTTTGGGAAACCCTGGTCAGATAACATTTTGACCATTGTCTTTGACTCCAATAGAATGAACAAATACTTAATGCTCAGAAGTCAGAGTTTAACAGTGAGAATGAGGACCAGCATTACCTTACAGTTTTAACTCCTTTTTACTCCATGTATTTCTTCTTCCCAGGACAGTGTGTTTCTTATGTAAGGGGAACAGATGACACTTTAAATCACTGCTAAGAAGGCCACACCAGGAGTTAGAAGAGCAAGGTGGGTGGGGTCAGGGATGGGAAAGTGAGGAACAGGCCATCTGATAGCTTCCTATTTAACTAATTACTCTTGCTAACAAGGTGCTAAGCTCTATCCTGCTAAGTTTCTATACTGCTGTTAAATACTGTCCATGCCATCTAAATTCAGTGCCCTGGGGCCAAGGTGTGTGCTTAAAGAGCTTGCTTAAACTGGAGAGGGCTAGGGATAGGGAGTGGGGGAACAAGTAAAATTCCCAACTGTAACAGAACTAGATTAGAATGTAACTGAGAAAGGTTTAACAAAATAAATAAAAATGCAATACGACAAAGATAATGTTAATGTATGGTTTTCTAAATCAATCAGTGGTCTGCAGGTACCATTTCTATTTGAGTTGGACACCACTGCCCCAAGGCAAAGGTCTCATGGAACCTGAGCTTTTCTTTACACTTCAGTTCTACTGATCTGCTTCCACTTTCATCCTGCTCTCTATTCCTATACCCCACTTGCTTCCCTTAGCCCTGGACTGTGCTAGCTTGGGATTCAGACTGTGACTTTTACAGAAACAAATTGTGTATCCTAGATTAATAGTGTGAATTGAAATCAAGGGTAGTTAAAGGTGGAGGAGAGTCTGGGTAAAATGGGAACAAGAAATGACAAATAGGAGACAATTACATACCTTGATAGACCTGGACAGTAGGACATGGTAGACAAATCTGAACTGGCTATTAGATGTGAGATACCTGGCAGAGACAGAGAAGACAGAGTTTATACAGAAGGCAGAGAATGAATGAGGGAATTTGGTGGTGAGAGACAAACATCTTATGTCATATGTTATGATAATAAACTTCAAATGGACCTAAATATAAAAGGTCACATCATTTAAAAATTAAGAGGAAAATAGAGATACCCTGCACAACTATGGATAAAGAAATAATTATTAACAAAATAAGGGGTAAATAAGAATTGGTCATAGAAGATTAAATGGACAATTTCAACCGCACAAAAAAAATCGAAGCAGCTAGAATTAGAAGAGAAATAGTCTTTTGGGGGAAAATCTTTGCAGCAAATATCATTGATAAAGATTCAGTATCCAAGGTCTATTGGAAATACATGCAAATATGTAAGAATTAGAGCCATTCCCCTATAGATAAGTTGTTAAAGATACAGTTCTCAAAAGAGGAAATGTATGCTATCTACAATTATATGAAAGTTCCAAATCAGTAATAATAAAAAAATGCAAATTAAAACAACTCTAAGGTTTTACTTCACACCCATCAAATTGGAAAAGGTGAAAAAAAAAGAGCAAAAATGGCAAATGTTGGAGGGAATATGGAAAGACATGCACACTAATGCAGTAGTAGTGGAGCTATGAATTGGTCCAATGATTCTGGAAAACAGTTTTTAATTAAGCAAAAAAGGTCTCAAACAGTACTGAATTACATAAAATAGTACATAAAAGTTATCAAATAGTCCATAATTTTTATCTAGAAGTACCAATACTAGGCATATAACCCAAGAAGGTTAAAGACAGATGGAATGATCTCATTTACATACAAATATTTATAGTGCACTTTTTGTATTAATAAAGCAGTAGAAGGAAAATGGGTGCTCAATGATTAAAGAATAGCTGGACAAATTGTGCTATACAAATATATTGGAATGTAATTGTGCCTTAAGCAAGAGAAACTTGAGAAGATATGTATGAATTGATACAGAGTAAAGTAAGCAGAACTATGAGAACAATCATGTGGTCATGAGGACCCCAATAATGTAAAGAAATCAGTAATAAAAGACTTTGTAACTCATTGATTCAGTACTGATCATGCCTTTGGAGGACCTGATAGTGAAGTATTAAGAGAGGGAATAGGAAAGGAAGAGGGGAAAGGGAGAAGGAGAGAAAAGGCGAGGAGGAGAGGGACAACATTGAATTTGGAGTTAAAAAACCCAGCTTAGATTCCCATTTCTGTCTTTCAGTAGGTGAAAAAAGAAATATATATTTTCAGACATGACCAATGTGTTCATTTATTTTGCTTGACTGTACTTTTTGTTACAAGGAAAGGTTCTATGGGGGTAAAGAGTCATTGGAAAGTAACAGTAACACAGAAAAAGAGCTTAAAAAAAACATTTTTTTAAAAAAAGTTGATGATATGGTACTGTGTGACTTAGTACAATGGGAATATGGAAGGGAGCTCAAGGTTTAGGGGTTCATCTCCCTAAGAATATTAGTGCTTCTCAGTTCTTCCTCCCTTCTCTGGGTGATAGCAAAGTTTTTGAGTAATATAACCAGATATTTTGAGTGGAATAATATAATATTTATGCAGGGAAAGCACCAATTTCTGTGAAAGTGCAAGCATGTAAGTCAAAGGTTGCCATATCTATCTCATCCCTCCAGTTTTGATAAGTGAAACTTAAGGGGTCATGCAGTGATATAAACTCCATGAAGGTAGTTGAATTGAATTTTCTCACCACCATCCCAAATATCAGATGGTCCTAGAGCAGATTCTATGGAAGGGGAAGCAAAGTGGCCAAAAACAGATTTGAAATGAGAAATGCCTACTGTTCATATGAGGAGTGGCTGTGAATGAGTAATTGGAGAGTGTTAATTGCCTAAGGTTATTGTTCGTCCTTGTTTTCTGAAGACCAGCGGCACCAGAATGTTGGAGTCGGGGTAGCATGTGTTTGGCTATGGCTGATCTGACCAATATAGGTTTGGAAGTCCCTACCACAGATGGGGCACAAGTGGTCCATTAGAACATTTAGAGAAGTGGCTCTAGATTTGCAGAGCTCATGCTTCCTTTGCACTTCCACAATCCTGCTTTGCTCATGAAGTACAGAGCTTGTTTTGATATGGGCAAGCCATGTTGGACAGTCCTGAGTCAGCATTTCCCATGTCTTGCATCTATACTAAAGTTCTTCAGAGATACCTTGAAAGAGTCCTCATGTTGCTTCTTTTGACTATGTGAGTTCTTACCATGTGTGAGTTCTTTGTCAAATAGTCTTTTGGGTAAGTGTGTGTTTGGCATTCAAACTATGTGGGCAGCCCATTGAAATTGGTCTCTTTGCAACAGAGTTTGAATACTTGGTAGTCTTCTAGAGAGGACCTCAGCATCCGGTACCTTATCTTGCCAGGTTAATCTTCAGGATCTTCCTGAGAGAATTCAAGTGGAAATAGTTCAGTTTTCTGGAATGGTGCCGATAAACTATCTAGGTTTCATAGGCATACTACAATGCAGTCAGCACTACTAGACCTTCAATTTGGCATAAGCTGATACCTCTTCTTTCGCACACTTTCTTTTGGAGCCTCTCAAACGCTCTGGCGATTAAGTGCATCAACGGCATCATTTATGTGGACAGCCCTAGACAATGTACTGCCAAGGTAAGTGAACTTATCCAAGATGTTCAAAATGTCTCCATTTACTATGATCCACTCCCTTGAGGGAAAGTGGTTGCCCAACAGCTGAAATTCAGCAGAGAAACAGCAGATGGCACTAACTGCCAATGCTTAGCTCAGAGTAGGTACTGCACTTAACGCTTGTTGAAATGAATTGTTCTGGGGCAGCTAGGGGGCTCAGTGGATAAAGCTCTGGCCTTGGAGTCAAGAGGATCTGAGTTCAAATTCGACCTCAGACACCTGACACTTACTAGCTGTGTGACTCTGGGCAAGAAGTCACTTAACCCCAACTGCCTCACCCAAAAAAAAGAAATGAATTGTTCATCAGAGAAATAGCTGATGGTAGCGTATCTGAGAAAGCAGCACACCAAGATTCTCTCCAGTTGTATTTGCCTACTTTGCTTCCCTCTCAGCAGCAATTCCTCCGACCCACCTCATGTATAGGGGCTGGGTTGTGTAAATTCGATTTCTATCCTGCCCCTGGCAGCTAGCACTAGAGCCATGAGCATCACCCTGGCGCCTTGCACGGCAGGACAGGAGCAGGAAGCTTGGAGCTGGTAATCTTTCCCCTGCGTTTCTGAAGCTCCACCCAAATCACTGCTCTCTCTACATTTGGTGAGGAATCTTGGATTTCCCCCCTACTTAACTGAAGGAAGGAAACAAGCATTTATTAATTTATTTTTTGGCTAGGCAAGGGGATTGAGTGACTTGTCCAGGTTCACACAGCTAGGAAACAAAGCATTTATTAAGGGCCCACTATGTACCCTGGTACACTAAAATGCTTCAGAAACATGATCTCGTTTAATCCTCCTTACAACCCTGTGGAGTAGGTGGTATTATTCTCCAGTTTGCAGATGGAGGAAACTGTGACTCCCCTAGGGTAACACATTATCATCCAAGGCTGGCTTTGAACTTGGGACTTCCTGACTCCAAGTCAAAGACGGCGCCCCCCAGCGGCCCAGTGGAACATAAGCTCGTGGTGGAGAGGAGCATCTTCGGCTCTGCATCCGCAGTCCCTACACAAACTCGCCTCGGGAGGGCCACCCAATGTGCAGCGGACCTTCCCTGCTTTCTTTTGATGGCGCGAAGTCCCCAGCGGGGAACGCGGGCTGTCCTGTGGTCGTCCCTCGCTCGGGGAGCGACCCGAGAAACAAAGAGCTGCAAACGTCTAGCCGTCAGCAGCGTGCCCGTGGAGGACGTGAGGCCAAAAAGCTGGGTATGCGCGCACGGCTTAGGACACGACAGCGACACTCAGTGGCGAGAGAGACGCACACAAGATTCAAATGAGAGTGCAGTGAAAAGCATTCTGAGTCCGGGAGCTCAGCAGTCCTTTCTCATAGGACTCCTCCATTTCCCAGACGGTTCACTAGCCCGTCAATCACTTATTTCTACGATTTTCATTGCTTGTTCTGGAGTTCATGCCCCTACTTTGCTTCCCTCTCCCTCTCCCTCTCCCTCTCCCTCTCCCTCTCCCGGACCATATCTCCGCCCCCTGACACCTTGCGTGCGTCACCCATTTCTCCATTCCATTGGCTGGCTCCATCCCTCTACTTTGGGGCGTGACATCATCCCTTATTCTTATTGGTTTACATTCAGCGAGGGCGGCTGTTCATTGGCTTTGGAGTCTCTCCGTCTAGTCCGGGCGGAAATCAGCTGTGCTGAGATATGGGTCTAATTGGACGTGGGGAGGGGAAGCGACGCTCTCAAGATGGCGGCGTCGGTGAGTGTCGCGTGGGTCTTTCTGTCTTGTCCAGCTGCAGGGGTGCGAGCTTTTTTCCTGATACCGGACTGCGGACCGGGATGACATCCATGAGGAGCGGACCCTCGCGGCCGAAGTGGGCGCGCAGCCACCCTAGCAAGCTGTCGGGGCCCAGTCTGGCCGGGGTTCTGGGATGGAAGGGGCCTTTGCCAGGAATCCCGTCTCCTCCTCTCGGGATTACGGGCTTCGGTTAACGAAAGGGCGTCGGGGAGGGAGACTTTGTGGGAGTGTGATACCCCGGGAAGCGGAGGGAGGATCGAACCCCACGTCGGCTTGGAATGGGCCTGGGGCTGAGGGGCCTGGAGGGGACGCGAGCATAGTTCAAGGGTTCTTCCCTACCGCCTGCCTGATCCGAGTGCCCCTTTGCCCCTTCCACCGATTCCCTCTTCTTCAGGGTGCTCTCCCACCCCCCATCGTGGTCCAAGTGCCCCTCTGCCCCCAGCTGATCCTTGCCCAGACTCCTCCGTCTAAAGTGCCCCATCCCACCCCCCATCCTGGTCCAAGTGCCCCTCTGCCCCTAGCCAATCCTTGCCCAGACTCCTCAGTCTAAAGCGCCCCATCCCACCCCCCCATCGTGGTCCAAGTTCTTCTCTGCCCTCAGCTGATCCTTGCCCAGACTCCTCCGTCTAAAGTGCCCCATCCCACCCCCCCATCCTGGTCCAAGTGCCCCTCTGCTCCTAGCTGATTGCCCAGACTCCTCAGTCTAAAGTGCCCCGTCTCACCCCCCAAGCCTGGTCCAAGTGCCCCCCCTCCCACTGACCCTGGTTTAAGCACCTCTCTCCCCTCTCAGTTTAGTCTAAAATACCCCCCCCCCCCATGCCTGGTCCAAGTGACCCTTTGCCCTCCCAACTGATTCTGGTCCAAGGATTCCTATACCCTTGCCCCCTCCTCATTTCAGTCTAAAGTGCCCCTCAAGCCTGGTCCAAGTGATACTCTGCCCCTTTACCTGATTCTGGTCCTAAGACTCCCCCACAACTTTCCAGTCTAGTCTAAAATGACACCTGCCTGCCTGGTCCAGGGTTAGCAGTAGGAGTTTCCTTAGCAAGTTCGTTGAGTTTTTGGGTGAAAGGGAGACACCTGTACATATAGCCATAATCATCTGTAAGGGGGTGAATGGGGAGGGAAGGACATGGAGGAAGATAGACCCTTTAAAACTTGGGGCTCTTAGCCATCCTGCAAGGCATTTTTGTTAGCTCCCCAGCTTTGGAGCACATCCTGGTAAGAAGAAAGGAGCATGAGGCCTTCCCAGTTTTGGTGACATTCCTAGCCTTTATAGTATTAAGGTCACAGGGTATCTGGAGTTTAGGGATAAAGCACCACGTCCAAACGGCCGTCTTAGAGGCTGAGACTATGCAGGCACAGTTCACAAGTGAGATTTATGAGATAGTTTTGTCCTTAGTTGAGGGAAGAAAGATGGTTTGATATTTTTTTCTTTTTCTCAACTCCCCCTTATAGGAAGTGCTAGAGTCAGACCTGCCACTTGCACTGTCTCTTTTAAACAACCTCCAGGAGCAGGTGAGCAATATGACAACTTAGTGGTAAATCTGTTACAAGAGTTATCTCTAATTTCAATGTGTAGCCTTATCCCCTGTCCCTTCTTTGATTGTTTGGTGTTATCTGTAATGAATGGCTGTCTTCTTTTTTGCCTGAAAGCCAAGTATAAGGACAATCAATCAATCAAGTATTTATTAGGCATATAACTGGGCATACAAGTACAAAAATTGAAGCAGACTACTTGCTATGAGCTTTACAGTTTAATTGGAGTGAGATCACAAGTGTATATAAAAACATATGCAACATAAATACAATGTTAATAAATATGAATATATACAAAGTAGTTAAACATAAGGTAGTTTGGCAGGGAGGGCACTGGTAGAATCAGGAAAAGCTGCATGCAGAAGAAGGTGCTGGAGCTGCATTTTAAAGTGAGAGGAGCTCTTGGAGCCAGAGCTAAGAAAGGAATGCATGGTGATGGGAGATGGAGTGTCTGTTTGAGGATCAGAGGGAAGACAGCTTGTTTGGATTGCAGAATGTGGGAGGGGAAATAACCAGTGAGGTTGGAAAGATAAATTAGGGCCAAATTTTATAGGTCTTTAAAAGCTACACAGAAGAGTTTTCATTTTTATCTTAGAGGCAATGGGAAATCACTGGAGTTGGTTAAATAGGGTGCCATGGTTAGATATGCATTTAAGTAACTGGGTTAGGGTTGACTTCTTGCCCATGGAAACTGAATTTTAGAGCTGAAAGGAACCTTAGTAGTGATGTCTAATTCTTTCACTTTATGTATAAGGAACTGAGACTCGGGTTTGATCACTTAGTCAAGTTAGTGGCAGAGCTATAGTATAATCTTGTTTCCTATTCCCAGTCCAGTGTTCTTTTATTGTGTTTGTTGTCAAACTGGACATTCCTGTGTTCTTTTCCATACTGGTAGCACTGAATTTAGATTCTGAAGACCTGGGTTCAGGTCCCAGCATTTGCTGGTCATTTAGTCTCTTAGAGTCTGTTTCTTCATCTGTGAGATAGAAATTATAATTCTTAGACTACCTACCTCGTGGGTGAGCTGTGAGAAAAGCAAATTAGTAGGCTGTACCGACCATATTCTAGGCACTGTGCTAAGTGTGGAACAGTGCCTTGTAGACTGCAAAGTACTGTGTGAATGTGAAGTATTATCATGGCACCTGTGTTCTAATTTTTGACACAATTTTTTTTGTAAGACTTTGGTAAAGTTTCTGTCCTTTAAGGATAAGATTTTTCTTGCAAAACCAAAAGCCTTCTCTACCCATTAACTCCCCTCTGAGATTGTCTCTGTCCTGGCATGTTGGGAGGTCAGGAAACATATGGTGCTTTAAGAAGTACTTTTTGGTAAACCCTTTTAGTCAACCCCGAAGCTTCTTGTTGGTGTTCCCCCCCCCCCTTTTTTTTAATAGGTGGTGGCTGTAACTTCACAAGTTCAAGCTCTGACAAAGAAAGTTCGGGCTGGAGCCTACCCTACAGACAAAGTAAGAGCTACTGGTGGACAGGAACCCCTTGATGCGTTTGCTGCTTGCTGTGCTCTTTGGCAGTGGTCTGACTTATTTACTTCATTTCCTGTTCTTTCTCATTTTTTAAAGTTGCTTTTCAGGCTATTCCTTCGCCACTTTTCTCTGTGTCTGAAACTTCATTTGAGTATGGCTTTACCCAAGTTCCTGGTCAATTTGCTTGTTGAGTTTTTACTTATGGTACCTACCACAGCCTTTAAGACCATGCTACCTTGACTTGGTTTCTTTCATTACATTTTTTAAACTGAGTTACTGGTGTAAATCTTAGCTGTCTATTTTATTTATTCAGCAAATATTTATTGTATGTCTGATATGTGTAAAACACTGTGCTCAGGGCTGTGAGGAGTTGGGGTACACAGTAGTATAAACTACTGTTCCAGGCTTCCAATATTTATTTAGTTGGGGACCTAAGACATAAGGGCAGCTTATAAAAAGTACTGTGTTAATACAATGGACAATAAGTAATTCAGGAATTAAAGGGAGAGTGAGATCACTTCTGACTGCAGTAGGACTTGTTGAGGTCAATAGATTATAACCTTAGTGGGTTATGGTGGACAGAATTGTCTTCCTAGCCACTGGTGGTGGTTTGTTTTTTTCTTCAACCTTTTTAGTTGATGACTGAGTCCAGTTAGGGGCTTTACTTACCTTATTCCTTTTATTACTAATGCTTCCTAATTCACCTTACCTTAATCCAGTCTTGTTTTTTTTCCCCTTTATTCCCTGCCACGTTTTGGAGTTTACATTTATTTTTCCCTTTACTTTGCTTTTCTTAGACCACCCTGGCTCCCTATGATCGATAAGTTTTACCCATGCATCCCCAGCATTGTATTAGATGTAGCTTTCTTTTAGCCATGGGGCTGACAAATATGCTTTGTATGTTACAATTGGAGGAGGAACCTCAACTTGGAAAAGTGTGTCTTTTCCCCTTTATGCTCTTTTATTCTTCCGAAGCTTTAACTGAGTATGTTTCTCATACTAATTCTTCCCATCTCAGGGCCTCAGCTTATTGGAAGTGAAAGACCAGTTGTTACTCATGTACCTCATGGACCTGAGCTACCTCATCCTGGACAAAGCTTCTGGAAGTTCACTTCAGGAACATCCTGCAGTGCTGAGACTGGTAGAGATTCGAACGGTACGGGACCCTGAGGTGGTGTGTGGCAGCAGGCCCCTGCCATCTAGCTGTACTGTGCCTGGTAACGATGCCCAGGAAAGGGAGCTAAAGGGAAAAGAGCATAGTTCTGTTCATTTGCCCCACTTCCTTTTTGATGCTTAATCTGGTCCTAACATGATATGATAGAAAGAATATTAGATCTCTGTTCCCAAGAACTGAGTATAAATCTTTCCTCTATCACCATTTATATGACCTTTGGCATATCACTTAACTTCCCAGCCTCAGTTTCCTTATCTGTAAAATGAGGGGATTGGACCAAACTGTCTCAGATGTACTTCCAACTCCCAAATCTATGATCTTATCTTTTGTAGGTTTTGGAAAAGCTTCGTCCTTTGGATCAAAAACTCAAGTATCAAATAGACAAATTGGTGAAAACAGCAGTGACGGGCAGCCTCAGTAAGTGAGGGACAAGGTGAGGCTTATTGTCCCTTAACCAGTAATTTACCTAGTAACTAACATTTCCTTGTTGGGTTTCTCATTTCAGGTGAAAATGACCCACTCCGATTTAAACCTCATCCCAGCAATATGATAAGCAAGGTAAAGGGCCTGTGAACTCCCATCCCCAAGAGTTTTTTGGTCTTTTGGAAGCCTCTTACTATTATTCTCCCCTAACCTGTGACTTAAGATTGTGGAATTCTCAGGCTTCATTTACTCTGTTTTTATCTGCTCCTCCTTGGAGTACTCTTTCTAATCTATTCTCTCAATATTGTCCCTAAATTGTTTTGAAACAGTGGTGTAATACTCAAATAGAAACACATATGGATCCCTGATTTAGAAAACCACGTAATATTATCTGGTTCTTTTGTGTTTTTATTTACTTTAAGTATTGTTAAATATTACCTAATTACATGTTAGTCTGATTCAGGCCACTCTGGGGGATGCTCGGGAGACAGGGGTCCATGTTTGACACCTTTGGTTTAGAACACTATATGTTCCCTGTGTAGTTGAGTTCTGAGGATGAGGATGATGAAGAAACTGAGAAAGGACAGTCTGGGGATTCAGGAAAGAAGGGCTCAAAAGGAGCACCCAAGAAATACATCCCGCCTCGTTTGGTTCCAGTGCATTATGGTATACTTTACTCTTGTCTTTTCCGATTGATTTGTGGTTTTGTCTAACCTCCTCTGGTCTTTGGTAATGCTTGCTTGTTTTGCTCCATAGATGAAACGGAAGCTGAGCGTGAAAAGAAACTTCTGGAACGAGCCAAGAAGAGGGCCTTGAGTAGCTCTGTCATCCGTGAGCTCAAGGAGCAGTACTCAGATGCCCCTGAAGAGATCCGGGATTCCCAGCACCCACATGTCACTTGTCAGAGCCAGGAGGATCAGCACAGGTCTGTGTCACGTCACTGGAGAAATGTGTTTGCTTTATGTAGGGCTGCATCAGGGTATTGGATGAAGACTGGTAATATGAAAGACAGTATCTGCTACAGAGAGCAGGAGAAAAACCTGAAATAGCAGCTTCATAGAGTGGGATATGAGAGCTCAGTGCAATAGTGAGAGATTTAAAAGCAACATATTGGAGTAAATTGTAGGCTTTGGTGGGGGGAGGATGGAGAATCTCTTTATGTTGGTCTCTGATTTGCCCACTACTGGAGCTTTCCATATTAATGGCAAAGAGTAGAAGCAGTTCCTTGTAGTTACTTTAAAGAATGCTTGTTAAATTTAGGGAACAGAAATAGATGCACTCATCTGCCTCATGACCTGGCACATTTAAAGTGCCTAATAAATACTACTGGACTAATTGATTATTTAGGTGGCAACTTAGACCCTGTGAGAGCTAAGCTTTGGTTCTCAATAAGGATAAATACAATGAGGGCATAAATTTCTGTGATAATAAAAATAGAAAAGAAAAGATGCAAGATGCCCAGTAGAGTCTCCTAATAGCAATTCTAGTAGGCTTTGGGTTTATCTTTAGGGAGATTCAGACTTGATACTTACTAAGTGTTTGTTGGCTTGCTAACTATGAGAATTCTGAGGAAATGTTTAGTCAAGAGAGAACAAGAAACTGTGACCCTCAATTTTTGTAATTGGACACCATAGAGCTTGCTGAAGACATTGTATTCAATTTATGATGTGTTCCTCTGGCAGGATCAATTATGAGGAGAGCATGATGGTGCGTTTGAGTGTCAGCAAGAGAGAAAAAGGTCGGCGCAAACGAGCAAATGCTATGAGTTCCCAACTTCATTCCCTCACACACTTCAGTGACATCAGTGCCTTGACAGGAGGAACTCCCCATCTTGATGAGGTGAGAGTTGGAGAGTGGTGGGTGGAGAATGTTCTTTGCTGTTGTTGCATGACTCTGTAAGGTAGTAATAAACTTTTTCTCAGCTGAAGTACCTCATGATCCCTTTCTCCTCCATAAAATCTATCTTCAGGACCAGAATCCCATTAAGAAACGAAGGAAGGTGCTTAAGAAGGGTAGGAAGAAAAAAGGTCAGTGTGTGATTATACCTAAGGTAGGTCTGGTTGGGAACTGTGGGCAGCAGTTGCTGGAGTTTTGAGGATTGAGTGTCCTGGCTTCCATTGTTCTCTGAATGATCCCTTCCTGGACAATAATCTCCTTTGGGTGGGGTGGGTCATTCCTGCTTCTCAGGCTGATGATCACTCTCACTTATAAAGAGGACTTTTGGTCACTATCTCTGGGGTCCCACACAGCTTCTCTGTCAATTCTCTCTTCCGTTGGGCAGGACTCTTTTCAGTTCTTCCCAAAGGAAAGGGAGCCTTTATCTCACTTCTTGGTGCCCTTAGTCCCCTTCTTCTAGTCTTGTGTTGTAGGAGAATATAAACAACACTGACTACCCAGTGGTCCTTTCCTATTTTGATCCCTTCTATCTAAGCTTTATTTACTCTTGTCTCTTTAACTTTCCCCCCACTGTCTTTTGCCTCACTCTTGGTTTCCCTTCCTTTCAGGTTTTCGGAGGCGGCGGTGATTTTCTCTGTATGTTTATGTATACATATATCACCCTGGGACTCTTATGCTCCACGGGGTTCTGCTGTTTATATTCAGCGGATGTTTGCTTCAAATATATTTGTAGAACCATCCTTATTAATAAAATTAAATTAATTTTTAAAGTGAAAATACCTTTCTGACATGAATTGTTTGGGTAGAGTGTCTAATTGAAATTGGGGCCCCTCTTTTTGACCAGGATTGGTGGAAAGGGGGAGGAAAGATTGGGTATTTTGAAGGTGAAAGAAGGAGAGAAGGGACAATTTTCGAGAAAAATAGTTCATTTTTGTAAGATAAATGAGAAAAGGGTAGAAGATGACAATTAGCTCTTCTGAGTCATCTTGAGTATTCATTGCTTCAGGAGATTCTTTTAGTTCTGTTTTGGCTTATTATTTTGTTATATTTTCAGTAACAGAGATACTACTTGAGAGGAACTGGGGAAATCCTGTGTAATGTGTCCTATAGACCACCAGGTGGCAGTAGAGACTAATGAAACTACCTCATCAAACCAGACATGAGCCTTTCTAGCTTAGCAATGGGAATTTTCCCATTTTTTTTTTCACATTCTGGATTTCTCTCATGTCTTTCTGTCTTGATATGATTAGAGGGGGCTGGTATTCTTTGGTCAGTTAGTGGACCTGGAAAGCTTTTCTGGCTATAATGATGGTGTAGGGACTGATTTTCAAGTGGTATGTTGAAAATTGAGATAGCTCTGTGCTTTAAAATCTCCACGCTTCTGTTATAGCCAATGATTTGGTTCCTTAGTCTCAATTGACTATAGTCAGTAAGAACTGGGAGTGACCTTTTATGCAAAACTTTTGGGAAAATACTAATGAACAGGTAGGTTTAAACAGAATAGATGATGATCCATCTCCATAGCCAGAGCAGCTAAACTCAACTACTGAGGTTGAAGGCTATGTATGTCTTAGAACAAGAAGCAGACATTCCTATTTGGGGCATGAATATTTGAGATACGCTTCTTGAGGCCTGGGTACCTGTGCCCTAGTAAACTGACATCTACATTGGATGTTCATCAATTTGTTTTCAGATCACTTTTCTCTTGTTGGGAATAGGGCATGGTGGAATTGTACTCACCTGACCCCAAGTAAATGAGTAATGTTGAAAAGAGGTAGGGGGCCTATAGCACTAAGATTGGTTGAAGCTTATTATCCTTAACAAGAGCCAAATCAAGCTGAAGTTGGAATTTTCCCATTGCTTTCCTCCTTTGGAATCTAGAATTACTAAGCAATGGTACAGAAGTAAATGTAACGAGTTGATGAATGCATCTCTTCACCCTACAACTGACGCCAAAACCTGTACATTTGGATCTTGCTTTTCTTGGCCAGGAGAGGCTGGGAGAGTCTGCTTATTGTGTACAGTCTAGTTTAAACGTGGGGTAGTGGGATGAGTGGCAAATTGGTCCTGTACCATACTGTATCCTCTGGATGTCAGAGATGGGCGCATATCTGGGGGTTCCCTCTTACCCCCATAGCTTGGGGAGTGGCATATCTTGAAGTAGAGTTGGAGATCATGTTGAATTTAATCCTACCTAGGTCCTGTAATGAAATAGATGAACCGTTTAGGAGACACTGGAACTGATTTGGTTTTCTAGACCCATGGCATGGATCACTCCAGGCCACAGGTTGCAACCGAAAGGAAACAAATCTTAACTCATAGTTCAACTCTTTGTTAGTAATTATGGTTCTGATGTTCAGAAAATTACCACGGTAAGGGGATTCATGTTCTTACATGTTCCTATTCTTTTTCTGACATTTTTACACAGCTAATAATCTTTCAATCTTTTGTCTCAATCTGCTTTTCTGATTAGCATTCTTGTCAGCAACGAGATGGCTAATCCTTTCAACTGTAACAACAGTGTCAAGGTTGATCTGATGTATTTTTCAATTCTAGAATATAGTGATTCCTTCTCCATATGTTTCTTGGGCTCTCTGGCTAACCATGTGCCAGCATAGTTTGGAAGTATTCAGGGACAGATTTCAAACATAAAAGTTGAATGGTGAAAATATAATTTTCAACTCTGAGAAAGGATTGTCTAGTACAGGGGTAGGGAACCTGTGTTGCCCTCTAGGTCCTCAAGTGTGGCCCTTTGAATCTAAACTTCACAGAACAAATCCCCTTAATAAAAGAATTTGTTCTGTAAAACTTGGACTCAATCAAAAGGCCATACCCGAAGACCCAGAAGGTCACAGGTGGTTCCTCACCTCTGGTCTAGTAGATGGAATAGAGAAAATGGAATACCAGGGTTCTTTAATAGCTGTTGTTCAGATTTTTTTTTATTTCTTTTATCCCCTGTATTTGTTAGTAGCTCTAGTGCTGTGGACATTCAGACTTAGTGTGAATCACTGAGTGGAACATTGAAAACATTTCCTAAGTGACTCAGTTTTCATTGACCATTGACTGGTTTAAGGGAACTGGAACTGATAGCAGGTTGTTAGAATCCACAAGCACCTGGCCGGTGTTATGATGTAATGGAAAAGCACTGGAATGGGAGCTGAGACCTTGATTCTAATCCATCTGGGTTCTGCCATTAACTAACCATATGATGTTTTCCAAGTTACTTAACATCTTTGTTTTAGTGTTTTCATCTGTCAGATAAGACGGTTAGGTTTGATCACTTTGAAGGTCACTTCTAGCTCTTAAATTTTGTGATTCTGCTGCCGTCTCTAAACAACAGATTTCTCAAGAGGCTACATTATCTTCATGGATTCTTAGGTGGAAAAAAAAAAAACCCCTTTCCTTTTGTGAGTGTGACTTGGGAGGTGAGGTAGGGTGTTTAGGTATTCAGCACCACGGAGAGTTCTTATCATTGTAAGGGAAGGATTCAGATGACTATGCCAAAGACAGACTAAAGCAAGGAGTTGGGTAATTTTGACTTGTTATATTACTAAAGTCAGTTTAGTTCTTCTTAAACTTCTTTGGTTTGAGTTGTGCTAGGTAGGCATTATTGCAGCCTTGAAGGATTCCTACCCTATCCATCTTGTAGATTGCACTTCTGTTCAGTAAGCCAGAAGTGATCTTTTTAGGTTTAGGAACGTTGTAACCACTTAAGGCCTTGAAGGGATTTGTTAGGTACCAGGTACTGTGCTAAGCTCCGGAGATATAAAGAAAGTCCTCCTATACAGAAAGACTCCTATGTAGAATTCAACCTGTCACCTATTCAGGGATGCAGATGACTGAAATAATAAATCTGTGTGCTATTCTACTCCATTGGTCCTAGGCTTGTGGGCTTTTACTAAGTCTCCTGATTGATTCAGGAAAAATTATTTCTATTCTCTTGCTCTTTACCAGTAGGGCCTTGAAAATAGTTGAGTTATTGTTGTATTGCTTGAATTTAGTCTCTTCCTTTGACTCTACTTCACTCTGGCTTTCTGCCCAGTCCTGCTACTGTATTTCCTTGATCTCATTGTTCAGGGGGGTCTCAGAGAAGCCCCTAGAGCCATGCCTTTGCATGTTTAAACTATCAATAATGAGAGCGTCAAATTGGAAAGAGTATATTAAGGGTCTATCTTTCATGACTTTGGGTCAATAGGTGGCAGTATCCACTTGGTCTAGAATCTTTGACACCCCCCCCCCAATACATTTTATGGTGTGTCTACCCCATGGCCTGTATATTTTAGGTTGTGAGGAATAGGTCACATTGAAATCAAAATGGAGCAGAAGAAAAGCCCTTTTAGTGGAATTGAGAATTGGTGATAGGTTGAATCCTACATAGGAGTCTTTCTGTATAGGAGGACTTTCTTTGTATCTCTGGAGCTTAGCACAGTGCCTGGCACCTAACAAATACTTATTGACTTGCTGACTTGACTGCAGGTCAGCTGGTATGGGGCACTAGTGGAGAAAGCATCAGTGGAGCCGATGAGTACGGTATGGGCATTTGGTCAAAGAGGATAGACTGAGTTAGATTAGAGTCAGGGCTAACAGTAGACTGGGGGTGGGGGAAGCAGAAGAGGGTAGGTCAGATCTGGAGGAAGGGAATTGAATGCAGGCAGAGCCCATGGTTGGATTCCTTTGATGGAGAGTATAGCAGGTTGGTCTAGAGGGGCTGCCACAATCCTGTGCCTGTCTAACTGGGAGGGGGCTGCTGATGTGTGCTGCAGTTGCATTGACTCCCCTCCCCCATGCTTCCCAAAGAGCCAGACCAGCACTGGCAAATATGTCTTCATGTATTTATTATTATTAAAAATGTGACGGAGTCTTCCTCCCTAGAAGCACAACAAATACCACGGATCACATTTCTCCTTCTGTGAGGCTTCTGCTTTCTCTCTCGTGACCTTCTTTTCTTCACCACCCCCCCACCCCCATCTTTGCTCTGTCTTACTAAGGGGGAGGGGTGGGAGAGCTGGGTATACTCCCCTCCTTCTCTGAGCATGGTGGCTCCCCTGGGGTTTTTAATGATGGTTGAGAGTTTTGAGGCAATGCTAGGAGTAAGCAGATGAGTGAGGGGGGCTCAGGGCTCAGGAAGCCTTTGTAATGTTCCACCATTCAGTAGGGAGGGAAAAATCACTTGAAAATAAAGGCAGCAAAATTACTTCTCCAGGTGGGAGGAAATATCCATCCCTTCTTTATTCTCCTGTGTGAATTCTGAGAACAGTATGGTTATTCCCTTTGATGGGGGAACTAGCCAGTTCTCCTGCCCTCCCTCCCTCACCTCCTAATGCCCACTTTTCCCGGAAAGGACCATTCAGAATCTCTTCTTGCAGCCTGAGAGGGGCATTACCTGGAGGTTTGGAAGATAGGTGCCTTGGCTTCTCAGCCCCCACCCCACTCCCCTTACCCCTCAGGTTCTCATGCCTGGGCTAGAGCTTGCAGACTGCCTGGGCTCTTTTGTTGCTGTCTGTGAACCTTGGCCACACCCCTAGATGGTGCTGCTGTTGCTCTAGACTCCACTCCCCCTCATCCCCCCAGTACCATTTTTCCCCCTACATCACCCTCCCCTCCTCCCCACCCCTTCCCCAGCCCTCCATTGCCTGATTGTTATTCCACTAACGTCTCCCTGACTGTTCCCTTCCTCAAATTAATTTTGTGGCGCTCTTTTTCCGCAGTGCCATCTCCCTCCCCTCCCCCCTGCTCCTGCTAGCTTGCTTGTTCCCTTTTCCTAACCCTCCATCTCACTTCCCTCCTCTAGAATTGAGATTCTTTTCCTTCTCCCTTTCTCTCCCCATCTCAACAACCCTCCCATTCCCATTTCACAAATGAATTTCCTGGCCAAAGGGGACTGAAGGAGTATGAAACGTAGTGGTTTAGAGGAGAATACAAACAAGATGGGGGAGCTGAAGGGTCAATGCTGAGGAGTAGGGCAGGAGAGTGATGGGCCTATGATGAGGGATGGGGGGGAATAATGGAGATGGAAAAGTGATTTGGGGGGTGGGAGGAGGAAGGCCGTGCTCTGAAACGTGATCTATGGTTCCTCTGGGGAAGCTCCAGCCATCACTCTTTTGAGTTCTCGGTGAATACCAGCTGGGGCAGCTGTGGTACCTTCGCTATGGGCACCTCATCTGCTCATTTTGATTGTGGCAGGTTTCTAGCTGCAGCCCAAAGCCTTAGCCCGCTGCCTTAGCCTGGTCCCTAACCTCATCCTTTCCCTTTAACTCACTGAGCTGTCCTGCCTTTCCATCCTGTCAAATCACCACTCGTTTTGGGCCTCCATTGGACTCCTGGCTATACATTCTTTTTGTTCTAAAGCTCCGCTCCATGATAACTCCAGACACATAAATTTCTGGTTTTTTGTGTTCCACCTTGCCCCGTAATTTTTTTTTCCTGTACCCAGATATGACATGTTGTTTTCAGTGCCTCAGACACTTAAGCTAATCTATTCAAGTGTTGATTGTAAAGTTGTGCAATTTCTGAAATGGCAGATTTCCCTGATTCAACAAATCCTTGTAAATTCCTTGGCCAAGAGTTCCAACTTTTACCTCTGATACCCCTTGGGAATTATTCAGCACAGTGGGGCTTCTGCCCCTTGCTGCATGTTTAGGGGAAAGGAGCTTTCTCAACACAATCCTGAAGGACCCAGTCTTGATTATATGTTGTATTCTTCTGCCTTACTCTTTAGCAGTATGGTTTCTGCTCCATGGACTAAGGCCAGTTCTGGGACTGGAGAATGATAAAGTAGATGCATCCACCAGAGCCAGGTTGGCTGGCTTGAGTTAGAAATTGAATGTAGAAACAGGAAGCTAGCTTCTGTGGTTTTCTGGCTAAATTCTTGGGGTACCCATGGGAGAAGTGCTTTTGTTTGTTCTGCATCTTCATTTTCCTACTGCATGTTCTCCACAGCAGCGATGATGGTCCTACAGTCTTTCTGTTTCTCTGTCTTGTTCTATTTATGCGCATGAGTCCTAAGAGACATCTGTTCTCTGATCCTGGGACCTCTGGTTTCCTAATGTCACATCAAAGATACATCATGGAATGATCTCTGCAAAGGTTCTCTGCCCCAGTGGTTTTCAGAGTTAAGAATAATACACAGTTCTTATAACTAAACTTTTTTCCTTAGGAGCATAAAGTATTTGAGCCAAATTGTCTCATTGATTCTCAGGTAATTATCATGAATTACAGCTTCTCTCATCCCCCCCCCCCCAATTTTTCAACTGGGAAAACTGAACCCTCTCTCTTTCTCACTGGGTGAAGTGAGAAAGTTTGCACAAGCCGGTCAGTGCTGGTGCTGGCACTAGGAACCAGGTTCCCTGGGTCTACTTAACTCTGAGATGTATTCAATGATAATACAAGTGAACTGTCAGCTGCTACTTTCAGCAAAGTATTTTACATGCATGCATTATAAGCATATCTTATTTGTGACCCACTTACCTTGGTGACTCTGCTATGGACGAGCTATCGGATTCTGGGGATGAAATAGGAACATTATTTTCTAAAGGAAAGGGAGTCTTGAGAAGATTGTTTTTGTGATAGCACATTTGGTTTACTTGCTGAAGATATTAGTTAATTTAAGAGAGCTAATTTAAATAACACTGGGTTTCTTGCACCCCTAGGAATGGGGCCAGATTCCCTTTTGGTTCTGTGCAGTAACTGACATGCTGAAGGGGCACTATGTGAGGCTATTCTACTGATGCTTGTTTTTCTCCTCATGTTTCTTCTCTATGGATCATGGTATTCTGGAGGGAGGAAACTGTAAAAGCATCTGTCTTCTATTTCCTGTTTCAGATTCAGTTGTTGGCTGTGCTACTGACCAACTAAGTGACCTGAAGCAAGTGCCTTTCCTTCTCTGTTACTTAGGGAGAATAGTCTGTCCCCTACCCAGGGGTATAGTATGAACTTGAGTAGGATAGAACTGAAGAGCCCGGAAGGCCTTGAAATACACAGAAAGGCAGTTTCATTTTTTCTTAGCTCAAAACTTTTTTCAAAACTTACTTTTAGCTCAGAACACCATACTTTTCTGGTCCTATGTAGTGGTACCTCCTTCCGTTTAAGTATCACCAGCTCCCCAAATTTCTGAGACCTCTTGTGTAAACAACTGTTATTTTGGCTATGTTTGACAATAATATTTCAACACTTTTTAATATAAGTCGAATTCACAATGGAAAATGCCATTCAGAAACACATCTACATGTTTCAGTGTGACTTGCATTTTGGATCCCCCTACAGACCACTTGGGACAACCCTCTAAGGTTTTGCAGACCATACTCTCAGAGCCACTGCCTTAAGACACTCTATCTTCCTATCTTACATCTGGACTGTGGATAATGGGTAATAACAGGCCTTATCTCCCCAGCTGGAACCCCAAATAGTATAAAGACAAAATCAGAATTCCCAGTTAGGAAATCTTAATCACTTACAATAAACCTTTGCTGGCTTTCTGTCAACCGACCCAGGAAAACTGCATCTCTTTATTGATCTCTTCCAGCCCCTACACCCCTGCCCTACCTCCTTTTCTTTCCTGTTCTGTGATCTCTCCCTCTCTGATGGCTGGGGTTTCTCCCTTCCTCCCAGGGCAAAAACTCTCCTGTACTGTCCTATCCAAGAAAGATTTGCTGTGGTGTCCAGCCATTGCCCCACTGCTGGCAGTCCCTCAAACCGGTACTCTGCTGGGGTTTCTTCTCATCAGATCCTCCTTCCCCCATTTATACCTGCCTCAGAGGACCGGGGGCAGTCGCTGTGCCAGAGGTCTGTGGCATTCCTCACCCATCACCCCTGGCATAACTCCTGGACTTGGATTCTGCAGCCTCATGGGGTCCCAGCTTCCTTTTCAGGTTGTTGGGTGGCTTTTCCTCCTTTGCCTTCCGTAAGTCCCCACTTGGGTAGAGGTGTCGGATAGCTTTGAGCAGGGTCTCTGAAGGGTCAGATCCCTGTGTGCACCTAGTGATAATCCAGCCTCCATTGATCAAATGAGATAATAGGTGTAAAGCACTTAGCACAATGCCTGGCACATTGCTACATAAGTGCTTATTCCTCTCTCCTTCCCTTCCCCATTAACCTTACGAAGAACTTTTGATGCTCTTGCTTCACTGACTTTGATGCTGTGGCCTTCTCTCTGTCTAGCCTGGGGGTTGAGAAAGATATGGTATCTTTTGCCCAGGACATTCTGTCATGGTGTCCGACATACAGTTCTCTGGCCCCTCCCCCTCCCTTCCTGTCTGTCTCCCCTCTTCCTATTTCTACCCCTCCTCTTGCCGTTCACTCACCTGTCTCCCTTTTTGTCACCATTGTACCTTTTTTTCCCTTCCCCTTTTCCTCATCCACTCACCATCTTTATCCTTTTTCTTGTTTTGGCCCTTGTGTTTCATCTCAAAATAGCTGTCAGCCTCTCATGCCTAGGGAATGGCATGGTAGGAATAGTGATAGAAGGATAGAGGGTCCCTGAGTCAGGATACCTGGCTGCCCAAAGGGTGGGTGGCCATATCTTCCCCCTCTCTTCCTTAGTGGTCCTAAGGAGCTGGGGAACCCATGCTGCCAGATTCCTTTGGGGTTGGACAGGGTCCGACTTTGCCTTCTTCCTGAGTTGGGGGAGGAGGGTCTCTTTCCAATCAGCTGGCTTCTTCCTTTGCTCTTTCAGTTAAATACATGGGGTCTTGTCTGTCTGTCTTTCTCTTTCTCTTGCTCCTTTTCTCCCTCTGTTTGTCTTTTCCTAGCACAAAGCGGTGGCAAGACTGAATGAGCCTGTCTGGCGGTTCTGCCAGCCTGTGCCCCTCATTTTTGCCCCACCCCCTTTTGCTTTGCGTACTGGGGTGGAGGGGGAGCCAGAGAGTGGTGGCATGGTGCCAACCAACCCAGAACCATCTGCAGTGCCTTCTGTGCGGAAGCCAGGCTCCTTCCCACCCTCCTCTCATGATTTTCTTCCCCCACCATTAATTAGCTACTGAATTAATTAAATCCCATGTGCTAATTAACATTCCTACAGGGCAGGCTGCTAGGTCAGAAAAATGGGGGCAGTGAAGCAAGGCTACTGTCCAGAGGGGGTAGGGAGGTAAGGAAGAAGGAAGGTTGGATAGGGAGATGAGGGTGACTGGAAAAGAACCAAGTGGGAGGAAAAGAGGGGTCAGGAGGAGAAAATGAGAAACAAAACATTGCATTTAAGTTCTGTGTGTGTGTGTGTGTGTGTGTGTGTGTGTGTGTGTATGCATGTATGTATTTATGTACCTATGTATGTATATACCTGTGTGTGTATATGAGTGGAGGCGAACATAGAAGGTGTGTCTAATAGGGAAAGAATATAGGCATTGGAATTATTGAATGTGGAGAAGGGAAAGCTGAGGACTGAACTATTTCCAACTGCTAAAGCTTACGTTATAGCAAATGCATATTAGTTATATTGTATTTCCACTGAAGAAATAAACTCTAAATTATAACAGAAAAAAGTTACTTTTTAATTTTTTTTGAAGGATGGACTTTCTTACCAAACGTTATGAGATAACTATAATGGAGTACCAAAGGAGCTTACCTAGAGATAAAAGTCTGTCTCAGTAAGTTAGAAGAAATTTGGCCAAAGGAAGGGGATGGGTTTGAATCTTGAGGAATCTTGAATCCAGAGCAGAACTATCAGATATGCAGTGCACAATACTCTTCAGGGCAGCAGGAACCAGATTGAAGTGTAATTGGGAAATATTTAACTAAATAAAAATGCAATAAAATATAGATAATATGACATTTTAAAACTAAGTCAGTATATGACCTGTGGGGATCCTTGTGTATGAGTCAGGTTGCTGTTTCTTTTTTGAGTTTGACACCTCTGATCAAGAGGGTACTTCTAGATTGAAAAAACTTAACCTCTGAATTTTGTACTGAGTCCTGTAGAATTTGGAAAATCCAAGATGGGATAAATTCCATTTTATCAATTCTCTTTCCTCACATTAGCCCTTTCAAATTGTGGGATTGTTTCCTGGGGTCACATTATTTGTCTTTGGACTAAGCCCAGTGCTCATAGCCTCCTAGGGACTGGTTTTCTTTTTACCCTGATTTCTCTTCAAATCAGGTAACTTAGGACATCAGTGAGATATCTGTGTTGGGTCCTGATATCCTGAATTCTCTTATTACCCTTGGCAAGTTTTTGTTTGATCATAGAGTTTGAGGGGATGTAGGGAGGAGATGGGATTGCTCTTAGATAAACTCATACACGCAATATATTCCAAAAATCCTTCACCCCCACCAGGTTAGGGTATAATGGAATGAACTCTAGATCTACAGTTGGAGAGTAATGGTCCAAGTCCCAGGGCTTCCACTTCCTGCCTGTGGACTTTGGGTGAATCCCACCTCTCTGGTCTTCAGTTCCTTTTATCTATAAATTGAAGGTGTTAGGTGAATGACCTCTGAGCTTCCTTGCAGCTCTAAACCTATGAGCTTATGAACAACTTGACTGGTACCTGTGAGATATTAAAGGAACAAGAGGAAGGCATGTAGAAGACTCTTCTGTGGAGGACTTAGGGAAAGACAGAGATGAAAGTCCTGTAAGTTGGGCATGTGGTCAGATGTATTTATCTGAACACAGTGATGAACAGTGTCCTACTATGTGTCCTACTATTACACTCTCTGAAAAAGGTTGGAGCACACTTACTTAGAGAAACAGAAAGGAAAGAAGCATGTTTTTAAACTCATGAAATAAGGAGGCCTTCCTTCTGGACTGCTGAGAGAAAGGTGGAGTGAAGTTTCACTATTGCAGGTTGGTGCTGTGCCTTCAGGCAGGCTGGGAAACAACAGAATGGCAAGGTCCTCTTCGTCCAGTGTTCTGTGACCCTTTTCAGGTCTGAGCATCTACCTTCCTATTTCTCCTAGCTGCAAAGATAACTTCCTACCATCTTCAACCCTATGTTTAATCACATTATATATTCATTCAGCAGATATTCAGTGCCCTTTGCACACATTTACATAGCGGATGATACCAGAGTGGGTGATACCACTGAGGGGGCTGGAACGATGGCGGGGAACAGTAGTAGCTTCAGGTGTAGTTGGGGGGGGTGTTGAATAAAAATAAGGGGCTGGTGGAAGCATAGGGAAAGAAGAGAAGATAAGAATATTTTGAAAAACTATATATTTCATTTTGTGTAACAGAGTTAAAGTGATAGTGTTTACATTATTTTCCAAATAAATACACAAAATGCAAGTTATAATCGATCAGTGGTCAAGTCCACCGACAGGTCTTAACAAGCAAGTGTTGACAGGCAGGTGTGTTGCACATTGTCCGGAAGTCTAGCCTGCATCTGCAGGAATATGTGTATGTAATGACTTGTTTACAATAGGATATTATATGGTTACATGATGCAATATTGCATCATCACAATTTCAGTGCAGGAAAACCCCACAAATTTACAGTAAATGATTAAATTTGAGATGCATTATTTTTTTTAAAAAATTTTATATTTTTTTGAAATGACACAGATTAAAAAAAAAAACTACTAAAAGGTTAAAAAAAGTAGATTTCCAGGGGGGTGCTGAGTAATTTTTTTTTTTAAAAGGGGGCAGTAGGCCAAATAAGTTTGGGAACTGCTGAGCTACAATATAGACAATATAACTACAATATAGACATACATATATACATGCCTTCATATGCCTGAATACTAATAATCCTTATTGTTTATACTATTCATTTGGCATATGCAAACATTGCTTTGTGTTTTCTTTTCATGTGTTTATGTTTTATCTTCCTCAGCTAAATTGCATATTTCTATAACCTCTGCATCAGTGGTGTCAGATTCATAGAAAGGGATCCCTGTGGGTTGTATATTGACTTAGAAAACCACAAATTGACATTATCTCTGTTGTATTGTATTTTTATTTGTTTTGTTAAACATTTCCCAATTACATCTTAATCTAGTTTTGGGAAGGCTGGGGAGTTTTGCCAGCTGCGAGCTTGACACCTCTGCTCTAACAGCACCTGCCTTGAAATAAAAGTATTTATGAATTGCTACATAAATTGCATAATATACTCATATATGTATCCATATACATTTATGCATACACATATTTACAAGATGTGGTTATAGTGTGGATGATTTATAAGTACAATTTAAAATAATTTGCTGGCTCTGAAGGCAAATTTTCATCCTCTGTGGATTTCATTTTTATGAAATTGGAAATAACCAAAGGTGTTTTGGAGCCAAATCTAGTAAATAAGGTAGAGGATCAACATGGCTAATCCTGGGTTTCACTTTTTAAAAACAAGTTTGGTTATGAGACTCAGTTTCTTCTGTGGCTTATAAACTGGCACTGAAGACAATGTTAGAAGAGGAGGTGTTTTGAACAGTGGCAGAACTTTTGGAATGCCAGTCAACAAAGATATACATGTCTAGCTTCCCCAGGTAGCTATTTTAAAGGGAAGAGAAGACATAAACTAGCTCTATCAGTTCTGATGGTTCCATGGTTTCACCAGTGTAAATGTGTAGAGGTCTTCCCTACCAGTGCAGATTACAGCCTCTCCATACTTTCTCATCTTATGGGACTCTTATCTGTGTCTTTCCCCATATTCTTCATGGGAAGAGTCTTCTACATGCCTTCCTCTTGTTCCTTTAATATCTCACAGATACCAGTCAAGCTGTTCGTAAGCTCATAGGTTTAGAGCTGCAAGGAAGCTCAGAGGTCATTCACCTAATACCTTCAATTTATAGATAAAAGGAACTGAAGACCAGAGAGGTGGGATCCACCCAAAGTCCACAGGCAGGAAGTGGAAGCCCTGGGACTTGGACTGTAACTCTCCAACTGTAGATCTAGAGTTCATTCCATTATTTTTGGAATATATTGCCATCCATTTCTTGTCTCTCCTTAGTCTTGCTTTATGACTAACCCTGCTTCCTTTTCTCGTCTTTCAGAATAATATGTATGTATGGTCTGTATGTGCAGTGGATAGAGCATTGGGCCTGGATTAAGGAAGACATGAATTCAAATATGGCCTCAGATATTTACTAGCCATGTGATTCTGGGCAGGTCGCTTTAACCTCTGTTTGCCTCAGTTTCCTCAACTGCAAAATGGGGATAATAATAGCACCTATTTCCCAGGGTTGTTGTGAGGATCAAATGAGATAATATTTGTAAAGTGCTTAGCATAATACCAGGCACATAGTAGGTACTATATAAATTTTAATGACTTTTATGTGTGTGTGTATGTGTGTACACACACACATATATATACTACATATACACATATACTACATATATACATGCATATATGTTTCTATAGCTGTATAATCTACTTCTACATATTCAATGTCTTTTACACCATTCCTTTTTCACAAGTCATAGATAACCTGTTGGGATCTACTTATCTTTACCATGCATCTTTCCATCGCCTGTTAAGTTATTTTTCATTTTTATTCTTTCAATATTATAGTGTTCCATGATTTTCTGCCTTATAGAATGACTAGGAGAATGCCAGTATTAAAAAGTTGGTCTTTTGGAGCAGCAAACAATTTAGGATCATTGAAAGCACTGCATAATTCCTCAAATACTATCCACATAAATATCATTCTGCTTCTATCTGGGCCTCGCTCATTGTCCATTTGCAGTACTTATCCAAAATATGTTTTAATGGACTGCTTGTGTAGCTCTGCATGTCATAGTCTGGGCAATATGTCTTTTTTCATCCACTTTGGTTTTGTGTTTTTTGTTTTTTGTTTTTGTTTTTTTAATATTTAGAATGGTCATTAATTACCATGGGTTTCATTGAGGAGTCTTTGTGGTGTTCTAGGGTTCAAATTAATGATGTTGTTTGAGAACAGGAGCACTTGGAAAACTTCGGAGGTTTTCCAGAGTGTTGGTATTTTTGCTAAAAAAAAAATTTCTAAATTGTCACTAAAAAGTGACAGCCTTGGGGCAGCTACGTGGCACAGTGGATAGAGCACCGGCTCTGAAGTCAGGTGGACCTGAGTTCAAATCTGGCCTCAGACCAAACACTTGACAGTGACTAGCTGTGTGACCCTGGACAAGTCCTTTAACCCCAATTGCCTTTTAAAAAAAAAAAAAGTGACAACCCTTGTGAATGTGCATAAATATATACATACATATAGAAATAGACCTTAATACATAATTTAAGCCATCCATCCTTGTAGTAACAAATTAGCAAAGGAAAGAAACCTAAGACATCGTGACATGCCGTATCCTACCAAAGAATCATAAGCCTTGGTGGGCAATTCAAATCAGCAAAACCTATTGAGACTGTAGTGTGTATAAGACACTTGGCTAACTATGTTGGGGATTTCAGAAATGAATGATATTGTCCCTCATTTCAAGCAGTTGATAGTCTAGTAGGGGAGAAAAATAATGGAGGGGCATAAACAAAAGTGCTGCTTGGGTCCGAGGGAGGGCTTTGGATGCCCTCCATTACTAAAGAATCTGGAATTGGGCCTCTGAGCAATGAGGTACCTACCATTAAAGGTTTGAGGTGACTTAATGATGTGATAGGGAAATGCTTTTTGAAGATTGCTCTGACAGGGGTATGCTGTATGGATTTGATGGGAAGATAGACTGTGGAAGTGGAGAGATCATTTATGGCCTGTTGTCATAACTTAGGCAAGAGTTTATGAGGTCCTCCAGAAACTTTTTTGATTTGGCTACTGATTACATGGGGTGGGGGGGAGGGGAGAGAAAGGAGTTGACGATGACAGTTTGGACTTGAGAATCTTGATGATTAAGAAAATGCTGGTGGTATAAACAGAAATAGAAAAGGAAGAGAATCAGTGACCCGTTTGTTCCCCCACACCCAGCTAGAACTGTAGCTCAGACAGTTCTGGATGGCAGAACTGTCCATCTCTGAAAAATACCTGGAGTAGGAGATTTCACCTACTCCTCTAGAGTTGGATGTGGATAAACTATAACACTTAGAATCAAAAGCCTCAGTTCTGCCATTAACAGAGTGTGTAACTCCAGATCAGATCACTTAATCACTCTGGGCATCGGACTTACATGAGAATATGGATGTGCTTTAATTTTATTTCTGATCACTCTTATAACATTTAAACCTCAAGTTTCCCTGTATCCTAGCTTCTGTGATGAAATTAATGATCCTGAAATACACATGAAACAAACAAAACCTTAAGTTCACTAGGAACCCTCTGGGTACACCTGCCATTAGACAGTTGTTTAGTTCTCCCACAGCCTTTTCTTCTCCAGGCTAAATATGGTCATACCAATTCCTTTATCCTTTCATTGTAGGGCTTACTTTTGCCTATGTCCTCTGAACTCTAGCTTTTCACATACTGTCAACTCATAACTGGCCATGGTATTATTTTTTTTCCCATTACTTTTCTATTTTTGCTCTTACTTTGTGTGTTGTAGGAAAGGTGCCTTGTGTGTCTTGGGCAATGGATTCATAGAATGTTAGAGGGGAAAGTGGTCTTAGCAATCTTTGAGAACATTCAGGCCCAAAGTTGCACTTAACTGGATTTTAGTCCTACCTGTGTGAAATCCC
The DNA here is from genome assembly GCF_900497805.2 of Vombatus ursinus. Lineage (NCBI taxonomy): Eukaryota > Metazoa > Chordata > Mammalia > Diprotodontia > Vombatidae > Vombatus > Vombatus ursinus. The sequence continues at coordinate 3,976,920 of NW_020954672.1, forward strand.
CCTTAGGCAAGTCACCTCCTCTGTACATTGAAGGGGTTATATAAGATGATGATTTTTAATTTCTCTCCCAAGTTAAAAATTCTAAGAAATCAAGATAGCCTTTTTTTTGTTGTTCATCTTATATATTTATTTTAATGCTTTAAGGGTCAGCATTGATCCTTGTGTCTATATTCAGTTCTGGATGCCATAGTTTAAGAAGGACATTGATAAACTTGAGTGTCTAAGCCACCATCATGGCAAAGAGCCTTATGTCCATGTCATATGAGGATAGGTTGAAGGCACAGATGATGATTAGCTTGAAGAAGAAAAAATGGAAGGGGGACATGATAGCCGAATTCAAGAATTTGAACAGTCGTGGGAGATTTGTTCAGTTTGGCCCCGGGGAGCAGAACCGATCATAATAGTTAGAAACTGCAAAGAGGTGAATTTAGGCTCGATTTAATGAAAAAAACTTTGTAACAATTTAGAATTGTCCAAAAGTGGCACATGCTGCTTTAGGAGTTGTGGATTCCCTTCACTGGGGGTCTTTGAGGAAAGGCTAGATGACAATTTGTTGAATATGTTATAATGGGGATTCCCTTTGGGTATAGTTTGGCCCCTGAGATTCCTTCCTTCTTACCCTAAAATTCTGTATTTCTGTAATTTTACTGGTGTAGTTGCTATCTGCACCAACATAGATCATATTCCCTCCACACCTTAGTAGGTCATTTAATGAGTTGACTTGAACCAAAAAAATCCATTACCTGGTGACTAGCCATTTAGTGATGAACCTGTCCAGATTTAAGTAGGTAAATCTTTGAAACACTCCCCCTCCCCACATATACCCACAAATATTCACCCCCATACACACACACTTCTCCCTACCCCCTCACAGAGTCCACCCTGAGTTCATATTTGAAGGTTGGCATGGGGTGGGGCAGAGCAGCGCTTATGTCTGTCGGTAAAGCCATCAAGGACCCAGGGTCATCTCCATGCCCTGGTGGAGCATTTGGGTGAATCTTTAGTGGAGAGTTATTATTCAGTAATTATTACTTCTAAACTAGTTGATAATAAAATGTTTTAGTGGTCCTCATTGAAGCTGACCTAGGATCACTACCAAATTTGCTTCTTGGTAGTTGTGATTCCCAGCCCTTGCCTTTTCCCTTGAATCTTTTTCTAGATCATTTGCCACTCCACCAATTCTTCCAAAGAGAACAATAAAGCACAGAGAGGGGTTGTGATGGCCCCAGGAACAGAACCCAGATGGATTGACTCTAGTTCATTCTCCTCATTCAGTCTCTCTTCATTCAACATAGTTCAGAATTTAAGAACAAAACAAAGCATATGCACAAGAAAAATGCTCACCCCCATCCCTAATTCCACTCTCCTTTGGAGGACTATTACTCTGTATTTGCCCCCCCCCCCGGGTGTGGATTGGGGAGAAGGGGGCTTTTCTTGCTGACAAATTTGTCATAAAAGTCAAGGATAGTAAGTATACAACCTGATATATTCAATAACTGAGGAGTTAAATATTCTGGGTTTTTGAGCTGGCCATGAGCAGCAGATAGTGCTTTTCCATCTTCTTGTTCCTTCCCTTCTCTCCCTGCCACCTCTCAGGTTAGAATTTGGTTGGCTAGAACCACTGAATGGGAGAGGCTGATTTGAGCTAGTATCCTATTGGCCAGCCCGATTACCCACCCAGCCAGCAACAGCAACAGAGAGGAAGAAATGACTGGCTAGCTTTTGGGGAATATTGGGGGAAGGAAAAGGGTTCTTAAACTTATTTATGTCATGGACTCTTTTGGCAGTCTGGTGAAGCTTATGGATTCCTCAAAATAATGTTTTTAAATCCAATTACTAAAAAAAAAAATTTTTGATGTAGGGCCCCAGGTAGGAAAGACCCCAGACTGGAAATTAAACCTGGAATGTGATGGGGGTTTGGAGAGAGGAGCAGAAGTAGTGAAATGGAAACAGCTTAAGATGGGACCCTGACTCGGAATCAGCTTACCTTTGGCAGTCAGTTGCCTAGCATTTTCCTTCTTATCATCTTTCATAGACCTACTAGTACCCTTTCCTCCCTGGCCCCTGCCCTTGCCCCTTCAGCTTGGCACCACTGAACCTGACTTGCCAGAGCTACGCTCAGTGCAGCCACCTGCCATACATTTTTCCTTAATTCTTGTCCCTTTTAAAACTTAAGCCTGTCCCATGTTCCATCCATTCAGGTCCTCACTGCCTGCTAGGAAGCAATCGTTGAATAATATAAATATATTTTTGGCTAATTTGCTATCTAATGTGTTACTTCTTCCAGGTAATGTGATGCCTTAATCTAATTAAGATGCATCTGCTTCTTGAAGGCCCTTGGGCCTTGGGGCTTTGGGACACTATGGCCCATGGGTGGGGTTGGAGTGGGGAGGGGAATGCTTTGAGGTCTGCACTTCTACCAAGTACTGTGATGTCACATGAACTAGACAGACGTATGTCCTGTACCCGAAAGGCATATAGGCCCTAGGGGAAACCATTAGCTGATCTCTAGCTTGGGGTGGCTGTGGAGATTCAGGACCAGGGGTGGAGAACCTGCAACCTGCAACCTGGAGGCCACATCAAAGGGCTGCACTTGAGGACCTAGAGGCCACATGAGAGGCCCAGTGTGGTGTAGTGATAGATTGATGGACTTGAAGTTGAGATCTGAGTTCAAATTCCTCATCTAGGGCTGAGTTTTAGCAGATAGAAGATTAGCTATATTTGAGTCACTTTCTGAGCCTCAGTTTCCTCATCTATAAGTATCTAATGATACTTATGTTACCACATAGGGGTAGTTGTGAGATTGTTTCCCAAGTATGAGTTCTTAGTGTCTCCTTCTCAGGGAGGCCTTTGTAACTCAGGTGAACTACTTTAAGGGTTCTAATTGATTCTAGAGCTGACCCACTTAGAACCACCTGTGGGCTGCACAGAACTCAACTGGAACTCTAGGGGAATTCATGCAGAACCTGCTCCATCTAATCCCCCCCCCCAACTTGTTTCTGGGGAATTGTTTGGAGACGGCAGGGCCTTCCGAGTATTCTGAAACCACGACACGTGAAGCAGCACCCACTCTCCATACATGTCATAGCTAACCCATCGATGCTTTGTAGTTCACAAAGCTCTTATAACCTGGGTGAAAGAGACAGTGCAAGTATTATTACCTCCATTTTAACCTTGTGTAAAAGAAATAGAAGCCTTGGGTTGGACTCTTGATTCTAAACGACATTGGACGGGTCACTCATTGTCCCTGAACCTTGGATTCTGCCATCCAGCAAGTGGAGATGCACCCTACCTGAGGCAGCCGCGAGTATTGGAAAGAGTCTGAATCTGAACTCTCTCTCTACCTATGTGATTTTTTTTTTTTTTTTACCAATCTGGGCGTTAGTTTCCTTGTCTTTTTTTAAAATTCTTTTTAAAAAATTCTGTACTTAAACACCAAATTTTTAGGAAAAATGCTGTCATACACAGTAGAACAGAAAAAGAAAAAGATGATGGTGTATGAATCCACAAATCTATTAACATACAATTTTTTAAAATGTCGATAATTCACTGTTACTTTCTAAGCTGTGCAGACAGGTCTAAGTTTGTTCTGTTTTCTTATTTGCATTTTCTTTTAATTGCTTCAGTGATTCTTTTTTTTTCTTTTTTTTTGGGGGGGGGCAACATTAATGCTATCTCCTCCTTTCTCCCCAAACTTCACCATTAATAAAAGAAAAACAAAAACCTTATAACAAATACACATGTTCAAAACCAATCCCCATATGGTCCATGTCCAAAAATCCCCATCTCCTTTGACATCCATTTCTGTTAAGAGGTAGTTAGCGTGCTTCAGTCGGGTTTCCTCATCTTTGAAATGAGGGGCTGGGGCTTGATGATCTCCAGGGTCCCTTCTGGCTCTGTCCTTTGGGTTGCCTGCCACTTATGACTTTATGAAGATCAAACGAAGTTACGGGTGTGAAAATGCTTTGAAAAATAAAGCTTTGTTCCATGGGATGGCTTGCCAGGAGATGGGAGAGGGAGGCAGGGGCAGAGGCGTACAGAGGAAAATATAGCTGATTTTAAAACAAGGGATATCAATAAAAATGTGTTTAAAAAAGAAAAGTATAAAGCATGATTATTGTTTGTTAAAGGATTTCAAATAGTAAGCTCTCAACATATATGTAAAGTGTATTTTGATTTATACCCAGCTTTTCTATAAACCCATTTGTCACATAAAACAAGCTCCCATATTTCCCAGAAGGCACATTTAGGCAGGGAAATAAGCCTCATGAGCCTAGTAGGGTCCTGGAAAGAGAAAACAAACCCAGGAACATAGGTGGGTGTTTTGCTAGGTTCTCTTAGGAGTAGGTCATGGTACAAGAACTATATTCCTATCTCTCTCTGGCTGTCCTGAAATGGGATGTTTGTATTCTACTTTGATTTAAGGCATTAATGAGTAATTTACTGACTTGTGTAAAAATCAGTTATCATCAATCTGTTTCATTAGAAAGCATCCCCAAGTATCTCATCCTTGGGGAATGCCTCTCTCTTAGCAGACTGGAATGGGGTATCTTAGGTGAGTTCAGGAGATATGTGACCCATGGATGTCCTCAGAATGGGATTGAAGGAATCAGCTTGTCTGAAAAACCTTGATTGCTTTCCTTAGGTCCTATGCTTCACAACAGGAGACTAGATTTTTCTTTTCTTTTTACTTATGATTTGGGTATGGAGAGAGGCAGTGTGATATGGTACACCGAGTCTGGACTGGAAGTTAGTGAAGACCTGGGCTTGCTAGCCAGGTGATCCTGAATGAGTCATTGCACTCATCTGAGCTCATTCCCTAATCTTAATAATGGGGATGATGTTCTCACTACCTGTACCTCTTGGGTCTGTGAGGAGAACACTTGCTAAGCCTTAAGAGTGCCCTGGAAATAGGAGTAATATTTTTAAATTTTTTTAATTTATTTTGTTAAGTATTTCCCAATTACATGTAAAATTTTTTAACGTTCATTTTTAAACATTTTGAGTTCCAAATTCTCTCCCTCCTGCCCCTCCCCCACCCTTTGAGAAGGCAAGCAATATATTATCAACTATACATGTGTATATGTGTATATATATATATCTATATCTATATGTACATGTTCTATGATTCTGTGAAGAGGCTTCTTGTGGAAATGCATAGACTATATATATTATAGCTATAGACTGCAGATAGATGGATAATCTATGACTCTGTGAAGAGGCTTCTTGTGGAAATGCAGCCTGCTGGCTTGGCACAGTGAGAATCCCAGGGTCTTTTCTATTATCAAGGCTGCTGTAGCCTCCACCTGGGGTCTAGGCCAGCTACTTTTCCCAGCTCTGAAGTAGTCAAATCCAGCTGCCCTTTAGGAAGCTCACTGAGAGAGGGGAGAGGTCAGAATGGGGAGCTGGGGGCAAAGCAGACATGGTAGCGTGTGCTGGGTGCTGAGCCAGGCCAAGTTGTCAAGTCTTAGGCTGTCTTCGGGTCCTCTTCTCTGTCTTTTCTGTCGTTGCTCTGTAACTGGAGGACCAGAACCCCCTGTCATAGTGCCCTGTGTTCCAGACCTTTCTCACCTTTCCTTCCCCTTTAAAATGTCCTTATCCTCTTTTCCACACCTGCTGGGTAGGAACTACTAAAATATGGATGCTAAGATGTTAATAGCGTCTTAGATGCTAATATTTTAATAGACCCTTTGAAGATGTAGCCAAGTTGCTCAAGAAGATAATTGTAGTAAAGGGAATGTTGAGCCCCAGGGTAGAGTTTGGAGGTGTGTGGAGATTAGGGGCCAGAGTGAACTTTGCAGTGCTACTTCAGCCCACCCGCTGGCCCCCACCTAATCTTCCCATCTGTAGGGCTTATCCTGGTAGTGTTTGGGGAGGGCCGCACCCACATTGGCACTCTGGTTCCTTTCAGGACCCATTTAATAGTTCTGCTGATTACAGTCTCAGTCCCACACCTCGTCTAAGCAGGACTTGGCATTTGATTTGGTTCTTGGAACCACACCAGCTTACACTCAGTCCATTCCCCTGATTTATGCCAAGAGTCCAGACGGACATTCAGATACACTCTCTGTCATTACAGAAATACACATTTTTAGCTGCTCACTTTCCAAAGTGAAATGATTAAACTTAGCACCTAATTACAACCTAAAAGTAGGCTATTAGGAAGATTACAAGCAATGGAGTTAAAGCATGAAGGCCATTAACAGTGTAGGCCCCTGGGGCAGAGGCAGTGGCTCGTGGTGCCCTGCCATAGTCTGGGTTCTATGCCTCTGTCTCAGCCCCTCTTCTTCTCACAACTCCCCAGACATCCTCTGCGGTGGCCTCTCCTGCTGCTCTAGGCCCCCAGTTCACCCAGATCTCTTCCGTCATCTCTCCTATGGAGAAACAAAAGAGAAATGAGTCTTTCCTTTCTCTTCCTCTTTCTCCCTGTCCTCCTAGCCCTGACATGGCCCTTTGGATTATGAATAGGGAAATGTTTAAAGAGGTCCAGAGGAGGGCGGTGGAGATGATGAAGAGCCTTGAAGGAAAGTGTAAGGGACCTGGCATCATTTACTTTGGAGTAGAGAAGACTTTGAAGGAATTCGGTGGCCACCGATATGCATTAGGGAAAGGGAGGAGAGGTTAAAGGATGATTATGTAGGGAAGATGGGAACCAGCGGCTTCTTTTCCCTATGAAGACAGCAAAAGGAATGGGGTTTGGGTACAGCAGGTGATTTAGGGACTTGAACATTTGGCATTTCCTGACTACCATGGGGGTAAGGCTGAGATGTAAGAGACGGGGATACTGAGATTGTCTTCCGTGGGGATGTTTTGGTATGGGCCTGCCTCACCCTGACACCTCCCTCCAGTGCATTAGTAGCCCATTTGTCTGAAGGCAGGGGTGTCATTTTATGGGGATGATGGGTCAGCCCAAGATCTCAAAGTATGATCTCTTAACCCCAAATGGGCTAATTGGGTGTAGTTCTGATTGGAGGACTCTGGGATCAATCTTGGCTTCAGCTAGAAGTCAGCAATTCAAAACTTTTCCCCTGTCAATGTAAATGATTATATGCCTATGACCTCAGGCAGCAAGCATTGAAGAAATATCTGCCCTCTTCTGCTGGATAATCTTTTCTCTCTGGATTTTCATGACACTGCTCCCTCCTGGTTTTTTCCCCTCTATCTGTCTGATACTCCTCAGTTTCCTTTGTTAGATCTTCCTCCAGGTTACCCCAGTCACCAGGGCTATCTCTCAAAGCTCTCTCCTTTACCTTTTTCTTTTCTCCCTCTATACTGTCTCTAGGTGATCTCCATCAGCTTTCCTGGGTTCAATTATCATCTCTAAACAAATGACTCCCAGATCTACATATCCTGTCTTAATCTTTCTCCTGAATTCCTGTCTTCCACATTAACAGCTGCCTTTTGGAAATCTGGAATAAGGTGTCATATAATATAAGCATCTCAAAATCAACATGTCCAAACAGAGCTCCTTGTCTTTCCCTGCCAAAACCCTCCCCTCTTGCCAACTTCCCTATTCCTGTCCAGGGCACCACCATCCTCCCTGTTTCCCAGGCTTAAAACTTTGGTATCATCCTTCCCTCCTCATTCACTTGCACCCCTCATATCCAGTCTGTTGTCAGATCGTGTCATTTTTACCTTCACATGTCTACATCTCTCCTCTCCCCTTATCTCTAATCACAC
>NW_020954672.1:3984648-3994006 GCF_900497805.2 Vombatus ursinus
CCATCCTCCACTCAGCTGCCAAGTGAACCTCCTAAAGCATAGGTCTGACCAGGTCTTTTCTACTCAGTAAACTCCAGTGGCTTCCTATTACTTTTGGGATCAAATATATTCCATTAGACTTCTAAAGCCCTCCACACTCTAGGCCCTTCTTACCTTTCCAGGCTTTTCTAAACTTTACTTCCCTCCAAACACACTTTCACTTTCTCTTTCTCTATATTTATGTATGTGTGTGTATATACACATTTCTATTATATGTAGGTTTAGTTATTTATCTATGAATGAGATATCTAGTCTAGTGGTATCCAACTCAAATAGAAAGGAGAGGCATTAATGCATATATAAGGATCCCTGAAGGCCTCCTATTGACTTAGTTTTCAAATGTATGTCATCTCTGTTTAATTATATTTTTATTTGTTTTTTTTAAAATATTTCCCTTTAATCTGGTGCCAGCCTCACGGGAGTGAATGCTGTGGCTTTCATGTTTGATGCCTTTGGTCCAGTCTAACACCCTCCTTTTAAAGATGAGAGTCCTGAGGCTGAAAGGTCCCCTGGTTAACAATATTCAATTATTAGCATAATTGGGATTTGTTCACTGTGCTGCCTTTAGTCCATTATTGCTAGATTTGCATGGGTCTCTCTTTGTGGGTAAATTTACAGTGTGGATGTTCCAAGTAGATTCTCTTGCCTATGAGGAAGAAGATGTGAGAGAGGACAAAGGGAGGGCAAGGTCTGTGATGACCATGATAGGAGCATGTGGGTAGTTGTAGTCCAAATGGAAGGGGCTAGAGAGGATGTGGTTGCCACACACTTTGCACCTTTCTGGAGGCCCTTACTTTTTCCTTTATCTCTCTGCCAATCACTCACCGATCTCACCCCCTTTCTCTGCTGCTAACGGCAGAAGGCTTGGAAAACCACTGTCAGGCTGAGTGATGGTTCCAGAAGACAATATAGAGTTTATCAATATTGAATTTTTGCAGCTCTCCTGCCGCTGCTTGTGCAGGGAGCCAGCCAGACTTGGCAGTGTTATTTGATAATACAATAATCATCATTTATATCGCAGTCAGGGAGCTCCCCTGCCACTGACAATCTTAGCTGAGGTGAGGGGTGGCTGTAGTTTTCTGCATTTCACAGAAAAATGCTCTTGACCCCCAGAAAAGAAAGTGATTCAGGTGGGAATCCATGACCCTGAAGATCTGACTGATGAGCACCCACTGTCTCGCTGAAACGGGCTTCACACTTAGGAGGAAGAACATTCATGGTTTTTTTATTTGGGGGGTGGAGCTTCCTGTGTATAAATATGTCCTTGAAATGGTTTCTTGATAACATGGCCACTACAAAAAGCATCCTTTGTTCTCCCTGCTGTCCTTCCATGTTGAGTTTCAGCCCGCTTTCCTTTGGCCTCTACAGGGTGACTGGGCAGGTTATGTTAATGTGGTCCTAGGATGATGTTTGGATAAGTAGGTAGAAGGCACATGACAGCTGGGGTTTGCCCTCTCACCCTGCCAGCCCTGTGCTTGGACACTGTATATTTTTTCTGGCAGTAGTTTAGAAGAGAAAGAAGTGAAAGGACTATCCATGGCCTACCTCATTTTACACAGTTGATAGTTTTCTGGAAGCTTGCATGCAAATCATAGGATCATATGTTTTGGAACTGACCAAGAGTTTAGAAAAGATCTAGTTCACCCCTCTTCATTGTAGGTTCATGAGATTTTTAGAGTTGGCTTGATTTTCAGAAATCCTGTCTTTACCCTCTCATTTCGTAGATGAGGAAACTGAGGCACAAATTTCACAGAGATTTCAAGCTGGAAGAGAATTTATTTAGAGGTCATCTAGTCCAACCCACTCATTTTGCAGAGGAGAAAACTGAGAGATTAAATGACTTTACCAAGGTCACACAGGTAGTAAGTAATTGGAACAATGATTCCACCCCCAGCTTTTGAAAAGATTTGTTTCTGAGTCAAGATTTAAATCCAGGTCTGCTAATTTCCAATCTCAAGCTTCTCACTCTGCCAAAATCACATTTTCTGCAAACTGATTTGCAGTTCAAAGGCAGTAGGAACACTCTGGTGAATTCTGTTGGAAAGTGATTTGCCATTCTCTGTTTGACCTGTTCCTTAAGAGAGGATTTGGGATTTATGCAAGGTTGGGCCCACCCACACCAAAAGCCTGCTGAGGAAATTCCAAGGGAGCTGCCCTGGAGCAGCCCGAATATCAGGAATAACTTAATTAAGCCTTGAAGGGGCTGAAAGGGCTAGTGTGCACATATCTCCAAGGAGGGCCAAACTAGTGGAGATGGACCCACACTGAAATAGGAGAGAGGGAGGCAGAGCGTCTTTGATCAGGGGAATGAAGGTGTGTTGTAGGACAAAGGCATCAAATATATGGCCTCAGTGTGTCTGACCAGATTAAAATATAATTGGGAAATACTTACCAAGATAAATAAAAATTACAGTAAAACACAGATAATGCTAATGTGTGGTTTTCGAAGTCAATACATGGCCCTCTGTTTCCATTTGACTTAGACACATTCTTGTAGGAAGTCCTCCAGTGATCTTTAAGAACCTGGTCGTGTTTAGGTGGGTTTAAGGGCATTTCTGGCTGGAGACAGAGGATGAGGTAGATGCCTAATGACATAGATGTGGTCCTTTTTCTTGTGGAAAGACTTTGAAGTGGCAGCATAGGTGGCAATTTTAATTTTTTTAGAGATCTTCTGGACTGGACATCCCTGGTGGTTTTGTTCAAGGTCAAAAGATCTTCTTGACTTTTGCTTACTCATAGCCTAATGAAGATGGAACATGTGGCTTTGAGGCCTGGGATTAGAGGAGGGCTAAGATTATACCCTTTCTCCTCACCCTCCCTCGGCCCCAGGTAGGAAGAGGACTCATTTTCATAGGCGGTACCCTAGATCTATTCCCATTTGTTTTTTTTTTTTTCCCTCCTTTTTGTTCTTATTCAGTTGTGTCTGACTGGAGTTTTCTTAGCAAAGATACCAGTGTGATTTACCATTTCCTTCTCCAACTCATTTTACAGATGAGAAAACTGAGGCAAACGGGGTGAAGTGACTTGCCCAGGGTCACACAGGTAGTAAGTGTCTGAGGCCAGATTTGGACTCAGGAGGAGGAGTCGTCCTGACTTCAGGCAGGCAGTCTATCCACTGCCCTGCCTAGCTTCTCTCTTTTATTTATTGTCAAGTACAGACCATCCCCTCGAGCTGGCTCAGACCGTTTTCCATCTTTTCTGCCTGATCTCCTTTCAGATTCTCCAGGCCAAGACAAGGATATGACCTTTCTGCCCGGGGTTGTTTACGTCTGGGAGTTAGTTTTCTTACTGCCTGGGATTATTTATTTTATGCTCCCCTCAAAGGCAGGGCTTTTTTTTTTTTTCTTATTAAGAAACCATAAGAAATTCCAAACTAAGGGGGAAAAATTCCTCTGCTGTTACTTAACAGCATTATCTCACCCTTACCTTGAAGTGATCCTATCTGCCCAGATAGAAGGTCTGCGACCATAGGAGCTAATTAGAGTCCCAGAGTAAGTGATGAGCAGAGAGACAACTCCTTGAGGAGTCTTCAGGGTGGAGGTTGGGGTGAGGAGAGAGGATACCAGGTAGAGGTGTCTGGGATGGGTAGTAAGGAGTAAATTTAGGAACTGTGAATTTTGCCGCATTGTGTGGGTGGCTAAATATATCAGAGGGCTTTGGCTAGATCTTTGTGGGACCTTGAATCGGTCTGGCTGCTGTTTGGGAACCTACATGCAATCTGTGGGGGCTAGGTCATCCCTTTGGGATTTTCATTTGGGCCTTGGTATAGGCTATTTTGAAAAGACATGCCCTCTTAATAGAAGATGCTTTGCCTACCTCTTGAATTTGAACAAGCAGAGAGAGGTGTTAGCTATTTTTATGCAGTTAGGTGGCTTAATGGATAGAGGGGACTGGAGTGAGGAAGACCTGAGTTCAAATCTGACCTCAGACACTTACTAGCTATGTGTGACCCTAGGCAAGTCACCTAACCTCGTTTTGCCTCAGTTTCCTCCCTAGTAAAATGGGGTTCACAGGGTTGTTATGACTAGTGAATGGGAGATTTGTAAAGCAGCTAGCACAGTGCCTGAAACATATCAGGTACTTAGTAAATGCTTGTTCCCTTCCCTTCTCAGCCTCTTTGCGTAAACTATCCCTGACTGACTGCTAGTTCTACTCTTTTCTGCAGTGCTTTGAACCCCTCTCTGCTATCTGAAAGTTTGCCTAGAGTTTGAATACCGCCTGCCTCCCTGAGGGTCTCAGGAGTGGTTATTTTTATTTTAGTACTTATTTTCCCCCCAGATATCATACTTTTAAGGAGGGTTGTGGGGATGGGTAATTTTTTTTTTCTCAAATCATCCTTGTAGATAAGGCTGTGTCTCCTGTGGCCTGCCATGATCTGAGTCTAGCTCTGAAATGGGTTGGTTCATCTTGTCTTCCATGTTACTTGGTCCTGGGGCCTTTACACTTCCTCAGAGTACTCCCTCTCTCTTATCTGGACCAAGAACAAAACCAGGAGAAGGAGATTTTATTTCATACCCTCTAAATCCCTTTAGATGGCCTTGGGTTTCTCTCAGATCCTGGCCTGGAAGTGGAGGAGGGGGGAAGTTCCAGTTAGGTTTGTAGGTCCCTGGGTAGGCCATGGCTGAGACTGAGAGGACCTCAGTGTAGTGATTATGGGTGGATGGAGAAACTAGGGTTTGAGGACTGATGGGAAGGCCTTGCCCAAAGTGTGTACTTCCCCACTGAGTGGCCGGGCCTTCCTTGAGTGTCCTTTCTCAGGACTGACGTCAAAGTTGGAGAAAGTCCAGATGTGCCCTTGAGTCAAGGTCCAGGGTAGAGTCTTTCACATGTCAATCCTAGCCCCTGTACTAAGGTCAGGGAAGCCAAATCCAGTTGGATTTGACAAGTTTTCCGTTTCCTTTTAATCTTTTTACTTATTCCAGATACTGCTCCCCTCCGTTGACATCTTTCTCCTTTCTTTCTCTTTATCTATTTTGTTTCTTCTTCGCCCAGTCAGGTTTCCTTCATCACTCTCACTCTTCTTCACTCTACCCCGATCTCCCTTTCCTTCCATCCCAGCCCCCTCTGCACCCTCCTCCCCTGGCAGTCTGCCCTGTAGGAACGTTAATTAGCATTCACACTCTAATTAATTCGGTGGCTAATTAATGATTGGGTCTGGGCGGGGTAGGGAATGTGGGGTGTGTGGAGTGGTAGCTGGGGGTGGCAGGGAGAGATAGCAGAGACTGCAGAAGGCATCGCAGATGGCTGTGCAGTGGCTGGCACTGTGCCCACCGCCATGGATGCAAACGCACACGCATACACACACACAAACACACACATATATACACACACAAAAAGGAGAGGGTGGTCCAAATAGAAAATTAAAAGCCAGGAGAGAGGGCCACAGAGCCCCAGGATCTTGGTGGGGGCAGGAACAGGGAGAATGGATTGTGGAAGAGGTTTTAGATCAGTTTGAATCTGCTCCGGAAGTGGAAAAGGAGAAAAAAAAATAATCACAGAGGCAGAGAGAAGAGAGCGATCTCAATAGCCGCCCCCCCCTTACCCCACCCCCCGACCACCCCTCCTCTCTGGCATGGCATTCATGGGCACCAGCTGAGACTTGGGACTTAACTAGCAGCCCCCTGCCCCTCCCTCTGCCTGCCACATGCCCTGGCACTGAGGACCTCAGCCCAGAAGGATAGGGAATTCCTAAAGAAAAGATATAAAAATATATAATTTTAAGGGGTTTTTTTTATTTTTGTTTTTTGGTAAATAATTAAAAAAATACAATCAACCATTTGCACCAGTTCTGGTGTGAGGGTGAAGGCGAGAGAGAAGTAACAGAAGCAGGAGGAGAGCCCAGATGGAGTGGTGGTGGTGGTGTGGTGTGGTGAGTTGTGGGTCAGAGGACTGGGGGGGGCCTGCCAGAGGTGGGGGGGATAATGAAGACCCTGTTTTCCCTTTTTTTTTTTTTTTTGCTATGGATAAAGGGGGAAAAACAGAGAGAGAGAGAAAAAAGGGGGGATGGGGAGGGAATTGAGACAGATGGCAGAGTGTAGAGGCGGCAGCTCGTGCCGGCACTGCCCAGCTCTCTCTCCCTCTGCCTGCCAGTTCTCTCCAAATGCCACCCTTCCCCCATTCCCCCCTTCACTCCCCTCCTTTCTCCCCACTCCCCTTCCCCCCGGCTTGGCACTGAATGCGAGGAGAGGGAGGGAGGCTGGGCAAAGAGCATCTGTTCCTTCCTTCCTCCCAGCTCCATCGGCTGCCAACCTAGGGCCAACGCCTGCCTCGCTCGCCTGCCCAACCGCTCGCTCCCAAACTGGCATAGGATCAGGTGCTGGCACCAGCTACCTCTCTGGGTACTGGTCCCTATGCACCGTGGAGTTGGTTGCCGAAGCCTAGCACGCATGGGGCTGTGTATGTGTTTCTTGTGTGTGTGTGTGTGTGTGTGTGCGTGTGTACATACACGCAACCTTCTGGGTATGGGGTGGGGGTTGGCATTGCGGCTGTCATCCCAGTGCCCATAGAGAATGGAAGGATGGGGCGGAGAGAGGAGGGAAGAGGTTTGGGGCAGGGAGGGGAGGGGGCATGATGACTGCTTCGTGCTGCCTGCTCACAAGCTTTGGTACTGCAGCTGCCACCCTTGTGCCCGTGGAGTTGGGAGGAGGGAAAATGAGGAGGGGGAGCAGGCGCAAGCGCGAGCACTCCGTAGAAGGCTTGGTGTGTAGGAACCGTTGGCACCACAGCTGCCAGTCTGGTGCCCAGAGCTGGGAATGAGAGGGGACCGGGAAGGCTGGGAGGAGGGGCAGGACTGGGTGGTTGGTTTTGTTCTTCTGGAAGCCCAGCTCTGGGAGGTGGTTGGACTTGGGGGTGGGGAGCTCTCTTTCAGCTTCAGGAAAGGGACATCAAGGGAAAGGGTCAGGGACAGCAGTGAAGGAGGGACTGAGGAAGTACTAAATGGCTGAGGGTAGGGGCATATCATTCTTGTCTGCCTGGGAAAAGTGCTGGTTGGGCTAACAACCCAACACTTTGAAGGCAATGGGGAAGCAGGAACATCAGGCTGGCGCCATCACTGCCCTTGGATCCTGGCATGAGCCACACTGACATTGTGTCAAGTTGGGGGAGGGTGGTAGTGCCTCATGCCATTCTGGTAGAGTGGGTTGTTGTGCCTGGTGCCTAGCAGGAGGGGACTGAGATAGGAAGCTAGGCTGGCATGTGCATGGGCAGTGGAAGATGGGATAGGCGCTCTTCAGTCGGGGCCACCTCCCCCATACAACTCCGACCTGGAAATGGAGAGACAGACGGAGAGAAGAGCAAGGGCACAAAGGAGGAAAAGAGTGAGTGCTCATAGCCAGAGGAAGGAAGAATGGAGAGCGGCTGGCAGCCCTGCTTGGCCCTGGGCCAGTTCTTGGCTGAAGACGGCCAGATCCTCTTGCCTGGTCTGTATATGTCCCTGGCAAAGTGGGGGGTGGGATCGGTTTGGTCATTTAGCCCATGGTATAGGGGCTGGGGGCTGGGCTAGATCAGGCAGAGCAGGATCCCACTTGGACTTTTCAAGCTAACAAGTGGGGTGTTTCTATTTTTCTCTCTCTGGCTCCTTCCTTTTTCCTCCCCCCCCTTTTCCCTTCCCCCTTCCTCTTCTGACACCTGGGTCCCACTGCCTTGGCACCCAACCAACTGGATGCTGCCACGCTTGGCAGTGCTGCACTGGCACGTGAACGGCGTCTCTGATCCTGGCACTGCGGCAAAACCCAAACCCCGTCAGACATGTGCTTGCCGCTTGGTGGCAGTGGGGGGAATAGAGGGAGACTGGGGAAGAATAGGGCGGTGCCACACAGAAGATGCCAGGCATTGGGTGGGGCTGTGGGTACAGGAGAATGGGGCAGTAGCCCAAGGGAGAATATGCAGATGGAAAGTGAACTGAGCTAGGCCTCATCTCTCCCACATTCCCCGGAAGAGAATTTGGGTGGTACCTCACCCCATAGCATCTGAAAAGCCAGCTAACAGGGATGCAGACATAGGCCATTTCCAAGCCTTGGGTACAAGACTTCCATGGGACTCTTTTCCCTGGGCTTTCTGATACTTGAGGAGCAGCAAGAATAGATGGGCAGGTTGGGAAGAGAAAGAGGAAGTTAAAAAAACAGATGAAAGATAGATTAGAAATAGCCAGTAACGTGGGTACAAAGATGATGGTGGTATATAGGGAGGAAAAAATGCAGGAAGAAGGGAACTTTCCTCCTTTGGGTCTTGCAGATGGCTGAAGGGTAGGGCTTCCACCGGTCTAGATGTCATTTAGCGTTATGATTGGTCAAGCTATAATGAAGAGACATCTGACCTTCCCTGCTGGGTTTGAGTGGAGGGGTGGGGGTGAGGGATGTCTTTGGGCCATAGGTAGAAAAGGTAATAGCTATAGAAGGTGAAAGATATCAAAAACCTGTCCCTTCCATGGAAACTATTCAAGAACACTTGGTCTTCTAGGAATTCCTCAACAGCATCCTACTTGAGGTTCTATACATTTCCATACTGATCTTCTTGATTTTCACACCCGAAGTCAATACTGGACTTCAGTGATGGGAAAGTCTCTGGAAGGGAAATCTGATCTGAGGCATTCTTAAACATCTTTGGTGGCAGGAAAGGCTGGTGTCAGAGATCCAGAGCAGGCTTTGTTGACCCTGGGATATGCTCAGAATATTGGCCAAACCCTGGAATTGTAGTCTTGCCAAAGTGAACAGCATCTGAAAGAAGTTGTTGACAGTGTTGGGCTTTTTTGAGACCTTCATAGCCAGAATCTGAGGTACAGATGGTCTCTGTTTTCATGGCTGAGTTTTTTCAGACTTTTTCAGACAGGGGGGTTTGGCTTTACTCTTTGTTGAGTGAAGGTCATATGAATGACCTGGGACACAGAAGGACATGGAGCCATTGGCCATTGGGAACTGGACTGTGGGCATGTTCTGGGCCAGAGAGTTTTTGACTTGTCTTCTCTGGGAATAGATGGTAGCCCTGGAGAAAAAATGGTGACTCATTGGAGAAGGAAACAAAGGTGATGCCATAGGGAGGAAGCAGTGAGATGAAGCACTCATTTGGAGTGGGGTGAGTGGACACTTTCTATCTTATCCCCTTCCTAGGAATAGCCATAACTGGGAGAAGGAGCAAGGCATATTTTCAGATGTATGAGTTGGAGGGGAGGAGGAGTGGGGAATGCAAGATGACAAAGAAAATGAAGCTATGCAAGTGAACGTTGGGCTTCAACTGTAGTTGGAGATGGCAACATAATGGGTGGTGGTGGTGGTGGTGTGTGAGTGTGTGTGTGAGTGTGTGTGTGTGTGTGTGTGTGTGTGTG
>NW_020954672.1:3994040-4067571 GCF_900497805.2 Vombatus ursinus
GCCAACTTTCAGCTAGTTTGGGCAGTTTATCCAGTTCTGTGGCTTATCCATGCCTCTTTTTAGCCTTCTTGCTGAAGGTGAGATTTGAGAAAGGAGAGTGAGGCCAAGGTGACTTGGTAAAAATGCTCTTGTGTGGAGAGTGAAAAATAGGTTGGATGTACAATGGGTCCCAAGTTGATCCTTTAGCATTGAAGACAGGACTGTTAGACCACATGGGTGTGATGTGTCATGTGGGACTTCCTCTGGTATTTGCCAAGCATGAACACATAGTGAGTACTTCATGGATGGGTGATGATGCAGATTGGATTTTGGGTGGAATTTAATGAAGTGGTGCCCAACTAGGCACCAGTTGGATTGTCCAGAATAACTGAGAAGGGAACATAGTTGTAAGTTTGATATGGAAGGGAATACAGACAAGTGGTAGTATAGGGCTCCAGTTATGAAGATTATAGAAAACAACTGGGGCATTTTTGCTTTTGGTAATATGTAAAGTATGTGATTCACGTGTACCATGTCGACTAAGTAAGAACACCATTTCTCCTCTTTCTAGTCCTGATTCATCCTTTTTCTCTCCCCTGATTGTTTTCCTTTTCTTCTACCTCCTCCTTCCCCACCTTGTGTTCACCTCCATCCTGGTATTTTTCTAACTTAGCTGCTGAGGCTCATACCGTCCATAGGACAAGGCAGCGTTTGCCTTCTGGGATCCCTTTCTATGGGTGGGTTCTCGAGAAGATGAAGGAATGAGATCCTCTTACAGAGCTTCTTGGCCTCCCATACGGCACAGACATCATCACATAGACCTCTTCTCTTCTGATCACTTCCCAGTTTTTCCCTTGACCTGCATGAATTGGTCCCATGTCAAAGTCAGGGTTCACAATTTAAGTTTTCTGCTAATGATTATTCCCTTGCCCTTGTGCATCTGAGCTTCCCTCAGCTCTCCCAATACAATATATATCGGCAATAGTCCTGATGACACTAAGGGCAGAATCCTCCCTCTTTGGGACAACTGGTCTCCTTGACTCTGGGCCTTTTTCCTCTGTTCCCTAGAAATGACACCCAGCCTTTAAAGCTTAACCTGTCCTAGAAACTTATCCCTTCTCATATTTTAAGAATTTTCATCCCTGCCTCTGGTGACATCTTTGTCTTCAACCCCTGACGGAAATGCCCTTGAAGATCTGGCCCTATTTTGCTATTTCAGGTACACCATTTATTAAGTGCTTAACATGTGCCAGGCATTGTGCTAAGTGCTGAGGAGGCAAAGAAAGGCAAAAACATGGTCCCTGTCCTCAAGGAGCCCACATTCTAACATGGGAGGCAACATGCAAGTTATATGTACATACAAGATATAGACAGAGCAAGTGGAAGGTAGACCCATGTGTCTGTTGTTGGGAAGGGAGGTAGGGGTTGAGACTAAGAAAAGCCTCTTGCAGGTAGTGGGATTGGAACTGAGTCTTAAAGGAAGTCAGGAGATAGGTAAGGAGGGAGGATATTCCAGGCATGGGGACAGCCAATGAAAAGGTACAGAGCTGAAAGATGGAGTGCCATGTTTAAGGAACAGCTCAAAGACCAGTGGATCACAGCATGTGGAGGGGACTATAGTTTAGGAAAGACTGGAAAGGTAGGAAGGGGCCAGGTTGTGGAGGGCTTTAAAAATCTAAGAGAGGATTTATTATATTTGATCCCAGTAATAGGAAGCCACTGGAGTTTACTAAGTAGAAGTGACATGGTCAGACCTGTGCTTTAGGAGGCTCCTTGGCAGCTGAGTGAAAGATGAACTGGAATGGGGAGACACTTGAGGTAGGTCAGCCACCCAGAAGACTATTGCAGTAGTCCAGGCAAGTAGAGATGAGGACCTGAACTATCTGTCATGGTGGCTGTGTGATTAGAGATAAGGGGAGAGGAGAGATGTAGACATGTGAAGGTAAAAATGACACGATTTGACAACAGATTGGATATGAGGGGTGCAAGTGAATGAGGAGGAAAGGATGATACCAAAGTTTTAAGCCTGGGAAACAGGGAGGATGGTGGTACCCTGGACAAGAATAGGGAAGTTGGCAAGAGGGGAGGGTTTTGGGGACAAAGATAATGAGCTCTGTTTAGACATGTTGATTTTGAGATGCTTATATGATACCCTATTCCAGATTTCCAAAAGACTAGAATTCAGGAGAAAGATTAGGCCTGGATATGTAGGTCTGGGAATCATTTGTTTAGAGATGATAATTGAACCCAGGAGAGCTGATGAGATCACCTAGAGAGAGTATAGAGGGAGAACAGAAAAGGGTAAAGGAGAGAGCTTTGAGAGATAGCCCTGGTGACTGGGGTAACCTGGAGGAAGATCTAACAAAGGAGTCTGAGGAACAGCCAGACACAGGAGGAAAAACCAGGGGAGAACAGTGCCATGAAAACATAGGAGAGGAGAAAATATCTGGAAGAGATTGACTGATGGTGTCAGAGGTTGCTGAGAGGTCAAGAAGAATGAGGATTGAGAAAAGCCATTAGATTTGACAACTGAGAGATCATTGGTAACTTTAGAGAGAGTAGATTCTCTTGAATGAAGCTGGAAGTAGTTTCAGTTGAATGAAGTTGATTTCAGAGAGGTTAGAATTGAGTGAGAGGAGAGATAGTGAAGCTACCTCTCAGATCCCTATCTGGTCTTTAACAAGTTCTCTCTCAATTCCCTCTGAAGTCTCCTCTGGGTACTCCTGCTTGTGTCAGTCATACTCAGAGAACAAGACCCAAATTCTCTTACCAGCTAGAGTTCCTTACTCCTCCCTTCCTGGCTAGGTTGATGTCCCAATTCAGTCATCCCTTTCCTGGCTTTTAATCCATGATTTCTATGATTCCGTTACTTCCATCATTGTCTGTTGGGAATGAATGTGTCTCTGAGTGTTTGTTTCCATCAGAATATAGAAGTGTAGGTCTATGTCTCTGGGGTTGTCTGTGTGGGAATGAAAGTCTGTGTGTGTGTGTGTGTGTGTGAGAGAGAGAGAGTAGTTCTTGCTTGTGAACTCATACAGTAGTTTGTATATACATGTTTTTTTTTCATCTTTCATTTGAGTTTCTTGAATGCTATCATTGCACACAAACTGCTTCCCTAACTTCAGGCATAATTTATATACCTTTAGGTGAGTCTCTATTTAATAGAGACAAATAAGCATGTCCATGATTATAGGAAAGAATCTTGGTATGTGAGTTGAAAACTGAAGTCAGATTAGATTACCAGACATACAAGACCTAAAATTAAGAGCAACCAAGGACTGAGAGGAAGTGGTTAAGGCACACAAGAAAGGATTGGGGTGGGCTGTTGGTTTCCTGGCGAGCGGCATTGTGTCTATGTCTGAGAGAGGTTCTCTTTGTACAAGTGTGCACATCTCTCAGTTTTGGTTGGGTGTACTCCAAGGGTTGTCCAGAGTAGAGAACATATTACTTAGTTCCTTTTGCCGGATTTTTTTTTATCTTTAACCTCAAACACTGTAGATCACTTCATCCTTTTAGCACCTCATGCCACTTCCTTGTCTAGTTTCATGCACAATTGGCCTGGTGGAGGGAAATCAGTCAAGACCATCACCACTCCCCCAGGTACAACATCTAAACCAAAACCAAAGTCCCGGACGTCCCTCCAGGACTCTAGAGTTCTTTAGAAGCCATTAGACCCTGTCCCCTTTGTGGTCTGGCCTCTCTAAGCAGACACATGGTCAGGTGTTTTAATCTACTAACTGGTGATCAGATAGAGAAGTATACTCAAGGCTCGATTACAGGTAGATCTGTGTGTAAATGCACAAAGATTTCAAGGTGAATGGATCTGGGAACCAGATGAGGGCTGAGTCTGAATAAAGGAAAGTCACACTGGCATCATTCCAGGGGACTTGGAATAGAGTGGCACTCACCTCAAGCAGGCTACCTCTGCCTTCCAGTATCTTACAAAAATGGCTTGGTGCCATTATCTGCACAACAGGCCAGCCTGCTGGAGCTGGATCAGAGGACTTCTGGTTTGAAAAAGGGATTGGATGGGAGTGGTACCAGTCTGAAAGTGGGTAGAACAATAGCCCCTTTGATTTACTCAATTCAGTGGGGTTAGGCTTTTTTTTTTGGCACAAGGGATCTAGATGAGTGTGACTGACCTAGTGTAGAGCCAGCCCATTACAAGTAGTGACCATATTTGTATCCCCTGTGTTTTCCAGATCAGTGTATCTGTGTTTGCATGCACGTACACACAAGAGTCTATGTGATGGGTAAAGATTTTCCGTCCGAATTCCAACCATCCTGCCTCTCCAATTGGAAGGCTCTAAGATATGTGAGGGACCCACAAGCAGTTTCAAATAACTCCACACCTCATCACTCCATACCAGGCAATTGCCAGGTTTGGTTTTGTTTTGAAAATGTTTCTTCTTATTCTTTTTTCCTGTGTTTTTGTTTTCAACCTTTATACACAAGTCACATTCCCATAAAGCACAGAGTTAAAAAGCCTCTTTCCTCATACACATGCTGCTAAGAAAATAGTTTTATACATGGAATTTCAATGGGAGAGAGAGGAGGTTGGGAGGGGAGCAAGAGGAAGGCAGAGAAAGATGATAGCAAGAGCAGTACAGACCAATTGGAAGTGGGTCACTTCTTCTCTTGCTACCCAAATTGATAGCTGGTATTTTTTTGGCATCATCAGAGTAATTAATTCTGCCCCTCCAATTTCACTCGGGTTGTGGTAACTGACTCTGGGGCAGGAAGGAAAACTCACAAAATATGACTGGGTTGTTGAGAGGATAGCACTTTGTAAATTATAGAGCACTATATAAACATGAGATTGGTGATTCTAGGACTAAGCTAGGTTTTCTCTCCTCTCTCTTCCCTCCCCTTCATTCTCTCTCTTCTACATAGCCATAACTCTGATGTTTAGCATGGAAATTTTAATTGACTGGAAAACCTAAAGCTGGATTTAATTGGGGAGAGGGTTGAATGGTTAAATGGGAGGTAGAGAAGAAAGGAAAAGTGTTAGAACAGAGGACAAGAAAAGGGGCAGAGATTCAGGAGAAGGGATAGAAGAAAATCAGGAGGCCCAAAAAATTTATAGGTGAGGACTTTTCCTTTACCAAGACCTACCATCTGCCTCTTGGTCCGTCACCACCATGTGAGCTTATAAAAATTATCTATTTTAAAGAGAGGAGCTCCTGTCTTGTGCTTAAGCCATCATTTATTCTCCTAATAGCTCCCTCAATTGGACAACAGGTCCCTGTGGTCTGATGGGCATATTCTAACACCTTTAAGTTCCCCTTGACAGCTGAACAGCTGCTGAGCAATGGAAGATACAGGCTGTGATGTGATGTGAAGTGATGAGTGTAAAGACCTGGAGATAGTGTGTGAAGGGGAAAGAAAGAGGATGGAGAATGAGGTACTTTAGGGAGTGGGGATTATGGGGGAGGTATCAAGAAGTAGGAACAGGAGTTGAGGTTTAGGAAGGAAGTAAAACGGGTTGGAGGAAAGGACAGCTAGGATTCACAAACCAATTTGTCACATCCATCCACATTTTTCTGGACAGGTTTCCAAGAGTCCCTCTTCTATCTCTGGGAAAGAGCTTTTTGGTGATAACAGTTTCTTATACATGTCGGGATTTTACCTTTCCTCTTAAATACACAGTGTCTGTAACACAGGAGGCGAAAAGATAGGGTGACATTATTCTCAGTCCCATGAGGCGCTTAACAACCATTTCAGGGGCTAAAAACCATTTGTTCTTCCAAAGAAATGGGGAGGTTTAAAAAACAACCCTTAACACAAGAGGATTTTTAAAATCTAAAGAACCAAAACATTGACACAAACAGGAAAAACCAATTTGTTTGGTGGAAGGGTTTTCTGTTGGGTTTTTTTCTGTGTTTTTCAAGTTTATTATTTTTCTTTAGTTCATTCCTCTGGTCTCTCCATCTCTCTCTCTCGTGCGTACGCTCTCTCTTGCTCTCTCTTTTTTGGTTGTGTGTGTGTCTCAGTTTTTTAAAGAACTTTGGATTTGCCGTTGGTGGGCGGCACCGGGTCCCGGAGGCTGGGCCCAATGGTAGCAGGCCTGGGACCAGGGGCTGGCCCACGGCTGCTGAGAGGATCTCTGTGTTTAAAGCCTTTGAGAATAAGTTACTGCAGTTCTGGGGTGTAGGAAGGAGAAGGGCACAGGGGCTCCTGGCAGCGGCTTCCTCAAGAGTCCAGGCTACGTAGGTTCCCCTGCTGGAGAGGGAGGGGAAACAGGGGAGTAGGGAACCCCTCTTCCTGCCCCACCTCGTTTGGTTAGAATTCCAAGGCTCCCTACCCATCCTGGGCCCCAACGATGGGGGCTGGCCAGTTGGAAGCTTGGAAAGTTTGTGACTGGTGTAGCGCTCTGGACGAAGGAGGCAGGAGAGGGGAGAGGAGACTGGTATATATTTTTTTCCTTCCCCCTTCGTCCTCTTGGGTTTTCTTTCTCTCTTTTTGGCGTTTCTCAGTCAGTAGCACAGTACCGGAGGACTTGAGTTGGATAGGTGCATGTGACTGGGGACATAGTAGGGAAGAAGCAGGAGGCCTTTGGAGACCACGAGAATGTTGGGGAAGGCAGGACGTGAGGATGGAAGGTGTGTGTATGTGTATATATGTGGGGAGGCAGGCTGTGTAAGTGTACGTGTAAGAATCGGGGTGGATAGGGGTATGTTTGTAGGGAGTCTAGGAGCCAGGTTATGTGTCTGTGTTGGGGGAGGAGGCAGGACACTGCTGGAGGTGGGGTGTGTGAAGCCCACTGAGGGTTGAAGTCTGGAGACTCCCCCAGGATGGGCAGAGCCGTGGGGCATGGGTGGGGGGTTTGAGCTCCCACCAGGAACCCCGTGGGGTATGCAGGAAGAGCTGAAGAGCCCTTCTCTCTTCCCCTATCTTGGTTTCTCTGTTTATAAAGCTAGAAGTGTAGAGGTAGAAGTAGTTTTTGGGTTGGAGTCCGTGTGAGGTAATCTTGCTTCCTCTTTGGCAAAAGCCGTGGCGTTGGTGACAGGCTGGCCTCCTGGGGGTGGAGGAGGGGCCGCCTTGCGCCGGTGCGCTGAGGAGCGCAGATGTGCTGCCAGGGCCTCCCGCCCGCTCAGCAGCACCTCACACGCCAGGCAGTGGTAGGTACAGATGGGTACTCGGAGAGGAGGGGGCACACCAGCCCCGGGACCCCTTCCAAAGAAGCAGAAGGACCTCTGGTGGGCAGCAGCAGGTGCCTCCCCCTCAAATGCCATCTTGCACTGGCAGCACAGATAGCGGTGGGTCACATCCACGGTGGAAATGCCAGTGGTACCCGCTAGCAATTCATCAGCTTCCCCGGGATCACCCTCACTGGGGAGGTGCAGCTCTGGTGGCTTCAGGGGAGCTGTGGCCGCAGGCTCAGGGGGCTGGGGTGGTGGCTGGAGGAGGGCATTGGGGAGCAGCCCAATGAGGGTCTGAGGTATCACGGGGTTCATTGGGAATAGCCCCTTTTTCATACCATAGAGCTGCTGGAAGTAGGCCCCTTGAAGCTGTGGACCAAAGACGGCTGGGGGGGCAGCCCCCCCTGCTGTTGGCAGGGGGAAGGGCAGAAACTGGCCCCCTAGTAGGGTGGGTACTGTGGCCTTCAGTGCCTTGAGGTTCTTGAGGGCGTCAGTAGAGGAAGTGGTGACCCCAGCGGCAGCACACTTACGCTCACTGGGGATGTCATCCCCTGAAGGTTCAGCAAGAGGCCCTGGAACAGGGTCCACTGCAGTGGAGTTGGTCTGATCTGTTCTCTGAGGTAAGGGGCGGGCTGGACTGGGCTGGACAACTGTAGTAGCCGGCAAAACAGAGGCGGCTGCAGCGAGACTGATGAGGCCCGAAGAAGCCGCAGGGCCTGGGAAGAAGAGAAGGGGTTAAGCAAGGAGACAGAGCAGGCCACTGATGGAGGGCCCCCCTAATGGTGGTGTCTCCTTCCCCACCAGAATCCCAATTTGCCACTGGCCTCTAGTGTGCCCTACCATCACTCCCCATGGAACCAGTGAGTTACATTTCCCCTCTGCCCCAGAAACAGGATCAAAGGAAGAGTACAAAACAGGGTAGAGGTAGGAAGGGAAGCCCAGAGGGAAAGGGAGCAGACAGATGGAGGAGAAAGAGGGCACTTTGGAAGGGGCTGAGGTTTCTGACAAAAGGCAGTCATCCCCTTCCTCCCCACTTACCTGAATTGAAGGGGGCTAAGCTGCTCAGTGGGGGTTGAGCCAGAGCAGGACCAGATAGGAGCACAGGGGCCAGTCGAGGCAGAGTGCTGGCAGCCCCTAGGGGGAGCGTGGCAGTCGTGGTGGGTGGAGGGGCCTTAGGGACCAGGGGAGCCTCAGGGGCAGGAGCCAAGTCATAGCACTTGCTTTCACTCTTGAGCTGGGCCCTGACGGCCTCCTTCAGCTTGGCCAGATGCTGACGGGAGAACAGATGGCCCCGGCAGGAGACATAGAAATCATACTTGACATCGCAGTAGGGGCAGTCAGTTCGGGGAGCTCCCATGGGGCCTTCACTGCTGCTGCCTCCCCCACCTCCTCCCACCCCTTGCAATTTGGCCTTCTTTTCCTTGGCACGGGCATTCTGGAACCACACCTGGATAACTCTCTTTGGAAGCCCAATCTCTTCTCCGAGCACTTCACACTCCTGCATGGTTGGAGTGCGGTAGGCCTCATAGCAGGCCTTCATGATCTTCAGCTGCAGGCTGCTCATCTGGGTCCGGTAGCGCCGCTGTCCTAGACCGTCGGGGGTCCCAGCCCCACCTCCAGCCCCGCTGCCACCCCCACCCCCAGCACCAGGTGATTCTGGCTCAGCCAGGCTGGAAGCAGATGAGTCACTCAGGTCCCCTCCTGATGGGCTGCAGACCTCACTCTCTGGAGATGCCTTGAGTGGCTCCTCTGGCACCTCTTCCTCAGGAGGTGGGGGAGGCAGTGGGGGTGTTGGGGTGGCACTGGCCTCCTTAGCTTCTTTGCCAGGTGGTAGAAAGGATGCAGGGCCAGCAGTGGGAGAGGCTGTTGCATAGGGGGCAGTGGGTGCTTCTCGCTTGGAGACTTCCTTTCCTACTCCATCTTCCACTTTGCCCATTAAGAGGCCAAATTTTGTGAAGGGGACAGGGGTTGGTGGGGCAGAGGTCTTGATGACTGGGCTGGACACACTTCCAGGAGTGCTTCGAAACTGACCCTTCCGCTCCCGGGCTCTGGTGTTCTGGAACCAAACTTGCACCACCCGCTTCTTGAGCCCCACCTCCTCAGAGATGCAGTCCAGCATCTTGCGGGTCGGGTTGGAGTCCTGCATATACCAGCGGTACAAGATCTCCAGCTGTTCAGGCAGGATGGTAGTACGTAGACGCTTGTCTCGAGGTGGCTCGCCCTCCCCGGGTCCCCCAGCCTCACTTCCTGTTGGTGACAGGCTGCCTTCTTCATGCTTGCGTTTGAGAGGAGGCCCTGAGGCTGGTGGGGGCCCTGGCACCAAGGGGCCACGCTCACCAAACACTAACAGGGGCAGGTCCAAGAGGTGTGGAGGGGCACCAGGGGGCACTGGTGGCACAAAATGGAGTCTTTGGTGGCTGCTCAGGAGGTCCTGGCTGGCAAAAGCAGCAGCACACTGGTCGCAGGTGTGGGCTGGGCAGGGGGAGGCTGGGGCTGTCCCCTCTGTCTCTCTTTCTGCTGGCTTGGCGGTCTCTGCCGGGCAGAGTTCTTCTCCCTCTGGAGATCCTGGTGCTGGAGCCTCCAGGCCAGCCGGGGGTTCTGGGGCCTGCTCTTCCTCTGGTTCTTCTTCCTCGGCCGCGTCTTCTTCTTCTTCTTCCCCCTCTTCCTCCTCTTCCGGTGGCTGGTCATCGTAGCATTTCTTGAGGTGCCGAACCAGCTCAAAGATGCAAGAGAAGGTAGTATGGCAGCGTTTGCAGGCTGAGGATCCTGCCCCTGCTCCCATGGCTGTCACTGGACCCCCATCCCCTGCGTGCTTTCGGGCTTTCTGCCGAGCGTTCTGGAACCACACCACCACCACGCGACTGGCCAAGCCCAAGAGCCCTGCCAGCCGCTCCACTTCCCCATCTTTGGGATAGGCACTGGTCTCAAAGAAGGACTGCAGGGCCTGGGACTGGAATTCAGTGAATTTTGTGCGGGAGAAGCGGCGGCCTGTAGGAGCAGGTGGGGGAAGAGGACTCTTCCCACAGTCTTCCTCCTCTTGGGGCCAGCGTCCTCCTGGCCGGAGGTGCTCCTCAGTGGGCTGGCTGCCCCCAGCCTCAGGTTCGGACACCAGGAAGGGTGGGCAGAGCGGGGGAACAGGTGGGTCCACAGGACCGTCTGAAAGCTTGGGAGGTTCTGCTGGGGGTGGATACAGGCTGTCATAGCTCTTTCGAAACTGAGCAGCATAGCGGCTGAGGGCTTCAAAGGGCAGGAAGCGACGATGGACGTGTTCCTCGTGGGTCTTGAGGATAAGCATGTTGGAGAAGAGCTTCCCACAGGCTCCACAAGCCAGCTTGTCCCCGCTCCCCAGGGCCTCAGGAGGGGGTGGGGTTGGGGGTGGCGGTGCTGGCTGCTTCCCCTCGTTGTACTGGATCACAAGCTCAAAGCCAAAGTTCTCCAGCAGGGCCTTGGCCGCTGTCCGGGCCGCGTCGTTGGGAGGCTGGCAGGGTGGGGAGGAAGGCCCTGCCTCACTTCTCTCCTCGGCCACCGGGGGCTGCTCTCGTTCCCGCTCCGCTGGCTCAGCCTTGGGGGGGGGTGGTGGGGGTGGGGGGGTGGTGGGTGGCAGTGATAGCACAGGGGTGGGCCCTGCCAGTGCCAACTTGGGCCCCACCTTGAGGTCATGCAGGTAGAAGGGCAGGAGCAACTGCTGTTGCTGGAGCTTGAGCAGAGACTCGGGTACGAGGGGGAACGGGGGCAGCACTGGGGGAGTGAAAAGAGGGGCTGGGAAACGGTGTAGGTCTAAGGGTGGTGGTGGTGGGGACAGGAAGGGCAGCCCGGAAACCAAGCTGCCTGGCTCAGATGGCTTCTTCTCTGTGCCCCCCACCCCATCAGGCTCAGCCTCCTTGGACTCTTCCTGGCTCCTCTCTGGTCCCTCAGCCTTGGCATCAGCCTTGGCTCCCCGGGACCGAGTCTGGTGCAGGACTGATCGCATGTGAATCTCCAGGGTGGAGCTCTGGTTGTAGGAGACGCGGCAGACAGTGCACTTGAAGGGTTTGTCTGTGGCAGCGGCAGCCGTTGGGGGCGCACCACCTTCCCCTCTGGCTGGGGCCAAGGGGTCGATGGCAGCTTTCTTCATCTTATGCAGATGGGAGACAGAGTTGTAATGTACTAGGAGGATGTTCTTCTGGGTGAAAGACTCCTTGCATACTGTGCACTTGTAGGGCCGGGCAGGATCTAAGAACTTGTCTAGAGCAAAGTTGGTGGTCTTACGGTAGGACAGGGGATGTCGGGCATCAGCAGGGGCTGGCTCTGCTGGGCGAGACTCCCCTGTGGGTCCATCTTCCTCTTCTACTGTAGGCATTGTGGGGGATGCTTCTTCAGTCTGGGGGTCAGGCTGAGGGAGTGGGGAAGGGGCCGGAGAAAGGGGCTTTTCAGGGCTTGTCAGAGGTTTGTCAGGGGCCTCAGCTGAAGGTGGAGGAGGCTCTGGTAGAGGGTCTGGACTGACTTCTGGGATCAGGTTGGGACCTTCTCCTAAGGAAGGAGAGAAGTGGATTAGGGTAGACCGAGGGCTACATCAGCCCCCAACTCTAGTCTCCTTAATCTTATCTCCTCAATTCATATACCCTTGACCTCCTCCCCCTACCAACTATCCCCCAAACTCGCTGCTTTTTCCCTTACCCGCTGCCGAGTCTCCAGTGGATACTGGTTCAGTTCCAGGAGTCGGGGGTTCAGGGCTATCCCCTATGGGACTGAGACTGGTCCCAGGCAGCACTTTGGTCAAAAAGGTCATTCCCACAGTTGTGGCCTAAAAAGGAAAGAGTCCAGATAGTTCCAACCCTTCCACCCAAGACTCCTGCCTGCCTCCCATTACCAGAGGGTCAGCCTCCCCTCTAGTGCCTGCCCAGTTCCTGCCTTGGCCAGGGCCCTTCATCTGGTTTGTTTTCTACCCCTAATGCAGAACTGGCCTCAAAATCTATGGTCAGTCAGGGCAGATGCTGATTTTTCATTTCAATGGTAAGATGAAATATGCAAGCAGGGGAGGGGGAAAATGTGGCCCCCCAGGCCAGAAAAAGAGAAGGATGAGCTTGCTAATTAACTAATTACTATAGAGGGAAAGGTGAGGCATGTTATTACCCTCCCCATCCCAGCACCCCAGAATGCCTCCTTTTCCCCTTCCTGCATGGCAGTGTTAGGGGTGGAAAAGAAGGCACTGGACTCCCAGGGGTTCTTGCCTGGCACTCACCACCAGAAGTAGTTTTTCCACACATTCAGGTACTACATTGTGCAGGTGGCTAAGGTGGAAGTGAAGACCAGAACGTCCCACCAGCTGCTCCTGGCACAGTGGACACCGGTACTTGGGCTGCACGGCGTGCTGGGATATGGTGTGGGCTTGTACTTGCTCATTGGCAGGGCTGATAAAGCTGCAGTATGGACAGCAGTACACCTGGGTGGATGGATAGGTGAGTGGGAAGGGCATAAGGAAGGAGAGAATACACTGCTGGGCTCCTTCCTCTGTGAAAAAGCTAACCTGAAGGCAGGAGTTCTCACGCCCTGAGAACACCTGGGCTAATAAACCTAGAACCTCAGAGCCCTTTGGGGTGAATCACTGAGAGAGCTTTATGAGCTTATGAGAAAACCTTACAGGAAGATATCACAAAAAACCTTCAGCCCACACCTCTCCAGGGGCTCAGGGAACTGGCACCTCCCTGCTCCTTCCCTGGGGGCAGGGACTGAGGCCTGCTTTAAGCTGCAGACTCTCCTTCCCTCTTTGTTTGCCCTCTCTTCCTGCTACTCCTCCATACTCTACTTTCCTGTTGCTCTCGTCCTTCTCTTATTTCCTTTCTTCTAGGTTTATCTTCCTCTTTCCATCTCCCTCTGCCCCCCAGCAAGTCCCCTTCCCCCTGGCCTGACAGCCCCACTTAATCTGGATTTTTCCCCTTATTCCCAGCCTACGCCTACACCTTCCTCTCTTTTTCCCTTCCTGGCTCTGGCCTTTCTCCTCTTAGGCCCTATGGGCATTTTCCCAACCCAGAAGCATGGCCTACCCCTGCCCATTGTCCTTTCAGCACTTGCTGCAGTCAGAGTTGTTTTAGGAGGAGGCCATACCTGCCTGTTTCGGAGCCCACTCATCCTCCCTCGTATCGGCTCAGCTCCCACTCTTTCTTTTCCTTCTTCCCTTTTTTTTTTTTTTGTAAACAAACACCACAGCTCCCCCAGTGGCCAGTGGCCCAGGCCTGGTCTCCTCCCTCTGGCTCAGGTCCCCCCTTCCATCCATTCCTCCCCCTCTGAAGGGGCGTGGAAAGGGGAGTGGAAATGGAGGTGATGGAAGAGAGGGTGAGAGCTCTGTATGTATGGTTTGTACGATGAAGCAGCGAGAGATTCCTCTCTCTCATTTTCTGTCATCAAAGTGTCTAGCACTGTACTAGGCACTAGGTCTCCATTCTCTGTATCAGGCCTGTGCTCCCAAAGCTTGGGCCTACCTCTGCTCATACAGCTCAGAACTCATCACTTGGGTTATTTGCTTTTTGGTGACGGGGAAGTGGTTGGCAGATGCCTCAAGGGAAAGGCACAAGTAGGTGGAGAGACCTTGAGCCAACTACTCGTTCTCACCGCACCGAACCCAGATTAAGAAGGCCAGGGATTGGACCTGCTGGACACAGCAAAAGTGACCACAACAATGCATCTGTTGTTGCTACCCCTGCCCTGGGATATAGCAGTCACCACTTTGGGGGGCCTGACTGCTCTGGGAAGCTAGAGAGCTGTTTAAAATTTAGATTTGTCCAGATTCAAATTGGAGAAATGGCAGCTTTGTTCCTCATGTTCCCTCTTTTACTTCTGGAATCAAGAGAAGCCATATTAAATATATAGCCCCCAAAGCCTCCCGATGCCTGCCTCCATTCCCTGGGGCTCCTCCTGCCTCTCCCTCCCCAGGAAGTAGAGAAAAGTGATGCCTGGACAATACCTGAAGAGAGACTGTAGCCTTCAGGGCCCCAAGACTGTGATCCCAGGACTTTTCCCTTGAGGCTGGGAATCCCTTTCCCTCAGCCTCTGGTAGCTCTTCTCCCCTTCATTCCCCCTCCCTGCCTGCTTTTTTCTCCCCTTCCCCCTCTTCCCCCACCTCCTCCTGAATCCCAGGTCAGCTTCTCATAGACTTTCTCTCTCGAGCTATCTCCACCTTTTCCCTCTCATCTCGCTTTACTCTTTCACATCTAAGGCCATTATAACTCTTTAAATTTTTCTCTGGCTGTGGCTGAATAAAAGCAGTTGATCTTATGCTGTATGGGAGAGGAGTTTGTAAACTAAAGTCTTATGTAAATGTTAGCTAGTATTATTGTATGTGAACATATTAAGGGAAATAAAACCACTGATTTAAAGAGTGTGAGTCTGTTCTTGGCCTATAATTCCTTTTCTGTAGAATTCTATACAGATTAGAATTTCTCCTTCTGCCTTTTCAATCATATAATTCCCTAATAAAGCCACCTTCCCCACCAGACCCTTCCCAGTCATCCCAATTCTGACCACAGTCTGGTTGGTATTGTCCCCCGAAGGGCCAGTCCTATTTTCTGCCTCTTCAGAAGCTGAGGATTGAAGGAAAAGAGGTTCAGAATGAGTGTGGGAAACCCAGTTTATTTTATTTATCTTTTTTTCATCTCTTCCCACCACCTTCAGGATTAGTGTAGTACAGAAGAGAAGGGTAAGGAGAAGAGAATAAGCATTTATATAACACCTATGTGCCAGGCCCTGTGCTAAGCACTTTACAAATATTATTAGGGCAGCTAGGTGGCACAGTGGATAGAGCACCGGCCCTGAAGTCAGCAGTACCTGAGTTCAAATCTGGCCTCAGAAACATAACACTCACTAGCTGTGTGATTCTGGGCAAGTCACTTAACCCCAATTGCCTCACTAAAAAAAAAAACCAAAAACAAAAAAAGAAACCAAAACAACTATTATCTCATTTGATTTCTCAAAGAGAAACACCTCTGCATGCACACACACATTCTCTCTCTCTCTCTCTCTCTCTCCCATCCATCCCTACCCCTGAATGTATAGCAGGACCTCTTTTAGCACTGCCTCCTTCCCTAGAAATGACTGTTACGGAGGCTGCTGGAATGTCTCCAGTAGAGACATGTTCATATTTGTGAAAGTAGGCTACAGATGGCCAAATCAAATTAGAGTCAGGGGCCATACAGAACATGTCTCTTTTTGCTCAGGCCAAGGGAGGATTCAGGATCCAAAGGGGAGAAATGGCAAAACCTCAACAAGCCTGCCAGACTGAGGCGTACCGTCATACAACACAGCCTTCTCTTGTTCACCCCAAACCCAGTATCCCTCCCTTCGACTAACTTCTTGGCTCTTCCCTCTTAAGGTGGTCTTTCCCTTCAAGGTCCAGAAGCCTCCTCCAGAGGGATCAGCTACTGTACAGCTTTGAGATTGTCCTGGTTGTGAGACTTGTGGGAGGAGGGGTGATTTGGGAGAGAGGAAGGCATGAGCAACTCACCTAGTGGTGGGGCTTTGTTCTGAGTGTTTTTCTCTGCAATGGGTGGCTCCATATGGGCAGTAATAGGACCTTTCCCTGTACAGGGGTAGGAGAGAAAAACCAACTTAATGAGATGGCAAGGGTCAAGTGAGAAAAGGGGAGGGAAAAGAAAGGAGGAATAAATTGGACAAGCTTGGGACAAACCAATAGGCAAATAATGTCAAAGTGGTTAGGAAAATGGAAGAATCATATCAAGTAGAAAAAGTGTGAGGACTGGGAAGGGATGAAGAAGAATCACAGAACTTTAGAGTAGGAAAATCACTTAATCTAA
Organism: Vombatus ursinus; assembly: GCF_900497805.2. Taxonomy (NCBI): domain Eukaryota; kingdom Metazoa; phylum Chordata; class Mammalia; order Diprotodontia; family Vombatidae; genus Vombatus; species Vombatus ursinus. The sequence goes on from NW_020954672.1 coordinate 4,009,948, forward strand.
CCCCCTCCTTTTATGGATAAGAAAACTGAAGATAAGAAAAGTGACTTTAGTACAATAGAAAGAGGATAAGAAAGGGAAAGGATGGATGGATTCAGCACCTGCCCCTGACACTAATTGTGTGATTACAGGTAAGTTTCCTTCCTTGCCTGTCCTCTGTTTCCTCATATAGAAGAGCCCACACTATCTCCCTCACAAGGTACTCTGTACACCCTTACAGTTTATATAAATGGGAGTTGCTGTGATTCCCCAAGGCCACATGGCTCATCAGTAGCAGAGCCAGGCCTGAAGTTTAAGCCTTCTGACTCTTCCCCATTCTAATGATGTAGCCCGTGGGGGGGACGGGGGACACGGGACATTGGATTGGGCAAAGAACTGTGGAAAGGCCGAGGTTCTCAGATGGGGTGATTTCAGGAAGTAGCAGATAGAAAACAGAAAGCAGGGGATGCTGGGCCTAGAGAGGAGATTACCACGAGAGAAAGAATTGACAGACGTGTAGGAATTTATTTTCGTTGGCGGCCTAATTAAAGTGTTAAAGTTCCTTAACTCCATTCAGCCCTGCGCCAAGATCGTTAGCTATTGATCCGAGCCCCTCCGGCACTTAACTCCAGCCAGCATATTGGCAATTCAATTAGCACCAGTCAATGCAGCCTGTTCCCTGGTTCCTGCTGCCAGCGCCCTTGCCCATCTTTGTCTCTGGAGAGCCAGCACCCACGGCCCTCCTGATCTCATCTTCCTTTCATTTAGCTTGTGGTCTATGGCCCCTATCTTAACTGTCGGCCCATCCTATATGAGGCTGAGGACACAGGAGGACACCACTCAAGGCCCTGAACCTGGCCAAAAGGCAGGGGGAGATTCTGGAAAGCTTGTATGTAAGCCTCTTCCTCTACCAGGATTGTGGGGATCAGAGGCCCAATGTGTGTCCCTTCCCTACAGCTCCCATTACCCCCAGTAAACCATTAAACTTTTTCCATCCCTTTCTCCTCCCTCATTAGGTCCAGCCCACTCCCCCCAACTCCTCCCCTAGTGCTGCTAGGAAACTCACTTCCTGTTACAAGTGAGAAAGTGTTTCTGCTGCAATTCCTCGACTCTTGGCCCTCCACCTAGCAACCCCACAGCCCTCTCTCCCTTTATGTCCTACCTCCTGTGCCTTTTGTCATCCCTTAGTGCTCCCTACTTGCGAGCCTCCATTGTTTTCATGTTCCCATTCTTTCCCCTGAGCCCTTCTTGCCTCCTTTGTCTATAATTCCTTTTATCTTCTTGCTTCCTGTTCCACAACCTTCCATCCTCCTTGCCCCACCACACACCTATTCCCTCGCCTTGCCACCCGGGCTTCTCTCTTACCTCCATAAGAACACCTAGTCCCTATCCCAAATAGGCAGTGCCCCACCCTTTCTCTTCCTCTGTTCACAGCCCCTGCTCCCCATCCCCACTCATCCTTACCAGGAGTTCTGGGCTGGCCGTGGCTGAAGCACAGGATGCTCTGAAGGGCTGAGATTCCTTCCTCAGCTACACGGCCGCTCTGCAGCAGCTGAAGTCGTCGCTGGGCCTGGGCATCTCGGTGGGCAGATGCCCGAAGGTGTTGCAACAGAGCCAATCGGGAAGGCGTCTCCCATGCACACAGAAGACATCGGTAAAGTCCCAATTCCACTCCTGTCTCTGCCCCTTCCATCTCCAGCAGGAACTGGAAGGAAAGGAAACAGTTTAGGCCTTGAAGATAAGCACCAAATCCTAATGTCCTCCCTTGCCCACCCTCAAAGGAAGGCCCTTCTCTAGCTCCAATCCCCCTTTCTAGCCCCTCTCAAGACCTCTCTAGCGAAAACTCTCCCCTTCCCTGGATTCTGCCCTTGTTTTTTCAATCCCTTCTTTTTCCATTTTGTGGCCACCGCCTTTATCTTTCCCTTCTCTCTCCCATCCACAGCTCCATCCTTCCTTGATTCCACTGTTTTCTAGTCTCCCAGCCTAGGTCCTCACTTGAATGTTTACCTGCTTGTATCCCTAGCCTCTCTCTATGTCTGATCATTTTCTCCCACCCTGTACCTCTTCATCTTCTTTCCTCACACCTCTGTCCACTTAACTTCAGCCCCCCACTTCCCTCATTCTTTGCTCTGGGATTGTCATTGTGTTTCCCTCTCCTCCTTCCCCCACTCCTAACCTTGTAGACTTGGCTGTTCTCCTCATGTGTACCACCCCGGGTGTGGAGCTGCATTTTCTCCTTGCTGTTAGACTCAAAGTCACAAAGGTTACAGCGAAGATGTAGGGGAGAGACTGGCCCATAGGGAGCACCCTCCCCCAAAGGGGGGACTGGGGCAGGAGCACCCCCACCGCCCTCCCTCAGGTGGGCCACTAGCTGGTACTTTTGGGCATGCTTGTCGGTCTTGAGATGGAGCTGGAAGTTGGCCTTGAGCTGTGTGCCATAGCAGCAGAGTTTGCAGCGATGAGTGTCTCCAGCCACTTCCTTCCACTCAGCTTCAGGGAGGCTTCGGCCCAGGGTGCAGTGGTACAGCAGCAGCTCTAGGCTGTCTGTGCTGAAAGCCTGGCACACCAGGCATCGGAACACTTTCAGCGATGGGTCGTCATCTGGTGGGGGTGATGTGGGCAGGCCATCCATGCTGGGCCCCAAGAGCTGGCTTGGGGGAAGGCGGGGTTCCGGGGAAAGGCTGCCAGGGGCTAGAGAACAGGGAGAAGCAGGCAGGTCAGGGGAAGCAATGGGCTTGTACTAGGCTAGAAACTGGATTAATGTGAGCATGAAGGTGACACCAGAAAAGGGGAAGATGACAACTGGGAAGAGAAGAAGGGGCAGGGAGGTTGGAAAATGATGGAAGTGTTTAGAGAGTAGGAAAGGAGAGATGGAGAGATGGGGAAAAGGAAAAAAAAATAGGGAACCAAATAGGGGAATCTTACCAGGAGTGGGGAATTTCCGGGCAGGTGGCCCCAGGTGATGAAAGCCATTGAGGAGTAGCTGGGCCTCCAAGGGTTTGTCTGGCCTCAGCCCTGGGCCAGGCAAAGGGGCTGGTGGCTGGCCTAGTCCCTGTGGCCCATAGTACTGGAACAGCTCAGAGGAGTTGGCAGGGGTCGCTCCAGGAGGTGGGGGGGGGCCTGGTCCCACCAACCCAGGAGGCAGCCCCAGAGGCAGCCCCTGATGCAGCAGCAGAACGTTCTGCATGTGCTTCTCTGAGGTCATATGGATGCGAAGATTCCTAGAAATGTTGGTTTCATAGCTGCATACCTTGCACTGCCAGGAAGACTTGGCCTTGGGCTCCTTTTCCCCAGTTGGGGCTGGAAGTGCTGCCTCGGTGGGACTCCCCTGACCTCCTGGGCCAGCCTGAAAACCCTGGAGGTTGGCCAAGTGCTTATCAGACTGCATGTGGATGCTGAGATTCCCCTTTGTGGTGGTGGAGTAGTTGCAGACCTCGCATCGATAGGGCTTATAGCCACAGTTGTAGCTCTCGCCCCTCGCAAGGCGGGGGTGTGCCCCTCCTGCACTGCAGTAGCTGCAGTGACTGTTGTTCTCTGGGTGTTTCTCCCTCATGTGAACATCAAGGGTCTGCTGGTACTTATAGTGCCAGTTGCACTTGGGACACTTGAGTGTCTTACAGGAATTTCGAGAGTGTAGCAGGGACATGTGGCTGGAGAGACTGAGACCCTGGAAGGCCGGTGGGGCTGGGGCATAGTCATCAGCCAGCCGATAGGGCCGGGGTGGGTCATTGGGATCTTCAGGTGAGTCAGCCCGGGCCAGGAGAGCCCCCCCATCTTTGGGGGAGGGTGAACTTTGGTTGAGTGGGGCACAAAGTCCCCCATCCTCCTCTTGCCCCTCAGGGAACCAATCTGGCCCTGCCTCGCCTGCTGCCACTGGCGATTCTTTGGCTTGGGTTGGGTTGGGGTCCCAGGCAGTTGGGGTGGCAGGTGGGGAAGGTGGGCTGGGGACCATGTCTTCCTCAAGGGGCAGTGGAGGGCCCTGGTTTCCTGCCTCAGGGGGGCTGTCCCCATCCTGGGCTACATTCACCATTCCACCCACTGCTCCACTGCTGAGGGGTGCGGAGGGCAGGGGGCCAGGAGAGATTTTTGGTTCCAGAAAACTGACAAGCACTGTGGACCCCTCTTTCCCCTCTTGTATTACAGCTGGGCAGCCTGGCAGGCTCTGGTGCTGAACTGGGGCCAGCTTTACCCCATGGGACTGAGCATGAGCCACAAAAGCTTTGGGCCCACTGAACCCCAGGCGGCACAGCAAGCAGAGCCAGAAGAGCTCCCTGTGGTCTCCATTCCCACTCCCTATGGGGCCATCTTTGGGATCTCTGGGGGGGAGTGGGGCTGGCCGGTAGCTCCGGAAGGCTCCATCCCCTCCCTCGCAGGCAGCCGGAGGTGGCGCTGAGGTATTATGGGGCAGAATTTGGTCAGAAGAGCTAAAGCCTTGAATTCGGTCAAAACCGTGTTGGACGTGGAGGACAGTGAGGTGAGTGGGCGATGGGCAGACTCGGAGGGGCAGGCTGGACTCTTCCTCAGTCCCTGACTCACCCCAGGGGAAGCCCTTTGGTAACAGGAGCTCACTGTTGCCAGAGAGAGGCAGTTCAGCCAGGAGATAGGTGGCACCATCTTCGGTGAAGAGCAAGTGGTCACTCAGGTCCTGGGGAGGGGGCCCTGCTTCTTCCTCCTGTATTTCATCCTCCTCCTCCTCCTCTGCTCCAAGCTCCTTTGGTGGGACTAGGCCACAGCCTGGTTCCAGTGGATGCTCCCTGGTCTCCTTTGGTGGGACTAGGCCACAGCCTGGCTCAAGCTGGTGCCCCCCAGGCTCTGAGGGCCTCATGCTGTCACTGGTGGCAGCAGTGGGGGGATCTTTGGTGGCAGGTTCGAAGGATGTGCCAGAGGAAGGGTCCTGAGGCGGGGACGGGGCATTATGACCAGGGGTAGAGGTGTTGCTAGCAGTGGAATGTGAGTTAAGGGTGGCCATGGCAGACGGAGGAGCACTGGGGGGTCATCTCAGCGTGACAGCCAGCACCCTGAAAGAAAGATGAGAGGTTTTGGTGAGGGACAGGATGTAGATAGAAAAGATGAGAGAACATGGAAGTGAGATAGATGGGGGAAGACACATATCTGTCTGTATTTAGATCTTATTTTTGAGAAAGAGCCTCAGGATATTTTACATTATCAGAGCTCATTTCCCCAGGCTGGACCTCCTACAATATACCTAGGGTTGGCATCCTGTGGTCTACTCACCAAAGACAGAACATGGGCTGATTTCCATTGGTATTCAAACCACTACCATCTCCCCAGGGCTTATGAGAGCTACTATAGGTCCTGAGAATTAATGGCAGAAACTTACTCGATTTTAAGTCAAAAGCTTATCAGCTCCAGGCTCTAGCTACCTCTGACCTCTAGGGAAAAAAAAAAAAAGAAGGGGGGTATCTTCTTGCCATATCACTCATAAAAGTGACAAACTGAAATTTCTACTATCTTGGGGGATGACTCCCTGCCCCCCCCCAGCCCAGGATCAAGGAAAGGGAATCCCACTGAGATACCTCGGACCAGATCAGCAAAGTCCTGGTCTAGTATTACTTATACCCTGTCACAAGTTCACCAGCAGGGCAAATTTCTTTTCCCATTACCAACATATTGAGCTTCCCCTTATGTTCTCAGCATTTCAAAAATTCTATATTAACTTTTTCCAACTCTAGATTATTGGTGATTCCAAACTCTTGAACCTTTAGTATCCAGAGCGAAGCCAGAGAGACCCCAAGCCAGACATGTTTCAGAATGAAGAAGAAAGATGGTAAGAAGAAATTTGCCAGGGGATACTAGAACTACAAAAATTCTTTACTTCCTTAGACAACTAACCTTCACCTCTCAAACTCCTAGATTGGGGATGAGATCTTAGGTATGGTCCTTTTTGGACCCTATCCTCCCACACTTTTTTGGGTGGGGCAAGGAGGGGTGTTTTCTCCTGTTCTTGGTAGAGGGGAGGCAGCCAGGTGTGACATCAGGGACATTAAGGAGTTCTGAATAGGGCTGGATTAGCATGCTAATGAATATGCAAATAAGCACCTAGGAAAGGCAGAGTATGGGGAGGGGAGGAGGCAAGGGCAGGGAGGGAAAAAAGGAGACCATGGACAGAGGGCAGAACTATTCCCAAGGTGCCTGGTAGAGTGGGTGAAGGAGCCTACAAGTTGTAGAACAGTTTTTCTTTTATGGAACTCCTCAAGGACAGGGTGTCAAAGTCCATTTGCCAACGTTAGTAAGTCCACCTTACCCTGGGCTTCCTCAGCTTCAACTAGCACACAGGTAGGCTTTACCCAGGAGGAAAACAACAGTCCTACTCCTGACTTGTTCCCAGTACTGTCCAGTGGGAAATATTGACCTTAGTCCATAAACCCTATTGATGTTCTCAACAACTCTCAGGTAGAACTCTCAGGAATTGAAAAGTGAGCAGTGGACTCCCCATCTTGGCTAAAGGAGTCCTACACTCTTGGCCTAGTGTATGGGTGAGATGGAGGCCAAAGGGGCAAAGGGTTGTTGGTAGGCAAGCTGTTTAAAATTGCAAATCTCTTCTCAATCCCTCCTCCTCCCCTGGAAATAATTTCAATTGCAAATTCATCTCTGCCTCAGTGCATCCCTCCCCCCCTTCACCTTCCTAGTCCCCTTCTCCTCCCCCTCTCCTCTTCCCTGGGGTCTCTCCTCATCTGCGTCATCTTCCAACCAAACCTCAGGAAGAGCAATGATTTTTCATCTCTTACTTTCCCCCTCTTCCTTCTCTATGCCACCCTACCCTAACCTCCTGATATATTTTTGGAGGAGAAGCATAAATAGAGAAATGTCGGACCTCAGACTCACTCTCTTTAATATCATCTCATGCTATGTCTTATTGTAATTCTTCCTTTACATTCTGTCTACCTATTCCTGGGTCTTAAGGGCTTCTTCTCCACTCTAGGGCATATCTTGGATTGCACATGCAGAAACAAGGTGACTCTTTGAAGGCCTCAGCACTGTCTCTGTTGGAGTTGTGGGATCGAGAGTGCAGAAATAACAGAAAGATGAGGAAGCCTTAGGGAGTACTGCCAGGATTCGGGTGGATGGGAGTGTCCTGGGTGAAGGGAATGGGTGGAAGAGAGGAGTGAGTGCCTTTGGAGGACCAATGGGAGAGAGGGGGGCAAAGGAAGACTGAGAAGGCAGTGGCAGTGGTATGATTAGAGAAGAGATTGATGTGAAGGGGCGCCACAGACGGCAGAGAGAGTCAATAAAACGAGAGGATCACATTAGAGGCGACAGAGAGAGCTTTAAATTACACGGCTGCTGCCACAGAGGGGGATGGGAGGAGGGAGACCTGGAGCAGAGGGAAGGATGGAGAGAATTGAGGGAGCAGTGGATATCTGATCTAGTTAGATAAATCTCCAGTTCCTCAAAGTCCCTTATTCCTCAGAGCTTTTTCATTCCACCCATATCCTTCCAAGTCCCCTAGCCACCCTCTTTCTTCCACCTGGGAGAAACAAAGATATGGGGATAGAAGGAATCCTCTTAGGAAGTATCTTTTTTCCAATTTCTTCCTATTTGTGGGTTGCTTGTCATTCCTTTGGAAAGGAAGCTAGGCATGAAGTCCAGAGACATGGGCAAGGAATATATAATTGCCCTACCAGGGTCTCTTTCCCATCCTACCTCTCATAGTCACTAAGCAGCAAATGCCTTTCTCTAGAAGGAAGCAGGAGGCTAATGGCACCTTCTCCAGTAAATAGAAAATAATTTGCAACTCCTGATGCCTTATTCTGGAAACAGGGACAGAGAACACAATGAGAATCAGTCGGAGATACTCACTGATCTAGGGAGAAAAAGAAACAGCCACTGAAACCGTAAAATACAGACTCAGGGCATTAGAGACATACATATATAGTCACTAAGACAGATACTAGGACCCAGAGGGTCACTGAGATAAATACACATTATGAATAAGTAAGACTTAGATGCCAGGAGTTACAGAAACAGATAGATAGATGACAGTTTGAGGCTACATACTCACACAGAGAGGTGCTGAAAACCAGAGGGTCAAGCTAGCTGAAAGGCTGTATGTTGAGAGGCAAAGGAAGACCCAGAAACAATAAAGGGAGGGAGAACAGTAGTGATGGGAGGAAGAGATGCCATGATTTACTAAAGAGCTAGGAAAAGCCTGACCCTAGAATAGGCCAGGACCCTCGCCCCCAGACACAAGGAGCTCCTGCTGCCCCACCTCCCTCCCCGTGGGGTGTCTAACAGCTCCCCTTGAGAATAATCCTCCATGCCCAGCCCTCTCTCAGGAAAAGAGATGGGACTGTTCCCTAGTGGCCGAAAAGAGAATACAGATCCCCCTGCTCTCCATTTGTGATAGGCCCTTACCAAATCCAGAGCTCTAGCCATTACATTCATTAGCTCCTCTAGAAGATCCTGCCTCATTTGCTTAACATTTGCCTACAAAAATTTCTTCAAACTCTTGGCTGTCATCTCTTTTACCACCTCTGCCTTTTTCTCATCCTCTTCCTTCATCTTCCCATGTACTCATTCCCCTTCTTTCCCACTAAGCAGTGGATATGCAAATAAAGACAGAAGCTAGGAAACATATGAAGAAAGGTCTGTGTGGTGGGCAGGGATGTTCCAAGCATTTAGATCATAAACTCTTCAAGGGCGAGGATTTCCTCCTCTCTTTCTCTTCCCTAAATGATGCAATTTGATACAGTGGAAAGGACACTGGATTTGGCATCAAAAGAACCAGAGTAATTCATAACTGCTCCTTACCACCTTCAGAACCCTTTATGACAAGTCACTTAACCTCCTTCCGGCCTCAGTTTCCTCATTTGTAAAATGAGGGGATGAACTAGATTATCTTTAAGGATGATCTTACTCTCACTCCATCCTTTCATAGAACTTGTTCAGTCATGTACAACTCCTTATGACCTCATTTGGGGTCTTCTTGGCAAATATACTGGAGTGGTTTGCCATTTCCTTCTCCATCTCGTTTTACAGATGAGGAAAGTGAGGCAAACAGGGTTAAGTGACTTGTTCAGGGTCATGCAGCCAGTAAGTTTCTGAGACCAGATTCGAACTGAGGAAGATGAGTTTTCCTGACTCCAGGTCTAGCATTCTATCCACTGTGCCACACAGTTGCCCTTTTCATAGCATACCAGAGTATTTGCATACCTAGAATATCTAACAGTCTATCAGCCTCTTTACTTTCCCTGCCTGGAGGGTGCCCCTTTAATCACAGGATCCTGAATTGGTAAGAATCAAATGTGCTTTGGAAGGAGAGCCAAATTTGGAGATTTGGATTCTACTGGAATTCTTATTCTGTCACTACCCGTACGACCTAGACAAGAGACTTAAATATCTGAGTCTCGGTCTCTTCATCTGTAAAATCTAGGGGGGGTGGATCTGAATTTAATGACTTCTGGGGTCCTCTCCAGTTCACATTCACAGGGGACATAAATTCAAAGTAAATGGAAGGTCATCTCAAAAAGGAAGGCATTAGCAGCTGGGATAAAATCTTCATATATTTAGAGCCAGAAGGGACCTTACAGGTCATCTACTCCCACCCTCTCATTTTGCAGATGAGGAAACAGGTTCATGGAGGTAATGTGACTTGCCCAATTTTTTATTGGTGTTAAGTGAGAGATAGGACTTCAACCTATATTCTGAGTCCAAAATCAGTGCTATTTCCACTGTGCTCCAGGAGTACCTAAGGCCTGGTTCAAATTACCATGCTATCTCTCCCTATAACGATCTCAAAACCTGTCTTTACTTTCCATAACACTCATCTTTCTCTTATCCCTTCAACATTTTTTCTCCCTGAATTCCTCTCCATAGTCACAACCACCTGGGCCACTTACATGCTTCTCTTTCATTAAAAACCTTGAGACAGGTATGGTCAGGAAAGGAAAGAATAAATAGCCAAAGACAGAAAGGGAAAGAGGGAAAGGGGAGGAGGTGGGGAAAGGAACTCACTCCCTGATCTACATATGTAAATATTTAATCTCAAAAAGGCCTCCTTGCCCAGGCCAAAAATAGGGCAGGTGGCAAGTTCCCAGGAGAGGGAAACTACCCAGAAGTCTTTGTGTCTTATACTTTGCAAAATGCTTAAGGGGTGGTGGTGGTGGTGGTAGAAATGGGGCCTGAGAACGATGCAAAATAGGAAAAGGAGACATTAGAAAGTTGGAGATAGGAGGGAAACAAGATTGGAGGCTATGGATTGAAACCCATTAGTTTGTTGAGCTGCATCCATGTGTATTGGTTTATCTGTGTTTCCAAGAGATATATTGAGGAATGATACAAACCAGTGTTCCTCCTCATATTTGGGAAATGTGTATGTTCAGGTGAAATGTGATTTTCCACACTTCCAGATATGTATAATTATATCCATCTTGCCTGGTGACTACATACATATCAAGACATGTTAGGGTGGTTTGTATGTCTATGTGAATACACATAAGATCATATGGTATGTGTACAGAGCTGAGACTTGAGGACTTTTCTACATGTCACAGTTGTCAATACTTTCATTAATCCAGCCCTGTATATATATCCTTGTGCACTAGGGTGTGGGAAAACTGACATGTTGAAATGTGCCCTTGAACAAATTCAGGAACACATTTGCATACTGCTATGCTTCGGAATATATACAGTATAATTTAAATAACTTACGTCAGAAAGGTATTCTATGCATTTCTCTTAGTATTTTCAAGAATATTTGTGTACACTATGGACACAATGGGTACGTTATGGTACCACATACCTACAAAGATATTTCTCATTAAGTTCCTTGGTATCTCTGAGTCTAAAGTAGCACTGTTAAGTTGCTGGTGTATTTTTCTTCTAGCCTGAAGTTATTAGAAGCATTTAACCCAGATATATTCTTTCTCAGGATGAAGGTGTTTCACTGCCTGTGTATGATTTGTTGTATTTGAGTAAATCTGTGGGTTTGAGTTTATATGGATGGCTGTGTATATATCTGTATCCAGTTTGGGAGATCACACAAGTGTGTATGTCCACATGGGTGGGAGTTTCACGTACTCATATGACCACATCCCAGTTATGTGTGCACTTTTGCCACAGGTTGGCATAAGTGTGAGCACTTGAACGACACCCTGTGATTGTGTGTCATGTATTAGTGTTCCTGACAGCTTGTGGATTCAGGAATGTACGTGTCCTTGTATTTTTCTGTCTTGTCCTTGTGTTGTCAAGATGCACCTTATACCATGTGTGTGGCTGTGTGCCTGTGTACAGCCTGGTATGGGTGTGTTTGGGGCGGATGTAATTACTGGGATCGGCTCAGCCCTAATGAGTGTGATCTCGTTACACTCTAGCAGAGAGGCCTCTAATGGAGCTCACCTCATTTCACAGCCATTAGAGATGGAGATGGAGCCCCGCCCCCTGGGCTCAGCCAGCCACGCCTCCCTGGGCCACATTCTTTCCCTCTGGCTCGCCATTTCTCAGCTCCCTCTTTCCTTCTGCCTCCATTTCTCTGCTCCCCTTTTCCTTTCTGCTCTGCTCCACAATGCTGTTGTGCTCCCTACCCTTTTCCTTCCCTAGATGCCTCTTCTTTCTTTTTCCTCCAGGTACTTCTCTTTTCTCTTCCAGCTCCTGACCCCTTCCCCTCATTACCCATTTCCCCTTTCCCTTATCCATGTCCATCCTTCCCCTTTCTTCTCCTCCATTCCTCTCCCCCTCCTCTCTCTTTTGCCTAGTCTGGCCAGAGGACAAATCTCAAGGGGAAACTAGCAAAGACAAACAAGGAGCAGTGACTTCATTATCGTCATTAATTTGCCACTTCAGTTCCTCCCACAAGGGTCAAACCCAGCAAAGCTTGAACCTGGGATTGACACGGGGAGGAGGGGGTGCAGACAGCCCACCAGGGAGCTGGTCCCTGGACTCCAGCCCTCCCCTTCCTATCTCTTCCCTCCTCCCTCCAGGCTTTCTTCTACTTCCCAGGAGGTACCAAAATCCCCAATCTATCTGATCCCTCTCCTACCCGATTCTTACTCCTTTCTTTTCCATCACAATTAGGCCATTTCTTTTGGCCCTACCCCATCCTTATATTATATTACTTTCTCGGTTCTACCACTCCCTGTCTCTGCCACATTCAGTTCTTCTCTCCTCCCTTCCATCTCAGTCTTATCTCAGAAGATTGTTGTTTCACATAATGTATATGAAAGAGCTTTGTAAACAATAAAACACAATACAAATATATGATTATTCCAGTTCTTAATCCCTCTCTCATCCTTTGTCTGCTTTTTCTCTCCCTTCTTTCTCCTTTTCAAATCTCCAGCTCACTCCCTCTTCCTTGAATCCCAGGTTTTTTGCTTTTGCAATAACTGTTGGGCAATCTTTACAGGAACATGGTGGAGAGGGGAGGTCAGAGGATAACATAGGGTTCTTTTGGTCACTGGCAATCTAGACAGAATCAGAGCTAGACAAAGATAAATAACACCAGAGAGAGAACAGGAGACAGAAGCAAATTCCAGTGATAGAGAGAGCCTGTGATGGAGAGACCCAATACATACTATATATAATATGTATGTATATAAATCCAATGAGAGTCTCCATAGAGAAATAGAATCAGTGAGGCCAGACAGACACTGACAGGCCAGAGTCAAAGGCGCAGGGGTTTGGACATGAGAATCAAGATGGGGGCACACCAACTGGGCAGAATGAGAAGACAGGAATTTGAGGGTGGAAATGGCAGTCAACCTAATTCTCCTGGAATACCCAATCTAGCTCTTCCCACACTAACCCCTGTTCCTCTCTATTCTGAAGCCAAATGAGGGGGGGTCTGACCTATAACATTTTTAGCTTAAACTTTGCCCCAAAGGTAGTTAGTTGCTCATGAGTGGGGTTGTGATTTTTTAAAAAGGGAGTAGATAAACTGCCCATGTAAGCAATACAGTATTCACACACAGATTCTACTTCCTTGTATACCATAGGCATAAACATGCTACATATAGCTATGTTACACACATATGTATATTATATTCCACATTATGTTTACAGAAAATAGCTCTGTCATATCCCATGCCAAATACCTCTTACACACATATGCAATATGCACATACGACAATAGTTGCATAAAGCCTTTACAATGCTTCACAGACACAAACCTAGGTTTTGTTATTCACGTAATTCTACATGTGTCAGTGTACAGGAAGGGTCTCTTTCCTTCGATCTTTCCTCACCCATGGAAGTTGGAAAAGACAAGTCAGACATTACTTGATTTTTAGGGGGGTTGGAGTTGAGCTGCCCTTGTATCCACTACTGAACCCCATCACAGCTAATGGGCTGAGATAGAAGGAAGCACGTGTGAAAGGGGAGAGCATTTCTGAATCTTAACTTCGCTCCTCTTTTGCCAGGAAAGTAAGGGTCAAGAATGAAGACAGGTAGGATAGCAGATTTCCAGGTTTCTCTAGAGAGGCAGGGGGCTCAGGGCAAGTGGGTGGTGGGATGGCTCAGCTTAATATGAGAAGCCAGAGAAGAAAGATGGAAAAATCAATGAAATGAGTTTCTAACGGTGAGGTAAAGGATCGCCGTGTCGACAGCCTGTCGCCTACTGCAAAATATGAGCTGCCCAAGTCCACAGTGGTGGCTGACAGCACATGCAGTCTACACAATCCCTCAACCACTGTCCCCATGGCTTGCTTTCTTGATATCCAGCTGTTTCTCTCTGACCATAATACTCCCAGCTTGCCCTAGCCGCTCAACTTATAGCCAAAACCCTCTCCAGGTTTTTTTAATGCCATTTTTCCTCCTAGAATTCCTACCCCACTCAACTGTCTTCCTCATTCCTCACAAATAGACTAGGTTGCTATTTCTTTCTTGGTGTATCTCTTCCCTCTCTCTCTTCTGTTCTCTGGATCTCTTTTGGTGAATCTTGCTGAGTATGTGTTATTCTGTAATTTCTCTCCTCCCCTTCTATTCCTAGATACCTTTGGCTCTGTCGACAATGGGGAATTAGACATCTATCCACATCCATCTCCCACACGTTTCCTTTATAGGAGACAAATTATCTTTAGGACAAGTAATCTGTGCCACACTCTGCCTTCTGATCTTGTCTTGAAATGCTGACTTTCCTATCATTCACCTGATTGGGGGTGGGGAGATCAAAGTGGACTAGCAGTTGATTTATGAACCCTTTATTTGTAACCAACTGTGTACATGGAGGTGTCTAAGACACTATGATTTTGTGATTTGTGGGGGAGATGTGTTGAGGCTGTTTCTAGTTCCCATATATCGACTTTCCTTGGAAACTAGTATCACTCAACCAGGGACCCAACTAATTAACCTCCCTTCTATATCCTTCTCAGTCTCTACCACTCTTCACTCTTGGCAAAGCTCCCAAAATCTCTTCAGAGGCTCTCCCATCTCTGCTTGATCCAGAGAAGGCCCTAAAAGGCCCTGATCCTCTTCTATCATCCCTCCCACATACTCTCTTTTCTCTTATTCAATTTTAGCTCTCATTTACATAGGATTTTACCATTCTCCAATCCTCTCCTTGTCCTTTATCTTCCAACCTCTTGGTCTTAGGGAGATTTGTGAAGGGAAAGGTGAAAAGTGAAGCTCCTTCTAGGCCCTTCTCTTTCCCATTTCTATTCTTACAAATGATTTACTCTAATTCACAGACTCTCTTCTTCTCCCTCTGTTACCAAATTACACTGTCTCCTGACATTTCAGAATTCCTTCCTCTTCTCTGTCTGGTTAGCTCAGATCTCCACCTCGACACCATCTTTTTTCCTTTCAGTTCTTCTGCATTTCCAGTGACCACTTCTAGTTCCAAATCTGATTCATCCTTCTCCTAATTTCCTCAGCATTTACCTTTCCTCCTCTGCTTGCCCATACCTGATTGCCTTCTAATCACCAATTCCTCACTACTCATTGTTTTTTCTTGTTTTCTCCAAACCTTTTCAACAAACAGGGCCTAGTTCAGAGGTTGAGAACTCAACAGGGTTGAGTTCAGAGAACAGCCCTTAGGAAAGTGAGGTCAGACACCAAGCTATCAAATTTGGAAGTCCTACAGATCACATTCAGATCCAGTCCCCAGACTTCAGATACAGCTACCCAGCAAAGCAGCTTTCCTTGTATGGTTCTCAAGGTAACACCAGCTGTCTGTGACATCACAGAGGGGGAACCCTGTCAAGTTACCAAGGCAACACCAGCAATTTATGACATCAGAGGTTTGAGGTCTCTAGTTCTTAAGAGGGTGAAGAAGATTTGAGTTTCTGACAGCTAAAGTAACTGGGAATCCTGCTTTCCCATCATCTTTCTTTATCGATCCTCTCCTGAATTTGGAATGTAGTTCAAAGGTTTCTGCTGTTGTGACAGAGGATGAGGGTCTCTACCGTCTTCTCTTATTCCATACCAAGACATGTTTGCCCTCTTTGCATCTCTTCTTGTTCTCTATCTCTCTCAGCCCTCTTCTACTAAATCACTTTCCCAGACAGCCTCTCCTACGTCTGTCTCTTTGCATGGATCATGCTTTGGACATGGTACATACTCAGTTCTCCAAAAACACTTGTTTCCTAGAATAGATCATTGTCTCTTGACTTTTTTCCTTCCTTCCCTCTATTTCTACATCTGTCTGATCCCTTCTGTCATGCTTCGTTTTTCTAGGCATCCTTATTCTTCGTACTGTTCTCTGTGCATAGGAAGGCTGCACGCAATAGAGGATGGAATGCAGCATCTGGAGTCAGGAGAGAAATGAATTCAAATCCCACTTCCCACAATCACTAGCTGTGAGACCATGGACAATAATTCACTTAACCTCTCTGAGCCTTATTTTCTCTTTAGTAACTTCCTCTCATGGGTTGTAGTGAGAATCAAATGAGATAATGTACATACAGCATATTGCAAATAGACATCAGCTATCATCATCATCATCACCATCGTCATCATCGTCATCATCATCATTTTTCTCTAGTTCATTTTGTCCATCTCCTTTTCTCTAGATTTCATTCTGCTTTTCCTGTTGGCCTCTCTACATATCTTTGTTTTTAATCCTTTTCTTTTTACTCTCTGGGTATCTTATTATTCCATTTCATTCTCATACTCTGTCACTCCTTCGCCACTCTGCATATCTTGTTCTCTCTCCATGTTCTTCATGCAACATATTTCCTTACCCAAGTGTGTTTCTCCCTTTGCCCCCCCTTTCCTTCTTTCTGTTTATCTGTCAGTTTATGAAAGCTCCCTCATTCACTTTATCTCCAATTCTCTTTCTTGCCTTATCCAGCTTTTGACAGGCCTTGAAAATAGTGATGGACTGAAACCAAAGCAAACTCCTAAGCCCCTGTTTTCTTTCCTTTAGATTGAACTTGCTTGTCTCTTGGGCCTTTGCACAGGCTAGCTTTCACCTCACTAATGAATACTGTGCCTAGTAAAGAATTGGTGCTCAAGCCAAATATGGTAACAGCAGCAATGAAAGAATGTTCTTTGGGCCCAGGGAGAAGATGAACAGGAATGTGAGGAAAAGGCCACTGAAATGTATCATGACTCACAGACACACACACAGAGAGTCTGGAATACAGGAGGAAAAGAGGCAGTGTGACAAGAAAGGGATTCAGACTCCTTCACGATATCACCCCACAAATACAAAGTTGACAGCTGAAATGATGACCCTGGCAAAATGTAGGTGGTTAAAGATCCACATAATCCAATTACAACTTTCCTTAGCCTGTTTATTTCCCTTCTCTTTATCATCTGACCTCCCTTTACAAAATCATAGCGCTCTATCACCCTCTGCTACTGGGATTAAAAATATTAGGAGGGAATAGAGATGAGAGGAAAGGAATGAAAAACCAGGGAGAATGGGTGGGAAAAGAAGGTAAGCTGAAAGAAACAAAGGTGGAGAGTAAGGATGAGAGAAGGATAATCAAGGAGGGAGAATAAGTTGGAAAAAGGGAATGAAACAAAAGTAGAGGAATAGAAAGTGATTAGAATAAGCAGAGGAGTATGCTGAAGTGGGGAGAAGGGAAAAGTGAAGTTTACGGGGAGGTAGAAAGGGCAAAATGATGACAAATGAGAATAGGAGTGCTGAGAAGGGAAAGAGACACATGAAAAGGCAAAAGCCAACAACAATAAAGTAGACCTTTCCTCCTGTGCCCTCTCTACTTCCACCCTGTGAAGGCTATGGAGGTGGTAGAGGAGATATCCAGGCAAATACTGTTAAGGGTGGACACATTGGCAACAGGGAGCACCTGCTATATTCACTGCTTCCTCTGTCCCCTTTCTTCCCAGTCCCCCAGTTCCATTCCAAAAGCAAGTTATCATATCCATGGTTGACCAAGTGCCAGTGACAGAAGTGGAGAAAAGGACTGAGTGAATCGGGTTACATATTTTCAGGGACAGCAACACTACAAGACCTAGGAGGGCAGGAACAATCAGATCCGGCAAAGGAGTGACAAGAGACAGCAAAGGAGGGACACAGCTTGACCAGGACATCATTTAGAGACTGGGGGTTATAAGAGGCAGGGACAGACTGAGGGATAAAGAGGTGAGAGGTAGGCTACAAGGTGAAAAGACAAGGAAACCTATGAGGGTACGTGTACATATACACACATATATACACACACACCCCAACAAGGACACAGAGAAAAAGGAAAATGCAGTTGCAGGGGCACAGAGAGAAACAAGGACAAATACGGAGAAAAAATAGGAGCACATAAAATCAGAGACAAATGGAAGGAGATGGGAAGCCACTGGACAGACCTCCTTCACCTTGACCAGTGGCGCTGCCTCGCCTCACCTCCGGAACCCTTCCAAATACATATATATATATCCAACTTCAGATCCGGAAACGAAGGCAGCCCGACCCCACTGTCTTGCGGCAGCCCCGGCCGCCCCTCCTCCCCGCGCTGCCCCCGCCGCCGGCCCGGTGCCCACGTCGGAGATGCCCCATCCCTCTTGCCCTCTGACAGCTCGCGCCCCCGGCCCCCGGCTAGGCCGTTGTTAAGTGACTGCCGGGCTGGCGGGCACTCATTCCTCCGGAGGTCTCCTCCGCGCCCTGTCCCCCCCACCTCCCCGCCAGTCTCTGCTTTCATGACCTCCTCCCTCTCTCCAGCTGTGCCTCCTCTCCCAGCCCTCCGTCCCTCTCTCTCTCTCCATCTCTCCCTCCTCCTCCTCTCCCGCCGCCGCCGCCCGCTTCCCCCGCCGGAGCGGCCCCCACGGCCCCCGCTCTCCCCGCGAGGGCGGGCTCGCCCGCTCGCTCCCCGTCGTCCCCGTCCCTTTGCTCCCGGCCGGCCGTCGGTCGGTCTCCGCGCGCCTCTCTCCCTTCGGTCTCGCGCTGCCAGGCAGCTGAGGAGGAAAGAAGCGAGCGAGCGAGAGCGCGAGCGAGCGAGCGAGCACGAGAGCGAGGGAAAAAAACCCCGGCAGCATCGGAAATCGATGCACTTACACCTCAGCTGGAAGCAGAGACGGCAGTCGAATCGCGGCCGCTGAGAGCGCGAGGCGGGGAGGGGGAGAGGGAGGGGGCGGCTCTGGCAAGAGACTTCTCCGATGTTGAGTCCTCTTTTTTTCCCTCCTCCTCCTCCTCCCTCCCTCCAGGGCTCGCTCCGGGGCGTCCGGGGCAGAAAGGGGGAAAATAAATAAATAAATAAATAAGCAAACAAACAAATAAATGAACGCACGGCGGTGAGGGAAGGGAAACAAAATAATCAATGCTATTTGGCTGCGGCTGAAGTGTTTTCCCGGCTTCGTGTGGGGGTTTCCATTGATTCACCCTGGACACTCGCTCCCTGCCTCCTCCTCTTCCTCGCCCTCCTCCTCCTCCTCGCCCTCCTCCTCCTCCTCGCCCTCCTCCTCCTCCTCCTCCACTCCCTCACTCCTCCGCCTCATTCACTGGCTAGAACCGTGGCGTCCCAACACAATGGAATAATCAATACCCAGGCGCCTGGGGTTGCCCCACTGAGCAGGTGCAGCCGTCCTCTTGCCGCCGCATGATGGGAGATGTAGTCCGAATCGCCCCCACCCCGAGCAGGGACGTCACTGTAGTACCCGGCGCTAGGGGCTGGCGGTGGAAACATATGCAAACTGGGGGGAGAGTTTCCTTATGGTGCTGCTTCTGATGCTGCTCTGCTCCCCCAGACCTGCCCCTACTACCGTGCGATCACAGTCTCCCCCATATCCAGAGGCCAGTCCCAAATCAAGTACTTTAGGGGCGCAGATTCCTTACTCTCTCTGTTCCTCTTCTTCTCTTACCTGCAGAAACCATAAATATCTTATCAGCTTCTGCTTTCTTCTATGTCCCAGAGCTGCTTGGGGCCTGTCTCTCCCTTACCTCTCCCTCCCTCCTGAAGTCTTATAACTAGCTTTAATTATAACAATATTGGTAACATTATGCAGCACTTTACATACATGAACTCATATTTTCATCAAATAGCCCTAAAAGTGGGTATTAGTCCCATTTGACAGATGAGGGAACCATAATTCAAAGAGGTTGCGTGATTTGCTCCCAAGTTACATGGCTAAAACTCTAAATACAGCATTCATGGCACAACTGCTCGCCTTTCTTATCCCAGTCTGACCAATGCCTACTTTTTACAGTATAAATGCCTAAATGACCCTTCTCTCATGCTCCTCTCCAGTCACTTAAGCACTGAGAGCTAAGAATCAATTCTCTATATCTTACCATTAGCCTGAATTGTCTATATGGATTCCTAGGAACTCTGTTCCCCTCAACAGAAAACACAAAAGTTCATGAAGTCATGACTGTGGGGTGATATTCAAACACAGCGAAAATATTATATCCTCTCTGCAGGACAAAAGCAACTGAAGAGGAAGCAGATCTAATAACAGGCGTTTTGGGTTAGGTCTGCGGCCTGAGAGTCAGAATATCTTGCTCTTCCCTTGATGCTTAAGAACCACCAAGGCAGGCAAGGAAGGCACAGCCAAAAATGGGCTGGAGAAGGGAGAGAGGTGCTCCTGCCCAAGTTTGAATTTGCAACCCAGTCTTCCTACCATACCCTTAGCTGGCCATCTGTGCTGGTCTGGAAATGGAACAAGACTGGGAAGGGAAAGACTGGCTCCTCTCAATCCCAGACATTTCCCATCCTTCAGACCCTTTGGAAGTTCATTTTGCTGAAGCCGCCAAATATAGGTAGGCTGGAAACACCACATCTCTCTCCTTAATAAGGTGCCATCCCATCCACCATCCCAGTGGGTCAGAAATGGTAAAGTTCAAAACTGCACCAAGACTTTTGGGACACCTTGTACAATTAATGCTGCCTCTCCATTATTTTAACCAGGCCACACCCTCTGACTCTAGACCAGTATTTCCTCTAATCTCTGATCAAACCAAACTAAACCAAACCAAACCATACTTTTTGGAATCAGAAGACCTGGATTCAAGTCACTTTGTCATTTCATAGCTGTGTAACTTGGGTGAGTCACTTAACGTGGGTCTCAGTTTCCTCATCTGTAAAACGGGGATAATAACACTGGTACTACCAAGTTCCGAGGTGGTGTGAGGATCAAATGAAAAAGAACATACATAAAACACTTTTGACATCCTTAAAGCACCACAGAATTTCAAGTTATTATGATTATTATGCCCTTTTATTTCAAATCCACTTGCAAACAGAAATCTGGGGGTGTGGGGAGAGGTCAATCTTTTATTTTCCAACCCTCAGTCATGCCCCAAGCAGTGCCTGGAAGGATTCGGGGAGTGGCCCTGCCAATATTTCTTAGGCAGGGTCTGCGAGATTGTCTAGGGGAGTTAAGACCTAGCCTCCCCTCTTTCCCTAACATTCCCCGCCCCCCCATCTCTTCCCAAGCCTAGACCTCCTTCACTCTCTCCCACTGTCAGCCGCCCTGCCCAGTTTTAAGTAGGAGCCCCACTGGCCCTAATTGCAGCTTTCCCGTCACCATGGCGACAGGGAGGTGGGATAGTACAGGCGAAGTAGGGGAGGAAGGTGGGAGGGAGAGGGAGAAGGGCAGAGGGAGAGTCTCTGCCGAACTACATCTCCCATAATGCTCCTGGCTCAACAGCTCCTCGGCTCCGCTTGAGGCCCAGTGAGTGACCCCCGCCCGCCCCGGGACCCGAGTTGGGACAAGGGGTGGAGCGCGAGCGCTTTGGCCTAGTTCCTTCGGCCCACAGCCTGGAACTCGGCACCCTTCACAAGCCCGAAGGCCTACCAGACCCGGCCTGCAGTCTACACCGTCCCAGCTAGGAACTAATATGGCCGCTGGAGCCGGGTCCAGGGCCGGAGGCGCGAGGGTGAGGCCGGGGCTCGAGGCCCGGGAGCCCAGAGGGTGGGGTGGTGGTTGGCTCCCGTCATGCATCGCGGGGAAGTTCTGTCCTGCCCCTTCGGGGCCTGCGGGGGGAGTCCCGGGGGAGATGGCAGGGGGAGACCTGGGGATTGACATCAATAAATCTGTTTCCCGGACGGAGTCCAGTGCAGAGGGGTGGGGCTGGTGCCCGAAAAGGATTCACACCCCCAGCGAGTTTGATTTTCTTTGAACCTGTTTTCTCATCTGTAGAATGGGCCTAATAACATTTCAACTGGTTAGAACACAGAATTGGGAGGAATGCGTTTTTTGGTTCTTTAAAGCACTGTATAAATGTGAACCACTACCTGGCGGAAAGGATTTAGTTTAGCCATATAAAACACCTATTAGCCTACTGTGTGCTAGAAACTGCTAGGGCACACGGATACAAAACCCCTGTCATCAAGAGTTTTCATTATTTTACTTGAGAAACAACTTTATATTTTAGCTTGAGGAATAATTTACTTTTATAAGTGTGGAAAATGCCTTAAAAACTGGGTCTTCCTTAAACTGAGGCCCGAAGAGGGGAGGGTTGGTGGGTGCCTAAATACATAATTAAGAAGCTATGATTTTGTTGGAGTGGGACCCCTCTCTATCCATTGTCTTGGAGAGACACCTGAGCTTCAGAGATTAAGTGGTATGCCTATGTTCTTGGATCACAGAGTTAGGATCAAAACCAGGATATGAACTCAGGTCTTCCAGCCTCCCAGTTTAGCACTCTTTGAACCCTACAGTGCTGCCTCTTTATCTCTCTCCCTTACAGGTAGT
Organism: Vombatus ursinus; assembly: GCF_900497805.2. Lineage (NCBI taxonomy): Eukaryota > Metazoa > Chordata > Mammalia > Diprotodontia > Vombatidae > Vombatus > Vombatus ursinus. The sequence continues at coordinate 4,031,965 of NW_020954672.1, forward strand.
AGAAGCCAAATCACTGTTTGTTATTTGACTTATTGGCTACAGGCAGCATGACACATCCTTGGATTGAGGTAGAACAAAAATTTGTCCCAAGACCAGGAATTGAGGATCGGTTGAAGGAACTGGGTGGTACTCAGGAGAGTCAGATTTCTTTCCGTGACAGCTACTATGACACTCGGGAGCTTACTCTTATGAAGGCTGATCACTGGCTCCGGCATCGTGAAGGAAGTGGATGGGAGCTCAAGTGCCCTGGAGCAGGAGGTAACACTGGCTCCCACACTAAGTACATGGAGCTCACAGCAGAGGCTGCCATAGCAGCCCGGTTGTGTGAGAGGTTGGGGACTGCAGGGTTGGGCACAGAGAATGTTTCAGAGATGCTCGGGCGACTGGAGCTGCAGGAAGTAGCCAGTTTTGTAACAGAGCGGAGTGTCTGGAAGCTGGTACTCTCTGGAGCTGGTGATGAAGGGGAGGCACTTACTGTAGACCTGGATACAGCGGACTTTGGCTATGCAGTAGGGGAAGTGGAGGCCCTAGTTCGAGAAGAGGCTGAGGTACCAAAAGCCCTGGAGAAGATCCGCAGTCTCAGCTCCTTGCTTGGTGAGGGGGCCCTCAACTTTGTTTCCCTTTTATCCTCCACCAGGGTTGGACTAACCTATTAGGCAGTAAGATGGGGCAGGTGCTCTGGCACCACTTCTGTACCAGGGTAAAATTTGTATCCAAATTCCCATCCTGTCTGAAACAGGGTTATCTAATCCTTCATTTATCAGTAGCTCTGGCTGGATCTGTATTTCATCTTGCTTCTTGGAATTTTCAGTGTTCTTCGGTCTCACACATTCTGTACATGTCATCTGCATGTGTCCCTTCCTGACTTTATCCAGCCCCCATCCTGCCCCTCTTTGACCTCACCTTAAGTTTCCCAACCTTATTCATTTCTGTTCTTCAATCCCACTTCCCCATTCCCAAGTATATGGCCATCATTACCATCTATCCAGTTGCTACCTCCATTTCTAGCTGCTTTATTTTTATTCAATGCTAATTTCTTTATCATTTCCCAAATTATATTTCACAGAATCCTGGTATTCCATGTGACATGAGTAGTATTTTCTTGGTAATATCCATGTTAGTAATATTTACCCTTAAATAAGTGTGTATCAAATGCTTATATGGCAATTTTGGGGTATGAAAATTGGTCTATTTTGCTCTACAATTTTATTCTTGGAGGTAGTGCCATTTATGGGTTCAGTCAATATATATCAAGCCCCAGAATTCTGTAGCCAAATTAGTGTACTAGGCCATCTCCTTTACTTTAGACAAGAAAATGAGGCCCAGAGAAGTAGACTTGCTCAAGGTCATATGGATATAGAGCCAGATGAAGTCCATGCCAGTGTGCCTTTTCACTCAAGCATGGTGTAGCAGAAATGGCCTTAGCTTAGAAAGAAGACCTGGATTCCTTAAGGAAAGTGGTATGATGTGGTGGGAAGAGCATTCCAAAGGTGGGACACCTGGGTTCAGACTCCAGCTTTACTTCTGGTGAGACCTTGGCCATATAATTTCCTCCTGGGCCTGTTACTTTATCTGTAAAATGAAGGAGGTTGGGATCAGGTGATCTTTCATGTCTCTACAGACTTCTGTGGTCAAACTAGTTTGGGAAAGGTTAGACTGTATCATCACTTGTATTGTCTTTGTAGCTGTGAGGGAGACCAAGGCATGTTATATTTGTGGTAAAGAATTAGGGTCCCCCCCATCCCTCTTGGGAAGAGGGTTGGTAAGAAGACATTAGAAAACCTTAGAAACATAGAACTTAGAAACGTTAGAAAACATATCAGAAAACCTTTTGCCAAGGATCCCTCCCTCCCTTTCTTGTTTAACTTATGCTGTTTTTCTACACAAAGATCTCTGTCCATCTCTAGGGGATTACAAGTTATATAGCCTACTATGTTCTACACCAGTCTAGAATACATACCTGGCACTCTATTCCTTTCATTCATTTTAACAGATATGTACCATATATACAACTATGGGGGATACAAAGAAGCATACATAGCCTCTGTTCTGTTTGTGTCTAATAGTCTAATAAGTCTCCCTTGCTATATGTAGTGTGAGCCTATTCCAGGCGGGTATGGAATTATGGATATCCCTGTCCATAGCTATAGCTTTACCTTTTTGGTGGGCTATCCTTCTTCATTCCTTGGTTTACATCTGTGTGTATTTGTGGCCCTGCTTCATTACCAAGCCAATGAGCTTTGGCCTTCTCCAGAAGGGTTTTAATCTTTATCAGGGGACGGAAGCAATAACTGAAATGAGCCAGCTGCTGTAAGTAAGGCCTTTCCCATCTCCCATTGGATAGGAGAAAGATTATATTTACCTTCACATATTTGTGCCTGCCTCTGGCAGCTGGGGCAAGAACTGCAGTCCAGAACAGTCTGTCTTAACCTAACTCCAAAGATGAGGGAAGGGGAAGCCCCAGGAGTTGAAGGGGGCTATTTTATGTGTATCATTGAGCACTTATAAGGTAGGGGAGGTAGAAGGTTGAGGTTAGAGCTCAGGGGCTTATGCTGTCTAGAAAATAGCTTCAGGGCATGCTGACTGTGTGCCTTAGGAATGCTTTCCTAGGTAGCTATATGACCTTGCTTACCTCTCTCCATCTTTTTGCTTATAGGTGTTTCACAGCATGAGCAAACACCTGGCAAGCTGATTGTATACCTGCAGCGCTTTAGGCCTCTGGACTACCAGCGCCTATTAGAAGTGGCCACAGGGAAGAATGATGAACAAGAGGAGTCTGCAGCCATAGAGAATTAAACAGGTACAACCTGGGATGAGTAGGTGTCATTTGTTTGGGGGTTGGCGTGTGGGGAAAGAATGTTAGGGCTAATAAGGCCCACCCTCAAATTCCCCAGCCTTTCTCTTGCTCTCTCCCTCTCAGTCCTTCTTCGGTCTCCACTTCCTTTGCCTTCTCTCTCACCTACCCCACTACCTCCTCCCTGCTCACCTCCTTTCCTTCATCCGTCAGATGCAATCTGTGGGCTGCCCCTCTCCCCCAGCCGCTAAGCAGCCTCCATTGATTTCCGCTCGTGTTTATAGGATTTCCACTTAGCCGTGATCAGTAGTTAAGCATAGGAAAATCCCTCGCCGGCCCCCCCTTGGTCGATGCCATTGATTCTGCCAGAGGCTTCTAACCGCCTTACAGCTGAGTTAGAGATGAGGGCAAGCAGTAGGGATTTCCCCAGCTGGGGTCGGGGTGGGGGCTGTAGGTGAGGGGAAAGAGGTGGGAAGCTCTGCCAGAAAAACCAGTATTCTGATGTCACTGGTATTTGTGTCCTCCTTTGACCCATGATGGTAGACTGGGTGTTGTGTGAATTTTTGAGATAAATTTCTGCCCTGTAATGGGGGACAAAGAAAATTCTCTGTGCACTGTTCCCCAAGGCCCAGGGTAGAAATCTTGTTCTTGAGAGGCTCTATTCCTTGCTTTTTGTGTTTCCAAGGGCTCTGTCCCCAGAACAGATCTAGACATGGCTTTCTTCCCCCAAGTTTATTGTAATCCTTCATTGCCAAGAAGAGATCAGAACCCCCCCATACCCCAGTTTGTCTCTGTAGTAGAGAATCATGGAGGCAGAGTGCCACCTACTGGTAACCTTTGGGAACAGTGACTTCAAGCCCCACAGGCTCCGAGGTAGTCTAGGGGCTCTCTGGAGAGGCTAGGACTTCTTCCTGCTCAGGCTAAGGAAGCATGTCCCATCACTGCCATGTGTCTAGAGGGAAGTCTTTCACCTCAAAGATCTCCTGCACTGACTGTCCAAAGTGGTTGTACGTGAGTCGCAGTCTCATCCGCAAAGGGGCCTAGGAAAGAGAAAACAAAGTGACAGTAACTGACTCTTTTTGCTCCTCTAATTCTCCATGGCTGTCCTTAACCATAAGGGTTCCTGGCTCTCACCTTGTTGGGATTGAGGACTCTGAGGACCTGTGTGATGGGAGGACCTCCCTGAGCTGGAACTGTGTCCCCACTGGGTATCTGCAGCTGCAGCTGGAAACTCTGGCCATGGGGTGGGGGGAAAGCAAGGTAAGGTAGACCTTTCAGTTTCAGCAGACCCCCGTACATGCAATCGTGCCACACACCACTTTTCCCTCAGCTCTACTCCCTTCCCTTTCCCTATAAGCTCTTAATTCTCCCACTAAAATGTGGTCTAAGAATATTAACCTTGGGCACAGCGGCCTGAAACACAAAGTGGGTGACATCACTCTTGGAAGTGTTGCTGGCTGTTGCAGTGATCAGAAGCAGGGCAGGTGTCTCAGGGGGACGAACAAAAGACAGATTGATTTGTAGTCCTTCTCGGTCAAACACCTTTAGACCTGGGATGGGTGCTAGAGTAGGTTAAGAGAAGAGCTCAGTCTTAGGAGTCTGAAATGGCCATGCAAAGTAGAGAAGTAGAGAGAGAGCAGGAGAGAAAGTTCTGGAAGCTCCAGATAAACCTTGCTACATAGCCATGTAGGACTGCACACCTCCATGTCATGTCAATATTCCCCTTGTGCCTGTAACTTACCTAGGGAGGGAGTTTTGGAAGGAAGATCCAATAAGTGTAATAAGGAATCTCCTGGCATTAGATCTAAAGCAGGAGGTGGCTGGGCATCCCCACTGGCACTATCCAGGAGATCCAAGAGGTCTAAAAGATTTGAGGTCTGGGGGAGACCAAGGAAAAGGATCAGTATGGGATTTGGGAATAGGCTAAAATTCTTCTGGCTCTCGTATTTACAATCTCCTCACCGGGGGTTCAGTGGGGGACTGGACCTCTCTCTTTGGACTCCAAGGCTTTTCTTTGCCTTCTCCTGGCTCATCATCTTGGGGTCCACCATGCTCCACAAGAGGCATCTTCTCCAAGATTGCTGATCTGAAGGGGACACAACCCAGGCATCCTGGCTCCCAGGACTGTCCCGGCCTAACATCTTTCTTTTGGACTAATGGTACATAAGGGGGACCAGTTGAGAGAGTAGCTAGCTCAGTGAAAATAGTCATGGCTGCTGGAAAAACAATGACAATGCTTGTTTTACTCGGAGTGTGTCAGTGCTGTTTTTGCATTTAAAAAATGTGTCTGGGAGGGTCTAGCACTGTTACACCAATAGGACAATAGAGGCATTGGCAAGGACTTTCTGGGTGCTGAGAAGGCCCTTTCATCACTGCTGGGGATGCTGGGGAGCAATGCAGGGTGAACTCTGGGGCCAGATTGTCTCACCTCATGTGGTCATACTTCCGGAATAGAGCATTGTATTCCACTGCCCTCTGTTGTAGCTCTATATCCAAGCAACTTCCATAGATGGATACCACTCGTCGGATGCGGCTGGAGCATATGGTGGGCAGTGTGGAGAAGAGGGGTGGAGTAGTAGTTAGTATAGCTACAAGTTGAGTCATTGCCCACCCTGCCCTTGTCCTTCAGCCCCAGAAGTGAGAGGGAAGGGAAAGGCTGCCTTAGGGAGTCTTAGGATTCTATGCCAATTAACTTCAAGGACGAGCAGGCAAGAAAAAGAAGGGCAGGGCACAGTGGAAACTTGGAGGAATGCTTTCTCACTTGTTGTCTCCCTGGAGCCTGGTGCTGAGTTTCATAAGGGCGGTGAGGGCGTAACCTCGGGTAGCTGGCAAGGACAGGTGGGACTGTAACACCTTCTCTAGTAGCATTAGCACTTCTTCTTCCTGAACCTAAATGAAAGAGAATAGAAGAGATCACGGAAGAGGCCGCTCTTGTCCTTTACCCCAATGGGCACTTCTCACTTTCCTTAATCTCTCTGTTCAGCCTCACCTGCAGGGGCTCAGTCTCCTCATAGCTCCCAGACAGTAGAAGGTCCCCATATTCCCCAATGCACCAGGCAGCTACTTGTACCAGGGGTTGCTGCATGGAGAGAGGACAGAGCAAGGTCACCATCTGAGTTTTTCTTCTTCTCCAGGCCCTCAACCCTTGGTCCCATGCCTTTTGAGCAGGGAAGGTGAAAGAAGGGGCCTTAGGGCAAATGGTAATTAGGGCCTTTAGGGTTGGCCATAAGTTCTGGTACACTGGAGTGGCAGCCCTTTCCCCTGAATTCCCACTGGCCTCTAGTGGTCCAGAGGGAGAGCTGCAATGTCTAAATGAACAGAAGGCCTTGGGACATAGGAAGGGTGGTGTCTTGTCTGCTCACAAGGGTAAGTACAGTTTCTCTTGAGGAAAAAGTCTCACTCCACTGAGGTGGTTAAGAATAAAGTTGCTGGAGTGGGCTGGCAGGGGTGTGGTGGAAAAGTCAGTGGATTGGAGTCAAAAGACTTGGGTTCAAATCATGGGCTTGGGGGAAAAGCACATAATCTCTGGCCTTCCCTTTACTCATCTGGAAAATGAGGGGGTTGGACTAAATGATCTCCAAGACCCCCTCCCTTCAAACTTTACATTCTTTTTTTTTTTTTTTTATGGCTAGGCAATGGGGTTAAGTGACTTGCCCAGGGTCACACAGCCACTAAGTGTCATGTGTCTGAAGTCACATTTGAACTCAGGTCCTCCTGACTTCAGGGCCTGTGTTCTATCCACTGCGCCACCTAGCTACCCCCAAGCTTTACATTCTGCTATTTGAGGGGTCAAAGATATTTAGGGAATCAGTTAGGCCTTGCCATCTGCCTTTACTACAGCACCCTGTAAAACCCCAGGCCTTACAGTCTAGCTTGCTGATGACCCTTCTGTATATGTTATTTTTCTGTATTAGACAGTGAGTTCCTTCATAGCTAGGGCTGTCCAGATTTTCTGTTTGTATTTCCAGTGCTTGGAAAGCACTTAATAAAGGCTTTTTCATTCACTTATTTATTCATTTACCCACTGAAGATATGGATAGGAGATGAGGCAAGGGAATACATACTCAATGAATGGATTAATGAAATAATGGGGTAGTCTTAGGGAAGGGGCTAAGGTGAGGAAAGGGGTTACCTGGGAAATGTCTGCAGCCAGGGCACTGTAGAGTCGGTGCACAGAGTAAGCGTGAAGCTCCTCGGCCCCTCCAATCAACTGAGTTAAGTTGGCCACTGCATCGTCTCTCACGTGGGCACCTGCCTGCAGTGGGTGAATGGGGGAAGACAAGTCAGCAAGTTAGCCCAGTACCTAAACTTTTTCCTTTGGAGTCACCTCTTACCTCCAATCCTTCCCTTGTCACCCTTCCAGCCCAAAGTTCTCACCGTGGTCAGCACTCGCATTATGGTATCTATATGCCAGCGCTTTGTTGGGGCAAATCTAAGGGGCAAAGAACAGAATAGGGTTATTCTCTGCATTGCCTACCCAAGGAGAAGAGTATTGGAGGGAGCCTTTTCTTGTATCCCCATTGACCTGAACACTTCTCACCTCTCTGCAGCCAGCAGGATGCCTGATGCACAATCTGCCCGAAGATCCACAGGGCAGGATTCCAGGAAACCTTGCAGCTCCTGGGTCATGGACCGAATGTTAGAACTATTCACCAGAGCCAAGCTCAGTTCTAGTGCCCGCCTAGCAGAATAAACAGAATTAAACAACCAAATCAGGGTTCCCATTCCTGCTTCTATTGCTAGCTCTTTCCTGACCGCCATCTCCCTCTCCTAGCCTCATCCCAGTCTCCCCAGATGCAACCTCTCCCTTGGTCACAAGGTTCTACTCTGCCTAATCCTCCTTCCCAGAGCTCCACTCACCGACTAAGGGAGGCATCAGGTTCCCTTAGACACTCTACCACGGTGGGCCGATGCCTCTGCACAGCACTATGATCTGACTGTACCAGTCGAAGCAGTGAGGTCAAGGCCACATACCTGAGAGGTGAGGGGTTAGGAGGGAACAACCATCATACTTTCCTGGAACTTACACTTCCATAGACACCACCCCAAACTCGTCCCTTTGGGACAGGGGCACAGTGGTGAGGGGTAGGTACTAATGGGCAGCATCACCCTGAAGAGAAGCTGAGAGATGGGGAGAGGACCAGACACTACTTAGCCTGAGGTGATCAGGTGTTTATTACCTGATGTTCTTGTCATTGTTGAGCAGGAAGCGGCCAAGGATGTTGACAGCGAGAACCTGGGGTGGGGGGAGTGAGAGAGAAAAAGGCCAAAGTGACTTCTGGGGGACAGGATCTGTAATGTCTAGGATTGCATGGTGCTATCTCCGGAAGGCTAGGGGTGGGGAGTAGAAGGAGCAGCAGGCATGACAATAGCAAGAGGGGAATACCAGACAGTACCCGAAGACCAGAGGCAGAACGGATGTCCACAATGGTGAGTACTGTCTCATATAAGACCGCATTGCCAGCATTCCGGCTTGTGTCTGTGTTGGTGGCCACCTGAGTGGGTGAATTTGATGTCAGCACCATCCCTAATTCAGGTTCCCATCTATCCCAACTCCCACCAAACTGACCTGGGCCAGCATGTCATTCATGGCCTCGCTGCTCTCGTCGTGGTTTCGGCCTAGGATCCGAAGTAATCTCAATACCTGAACCTTGCAGTGGAGGAATCAAAGGATATAGGGTGAGTAAAAGGGGGCTACAGGGTATAGAGTTAAAAGGACTAAGTGGAATTTAGCACTGAAGAGAATGAGGTACCCAGTCATTTTCTCCTTCAGAGATCAGAAGGACTCCTTCCCCTTTAAAGTAAACCTAATCTACTCTCAGGGGCCTAGAATTCCTTGTCATTGGGATTCTGGGGAGCCAGGATGGACTGAAGCTGCTATGAGCCTCATTGGCCTGTTGCCCCAATACTTATAATGTGGCCAGAACCACACTCTTTTTAGAGTAGTAGTTATAGCTAGGTTCTCTTTCTTGTCTCCAGATATATTAGGGATAGGGGACAGGGATTATGATGCTATGGTCAGGTTCATACCTGCAGGAAAGGGTCACTGACCCCAGCCACACTATGCTCTGCTGAATATCCTGAGATCACCAGAGTCCGAAGGATCTGTACCAGCTGGGGTACCACCTGGGGATGAGAACAGAGTTTATATAGGGACACAAGAATCCTGTATCCCCCTAATCAAAACCCCATACTATCACTACTTTTTACTTTTCTTCCTTATCAGTCTCTTGATTCTTTCTTGACCTACCTGTCGGAAATGTGTGAGGGCAGCAGGGTTTCGCTCACATAGCTCTGTGATCAGTGTGACTGTTCCCATCAGAATACCTGGTTTCAAGGAGGAGGAGAGAGGGAGAGGAAGGAAATTAAGTCAAATGGAGTCAGAGGAGAGCCTATTCCAAACCCATCCTGCTAACCAGTTTCACTCGGAATGATGACCCTCACCTTTTACTTCTGTACCCTGGGCCATGTCACACAAATTGCTCTTCTATGACCCATTTCCAGAGTTGAAAAAGGAGACAGAACAGTGTAGGAAGGAAGAGTGGCAGGTTCGGATGATCCTATTAACAGTGAGGATGAAAGGAGTTCCCTGAGCTAGGGAGTTCTTACCATGGTGGCGTTCATGCAGCAGCTGGGTACAGGGTGGAAGAAAGATGTCAGAGAGCTCAGGGACCTTCCGGATCATGTGTACTGCAGCCAGCACTGCCTGGGAGAATGGTGGAGGGAAAAGGGACATGTAGGCCAGAAGAAGCTATTATAAGGGCCCAACAATATCAAGCCCAGATTTGGGAGTAGGAAGGAATAAAGAGTTCCAAGGAAGAATCTCTGGAAGGTAAATATATCAGAGATCTTTCCATCCCTACTTACCTTCTTTCTAACGTAAGGACTGGGCCTTAACAGCAGCTTCTCCACTTCATTGGCCAGGTCCCGACACATCTCTGCTGAGCCCATGGTGCTTAGGGTACATAGTGCCAACCCCTGCACTGGCTGGGTCCCTTGGCTTAGGTCACTGCAGGGGTTGCCAAGATTGGGGAATGTCCTAGGAATTGAGTTCTTCCCTCCCACAGCAGGAAGCAGGTTTGTTAGATGTCTCCCATCTCTGTCTTTTAGGGCCCACCTCCCTGTCTAGGTTTTAAGAATCCTCCAAACTCCCAATATATTTTGTTTTACCCAAACTCCTCACTTTTTAATGCTATTGGTTATGAGTAGATGGGCATCCTGCCTCTCATCCAGCAGCAGCATTGCCCCCAGGTAGCCCACCCTTTTGTCTGTGAATCGGGGTGATGCGATCAGCTTCAGGCACTCCATCTACAGGAAGACAGGAGAGGCCGAGGACCAGAAGGAAGAGTGAGAGGGACCAGAGATAATGAAACCTCTCCCCGTTTCCCTCCCTAATATCCAGATTAGCCCTATAGGGATGACTATTCAAAATAGAGAAAGTGGAATAGTGTGGAAATGGGGCTGGAAATGGAAATGAACCCCTTACTTTCAATGTAAGTTTCACTCTTCGGTTGTAGGATCTAGGCCTAGAAGAGGCATTTAAAAACCATCTAATTTAATTTGCCTGGGATAGTTAAACATCATGTATGTATGATATACATAGAAGACTGAGCCACATTTTACTGGTATGTTTATATATGTGAAAGGAGGAGGTTCTTGAGATCCACAAGGAGATAGATTGTGGGGATCTCATTTGAAGTGCTCAATTAATGTTAGTTGAATCAATGAAGAAAAATACGCAGTCCTAGGGATGGGTCTTAGCTGAAATGGTCTATCCCTCCTGAGAGTGTGAACCTGTGTGTATAGGGGCAGGGAAGGAGGGGGTCCCTGGGAAGGTTTGAGTTGAGGGGTTAATCCTGGTTGGTATGGCTGTGCCACCCTGCCTGTAGTGAAGCTATGAATAAAAAGGAGTCCCTGGGAAATCGTGAGATCTGGGCAGCAGGAGACAGCCAGAGTTGAGTACTTCAAATTATTGGGGATTTTGGAGGGGGGGGGCTTTAAAATTTATTTTTCTTCCCACAAATAGCTTTTTTTTAAAAAACCTAAGTAGGTGAAAGATTAGCAGGAAATATGATTCTTAAGGTAAGCTGCCTTCATTTCAACTAATATAGCAGACACAGTTTAACACTAATGGTTTTTAAATCAATGATTTCAGTTGTAAATATGTTAGGATGTAGAATTGTATCTATATTGCTGGTTTAGTAACTCATGTGAAAGGTAAACTGGTTCTGCTGATCTTAGCCTACTGTCTTGCTGATTTACATCTGATGAGGGGTCACTTGGCTACAATGGTTATTCTTCTGTGTGCGTTGTGGGGAGTCCCTGGGAAATCTCGGAGTTTAAGCGGCAGAAGACAGGATGAGGGGGTCACCTGACTGCAATGGCTATACTCCTAATTAGGGTGTCAGCCTGCGGGTGTAGCGAGGGAGTGTGCACAGCGGGGAGTCCCAGGGAGAGCTGGAGATGTGGACGGCTCCTGCGTGGGGCGCGGTGTCCGGGCCGCGTACCTGACCAAAGTGGGCGGGATAGCCCAGCATGTGGACGTAGAGGAGCTTGGCGAGCTGGAGGTGGCGCTGGGGGGCATCGCCCTCACGGAAGGCAGCCCGGATGTGGGCGCACTCCTTCTGGATGACCTCCCGCTCCTGGGCCTGAGTCTTGGCCCCACGGATCTCCTGGATCAGCTCTTGAAGCTTCAGGGAGGGGAGCACCATCCTGGCAGGGCGGGGCAGGGCTGCGGGCCCCGGGGGGGGGGGGGCGCTTAGCAATGGCGGGGCCGGCCTTTGGGCAGGGCCCACCTCAGCCCCGCCCACCGGGCTCCACTGCCCACCGCCCAAAGCCCCAAGGCCAGAGCCTCCCTACCGCGCTCTACCTGCGGGCCTCTGGCTCCACCCCCTTTGCAGGCTTTCCTCAACACGCATGCACCCTCCCTGGTTTCGTTTCCCTTCTCACCCTAGACCTGCGTACCCCGCGAGCCTCTCCCTTTTCCCAATGCCCCAATTGCGCATGTGCAGAGCCTCGCCCTCTTTCCCCACCCCGCCCTGCCCTGCCCTTCTGGCCCTCAGCCCCAGCCCCAGACACCTGGTCTTCCGCACTTCCCACCTCCCACCTCCCCTCGCTTCCTGAACACTCCGTGTTTTGTTGTTCTTGCAGCCCCCAGTCCCTCCCTCCGCGAAGATGCTCGGGGTCTCCCGCTCCTCAGCCTAGAGTGCCCGCGCGCGTGCGCGCACGCACAAGCGGCCAGCCGCCTCACCCTAGCCTTAGTCTCGGCTGCGCTCCGCTTCTATGCGGGCTTCCTGGTCCCGACGGGTCAGGGGCGGCTCCCTACCTGGGCCTGCCCCTTTCCGCCCCACCTCATCCTCACCCGGGCCGCCCTGGACTTCAGCCTGGAGTCGGGATGACCTGGGTTCAGATTCCACCACAAAAAAAAAAAACCAAACAAGAAAAGAAAGAAACCCACACTAGCTGTGTGACCCTAGGCAAGTCACTTAACCGCTGCCTGCCTCAGTTTCTTCATCTGTAAAATGGAGGTAATAGCACCCATCTCCGAAGGTGGTTGTGAGGATCAAATGAGATAGTGTTTGTAAAGTGCTTTGCAAATCTTGACAAGTTATAGAAATTATAAATTTATATAAACTAAAAAGCACAAATATTACCAGTAGAACCAGCTCCCTTCAGCTCTTTTGCACCCCACCCCCAAGTCTTATATTCCATGCACTTGGCTCTGAAGTGAGCAGATGGGACAGAGAGGGAAAACTCAATGGTTGTGATGAAGCAAAGGCATACTGTAGGCCTGGGGGGGGTCACCAGTCACCCTCCCCTGATTTGTGGGTTCAATCCCCCACCCCTAATTTTCCCTCCATAACATCTTACTCCTAGGGCACTAAAATTGACCAAGGGAGGGGGAAGGTGGTCTTGGGGTCAAAAAGTCTGAATCCCTCACACCTCAAAGGAGATGACTGCCCCCCCTTTTTTTAAACTTTTTTATTAATATATTTTTTGTTAAATTTATTTTTTTTTCCTGCAAGACTTGGTGTGAGCCGAGATGTTTGACTTCGATCCCAAATCAACGAAGTAGAAATTTGAAGTAAAGTCTTAGAGGGGAAGGAAGTGGGCCAGGTAGAAAATAGCCTGGCCAGAAAAAAAAAGAAGAGGGGGTGGGGGGCATTCCCAGGCATGGACATTCTTTGGGGAAGGGGGACAATGGGCAGCTTGCCTCTCTGCCTCATGCAGGGGAAGGGAGAGGCCTTCAGCAATGAAGGACAGATCCTGGGAACCTCACATCAACCCCCTTTCTAAGGTTCCCTGTCATCTGGGGGAATGGACAATAACAGGGATTGCTCAATTTCAAACCAGGTGTTCCCTACTCCTCTTTCTCAGGGACTTTTGACTTCCACGTTTCACCCTGCTCCATGTGCATGAGGGTTCCTCTTCCCTTTCAAGGGATTTCAGAGAGGAAACGATGTAATAGACAGCAAGCGAGATCCTGGGTAAGTCACGGAAGCACAAGGTGCTCTAGGCAACTCTCCAAGACCGTGAGTTGCAGAGAAGGTGCCACCCTGCATTGGTAGAGGGAGTTCTTCACTGGGAGTTCCCCAAACCAATGAAATCACAAGTCTAGTTCCTGTCCCTATCTTTTGACACAACCCTGTCCTCAGACCTTAATTGGGATTCCTGGGAGTGGCTCAGTTTTGCTGCCTTTTGAGCCCCTCATCTTCTATCCATTTCCATCTCCCAGAAGTCATCATCCCAGCCCACTTCCTCCCCCACCCCCAATGGTAATGGAGCACTGGCAGAGGTTCCCCTAATGCCATACAGTAGGAATACCTCCCTCTGCCCCTCTAGAACATTATCAAGGCCACAAACAAGTCCAGACCATGTGGAGATGGTGGTGGTGGAGGTGGTGAAATTATGGGGGAGGGGGTGGAGAGAAAGGGAGTATGTGAAGGTTTGGGAGGAAGGGGATGGATTTTCAGATGTTTTTGTTCTGCTAATTGTCCCCCACCCCTGGGGCTGGGAGTGGGGGAAGAACATGAGGCAACCTGCTCTCCCCTTCGGATCTCTGCCTACAGGAAGGACAAAGTTAGGCAGGAACCAAGTTCAGTGCCTAGAAATTTGATAACTTGCCACAGGGTGAGAAGAGATGCCTCCAGTGCACTCCATCTCTATTCATTAGTCCTGCTGGTTCCCCAAAACATAATTTCCTTTGGGGGGTATGTAAGTGTTGGTTACCCCCTTCTGGGACTAGAGGAATGCAAACAATTTCCAAGCAGGAAGTCTGGGATGGAGAGGCAGAAACAAAGGGGGTGACTTCATAGCAGCATTGCTGGTGCCCCACTCCTGCAGTCAGTCACCCCTTCTCCAGGTCCCCTCTCCACCTTGCTGGTGGGAGAAGTCTCATATACCTCAACATCATGCCTTCCCTTACCCTCAGTGGCCACCCCATCTCTTCCCTATAGAAGTTTTGATCCCTAGGAAAGCTAGGAGGGTGTGGATGGTGATGGTCTGACTTAGATTTGTATGTCTCAGAGAATAACTCTGAGAGAGAAGAGCCCTTCATTTGTAAACAATCTAGAGAAAGAGAAAAAAAGAGAGACATAAAGTCAGAATAAGGGACAAGAGGGAGAAAGCAAGAGAAAGAAGAGGGAGCAGAAAGTAATAAATGGGAACAGAAAAAGAAAGGACAAAAGAGAAAGGTAGAGAAAGGAAGGTAGAAGATAATTGAGAGAGAAAAAGGCAGGTCCAAAGGGAAGAGGAGGTGGGAACCAGAGCCATAGACTAGGGAGACACCTCAGGTGAGGAGCTGGGAGAACAGGAATGCCAGGCTCAGGTCCAGCAGTGCCACGGCTCCCACCACCAAGGGATTAGCAGCTCCCTGGAAAAATAAAAGGGAAAGAGTGTCACATTCCTCAGAGGTCACGGTGAGGACCTTTTTGAATGCCTATTGATCCCATTGGGGCTGAGTCAATTTAGCATCATCGGGCTTGGTCTGAGGTGGGCAAAGCTAAAGCTGCCAAAGTCCCTTTGGTTCCAAGAAAGGCCAGAACTATGGGAAGCCTAGCTCTGGGCTCTGCTCAATAGCCTTCCTCTCTTTGCTAGGTCACAAACCTCTTCTCCAGCGCCCCTCTGCCTGGATAGCCCAGTGGTATCCTATCCCCTCATTTCTCACCTGGCTGCACTACTTTGGGACATTTTTGACTTCTCTACCATGCCCAGGAAGCTTTTTGTTCGGATAACCTCACCATCCTGTAGGATCTTGGTTCTCCACCTCATCACTACCCTCTACCTCTCTGATTGGAGAGTGGGGCCATGAACTCCAAACCTCCATTTAAAGAGCTCTCCTTTCTCACCTGGCTGCATTACTTTGGACCTCCTCTGACTGACTATTCCACCATGCCTCAGAGTTGAGTACCTGCTCCCCCCCCCAACTCTTTAGTTTCCTTTTGTGTTTTGTCTTCTCCCATTAGACTGTAAACTCTTAGAGGTCAAGGGCTGTCTTTCTTTTTTTGTATTTGTATCCCCACTGCTTAGCATAGTACCTGGCACATAGTAGGTACTTAATAAACGTTTACTGATTGTTGACTGTCCCTAAATCCTCACCAGGTCTAAGCAGGGTCTCACCATAGTGGCAGGTAGTACATGTGATGACTATTATTGCAGTTAAATACAGAAAGGAAAGAGGAT
Source organism: Vombatus ursinus (assembly GCF_900497805.2). Taxonomy (NCBI): domain Eukaryota; kingdom Metazoa; phylum Chordata; class Mammalia; order Diprotodontia; family Vombatidae; genus Vombatus; species Vombatus ursinus. The sequence continues at coordinate 4,047,440 of NW_020954672.1, forward strand.
ATGGTTTCTAGGAGGTGAAAAATGACCAGGGTCCATCCATTTAGGAGTTCTGGGAAAAACCCTTCCCTTCCTTCTCTCCTGCTTCTTTCTGGGGAAGAGGAGGAATCATGGCAGGGATGGAAGTTTCTCTATTACTTCTGGGTCAACAAATTGGAAGGGATATCAGGAGGGATGGGAAGATACATAAAGAGGGATAAGGAGTTTGGAAAACTCTGTTGAGAATTTTGTTGTGTCACCTTGGGCAAGTCTCTTGACCCCCTCCCTACTTTCAAAGAACAGAACCTAAGCTCTGGTATCCTTCTGCAGCAAACATTTTACAAATGAAGATATTGAAAAATTGGGAGATAAAAATGGTAAGAAATTGAGAAGCTAAGGTTGACTCTAGGCCACCAAGGTCAAGGGAAGAAAGGCTGGAGAAGAGAGACAGGGGATAAGAGACTCGAAAGGAAAACTAGAAAGAGTTGGAGGGAGGCAGAGGCTAAGGGTCTGGGGTAAAGAGAGTAACTTACCCTTTGGGCAGGTTCTTCGGTGGCACCAGGCTCCTCTAGTGCCTCTGTCAGGTTCTCTGCTTCCAGAGCCCTTCCAGATGTGCCCCTCAGTATGGGGGTGACTGTGGGCTCAAGCCCTGGGTCTAGGAGAGGCTCTGAGTGGGGCAAGGACTCCTCATCCTCTCCCTCTTCTTCTCGAAGGCTTCCGGAGCTGTCACTGGAGCCACCAAGGAGGGGGGAACTATCGCCAACCCCTGGCCCCTGTACCCCAGCCTCATCCTCAGCCTCATAGCCAGCTAGCTCCTCTCCAGGTCCACCTGGGCCTCCCCACTCCTTTGGCCAAGATTTGGGGCCAGAGAGGTGGCCCCCATCATCCCTAGAGGGCAAAGGACTGCGGTGGGTAGGGTGTCTCCAGGGCTGGCAGGGGGAGGCAGGACTGCTAGGAGGTTCTGGAGTGCCCTCAGAAGGGGTCAGTCCATTCTCATAAACCCCAGGGCTGTCGCAGTCAGGCAGCTCCGTGTCAGTGCCTTCGGAGTCCTGCCTGGGTCTTCGGCCTGGGGCAAAGGTGGATGAAGAATGAGGTCACAAATCTATGCTTGGGGATTGGGGAAGTTATAGCCTTTGATTCCTGGGCATAACCCCATAATCTTTCAAATGAGATATTTGCAAAGTGCTTAGCACAATGCCTGACACATCGTAGGCACTATATAAATGCTTATTCCCTTCCCCTTTCTTGAATTCTCCAAACTTCCCTGACATCACTCCCTAGATTCCTTGGTCCTACCTCACATACATTTAACCTCATTCTCTAACGCCTCTGATTTCACCTTATCCCTCAAACGTATTGATTCTATTTTTCATATGATCTTTTCTCTCTCTGTCTCTGTCTCTGTCTCTGTCTCTCCCTCCTCTGACCCTGATTCTCATTCCATTGACTGACCTCATTTAGGACTCTCTAAATAGTTACCCCTAACTTCCTTCCAGGGATTCTTATTCCTCTTCTCCATTTTCCTCTCTCCTCTCCCTAGCAGTGTCCCTCCATTGAAACCTAACCCCTTCCTTGCCCTGGGTTGTCAAGGCTATGCTAGAGTTTCAGGGCACCACCACCACCACCATCCCAGGGCCCTTCACTTCTCACCTGGTGCATCCAACCTGGGTTGCAGGTCCTGGGCCATCAGTTTGGCCATTCGAGCAGCCTCCACAGCTTTCTCTGCTGTGTTGCTTGCTGCCACTGCTTTCAAGAGAGCATCTGCTGCCCTGCTGGGACCAGGGACAGGGTCTTAGTGGGTCCACCTACTGCTGCACTGCTCCCAACTGAGCCCCTCTGACTGCGTGATCCAATTTCATATTGTAAGTCCTCAGTGGGGACACTCGGCACATCCATCCACCATCTTCCTATTCCTAGTCCACTCTTTAACTAATCAATCACAACTCCTCAGCCTCTGTTATGATCCCTTCTTTCTTGTATGTCTCTGACCACTCTATCCTAGAGGAGATTCTCTGCTTTCCACTTGCAGTGCAAAACTTACTTTGATCTTCTTCTACCTGACCTCTGATATAGTTGTTAACACACTTTCTTGTTATTATCACACTTCTGTCTCAATTCCTTTCTCTAGTAACACCTTATCATCTCCAGCCTCTTGGACTAATCCTTGTTCCTCAAAGGACTCCTCCCTATCTAACAGTCCCTCCCTCTTTATCCTCCCCCTTCCCCCCCCTTTATGAAATCCCTCCATATATTATCACATTCTTCTCTAAAATCACTGCTCTGTGCTAGGGAACCATTTCTTCTGCTATCATCACCTGACCTCCCCCCCCATAGCTATTATCACCCTTTCTCAAATGGTGTCATCACACCTCTTCTCTATTATCACACCCCCTCTGTGCTTTCCACAACGACCTCTCCTTTTTTGATCATCATTTCCCTAGGCATCGTTATAGACCCATCCTCCCCTCAGTATCACACTATCTTCCTCTACAGAACATCATGAAGACTTTTGGAAGCAAGTTTGTCCTTACCCTGCAGTTTTTAACACCTCCCCCCGCCATTGTCCATACTGCACAAATACACCGTTCCTTCTCACCATATCTTCACTATTACACATTTGTTACACGTTCATCTCTTTAAGCATAATCTCTTTTCTATTATCCCACCAGTCTCTCTTGTATCACTTCCCTCCTCGGTTCCAAAAAAGCATGCTTTCCCAGCTTTCTGCTATTATCACGTACTTTTTGCAGGCTAAGATTTACCTTTCTTCATTACTCTCTCACACCATCTCTTTTTATTATATCCCCTCTTTGTTTTTTGTCCTCTGTGAGCTTTGCTGTCCCTTCTCTTCCTTGGTATGCACCATTATGTAGCAAACCTCCCCCACTTATTTTATTGCAGCCCCTTTCTGTTATCATATGTCTTTCCTCTATATTCCCCACCCCTCCTCACTTTCATGTGCACCCTACACCCCATGCTCTGTTATCACAGCGTTGCTATTGGTTGCTCTGATTGCCATCTAGTCTTTGTTGGACTTAGGAGATTTGGGGTGATTAGGTGAATGTGTAGTGTGTTAGATAGTAGAGCCCTGGGAATCAGGCTCTCAGCCTGTGTGTTCAGGCCCAGGCTTCTGGGGCTACCTGGGAGAAGCTCTACTGCTGAGGTTCCCTTGTTTCCATGGATTCCAACAGCCAATCAGGGCTGCCAGTCCTGTTGCTGGGGAGACCAACCAGCCTCCTCCCACTGCCTTGCTAGGCATATACACAGAACAGCTGTTCCTGTACCATTCAATCCCCCTATCCAGCCTGGGGCCTTCTCTGCAATTGGGAAGGACCCAATGCTCAAGATATTGACTCTATGTTAGTAGAGAGACCCTAGTACAAACCCAGGTGCACAGTGGCAGGCACATATAAACATGTACCCTCACACTCAGACATGTACACACATGTGTGCACATAGTTTTACATCCATACTAATATTCTTATTCACATATACAATACACACAAACACATACACACACACACACACACACACACGAACCTCATTTGGTATGCCCTTTTAAAAAGAAAATCTAATATACAAAAGTCAGAACATTTGAATCAGAAAAATTAAGGAATGATAATTCTCAAAAATTCTTAAAATCCAAAAGGGATTTTTCACTTTCTGGTAAGATTCTCCACACGTTCTTTTAAACAGCAAGATCTCTTAGAAAGGCTGAAAATATGAGTTGATTTATAAGAAGTCAGTTTGCACACAATTTTTCAGCAACTCCATCTAAAAGGCAGGTGCAGAAAATAATGCTGGGCCACACCTTCATGGATGAGTATGCTAGCTTTGGTCTTAAGGCCCAGGTCTGAAATGATGTCAGACTTGTCAAGCTGGAATGTGATTAGAAATGATGATTACTAACCAAACTCTGGGCCTATCCTTCTCTAGGCCCATACTGCTTCTAGTCTCAGAGGGCTTATTGGGGGAAGAGAAAAAAGAACTTGGAAAATGTCAACAATCTATGACATTTTTGAATCTGCTACCATGCTGATCTATACTTGTTTGTGTGTGTGTTGTATGCACACACCTATTACACACGTGTATATGTATATGTGTGTGTGTGTATAAATATATATATATACACACAAAGATATTTACAGACACACATAATTACATGTATACCCAAACACCCAGAGAGATGCACCCTTCCACACACACATACACCCATACACACTGACATACCCACACCCACACCCACACCTACCCTAAGGCTCAAACTCAAACAAAAATCACAGGATTATAGGATAATGGGCTTTGAAGCTAGAGGAGGCCTTAGAGATCATCTAATTCAGCCTCCTCATTTTATAGATGAGGAAATTGTGGCCCAGAGAGGTTCATATAGTTGGAATTTAAATTAGGGTTCTCTGATATATATAAATACAGGTGCATATACATACATAAATTACACATTGACCCCCTACTCAGCTTATATATTTTTCCTACCACTCCTTTCTGTGAGTTGCATCTTTTTCCCCCTCCTAACCTCACTTCTTTCTTTCTCTACCTGCCCCTCCATACCATCACCCCTACCCCAAGTGCCTCTGTCTTGGTTTCAGGTTCCATACCTTCCCAGAGTCTTGCCAGGCTGCATGATCTTAACTCATATCTGCTTCCTGGACCCACCCCCTTCTCTACAATTGCTTCCCATTTCTTTGGGCCCTACCTGGCAGCAGCAATCTCCTGGCGCTGGCGGGCTACACTCACTGCCCGACGGGCACCTTCTACTGCGCGGTCCACCTTTTCCTTGACCTTACCCCTCCTCAGGGCCAGGGGTAGGAGGCTACGGACCCGTCCACCTCGAACCAACCGGTTGCGTTTATACTTGCCCTCCTCTCGAGAGCCGTCAGGGCGAGTGGTGCGGCCATACCCATGCCTCCGGTTGCCAAGCCACTCGCCCTCATAGCGCAGCCCATTGGAACGCTGGCTTACTCCGTAGCCGCTGCGCCGGTCAGCCCTCCACTCTCCTGCATACACTTCAGTTGCAGACCCTTCAATGAGTGCCGGAGGGAGAGGGGCTGGAGGTTCACTGGCCTCAGAGCCTGGAGGCCCCGTGCTGCCCACCTCACTGCTCACCTCGCTCCTCAAGGATCCCCGCTTGCTGCCCAATGAGCTCCGGCGCCCACCTGCCCGAAGCCCACTTAGCAATAGGGAGCGACGGAAGAAGCCCCCGGTTACTGGAGTTCGTTTTCGGGAGGAGGCCCCATCTGGGTCACCTGGGCCTGCCAGCACAAATCCCCCCCTGGAGCCGGAGGCTGGGCTACCCCCCTCATCACCAGGTAGGGGAAGGGGTATGGGTGGTGTTGGGGGGTCACTATGGCCTGAGTCCAGTGAGGTGCGGCGGGGTGACCGCAGAAGTGCTGCTTGTTGGAAGGGTACGCTCTGGCGAACCCCATAGCCATGGCGCTTGCCAGCTTGCCACTGACCCTGATAGGTGCCTGAGGAGAAAGCAAAGTGAAGATAAGAGGAGGAACAGACTTCTTTGTTCCTCACCCTTTCCCTCTACCCAGTGCCTCCCGCCTAGTACCCAAGTCACTGGTACAAAAACAGCAAATGTAAGATGACACGGGGATGGTTAGGGCAGAGACAGAGCTGCTAATGAGGGGCCGATGATTAGTGGATGAACTAAGACTAGATAGAAAAGTGAATAGACACAGTGGATAGATGGGGGTGTGTGTGGTGGGGCCGTACTTTATGGAGACAGAGGGATAGCAAGAGATATACAGAGACAGATAATGAGCATGGTCAGTTAGAATATGTGTGAGGTCAGCTATAGATAGACCATGGAGGTATGATGAGCTTGGCAAAATGGATGAAGCGTACGTAGACAGAGATGGGCAAGGTATACAAGAGAGACAGAGAGTTGAGTGGCCCCGTTCAAGCCCTGGCACCTCCATCAGAGTAGGTCTCAGTGCCGTAGCCATCCTGGAAACCGTCCTTCCAGAGCCCAGCATAACGCAGTCCCGAGGCACTCTCCCATACACCGCTGGGCCCCTTCAGCCCACCCATCCACTCGCCACGATAGGTCCAGCGGCTCTTCTGCTCCACGCCCAGCCCGTCGCGCTTTCCCTGCTGCCAATGGCCCTGGTAGCTGTGCCCACCAGGCCCAGTGAAGACGCCCAGGGACTCGAAGCCATGAGCCCAGCATCCACTGTACTCTCCCTGGGCCCCGGGCCCTGTGCACACGCCGTAGCCATGTGCTCGTCCAGCCTCCCAGCCCCCCACATAGCAGCCACCATCATCAAAGTCGAACTTGCCCCCGGGGGACATGCATGTAGTTGGCGTGGCCTCAGCCTCTCCACAGCTCAGTACATCCTGGAGGGCCAGGGAACTGGGTGAGGGTGTGGGGCCTGGGTGCCTGGTGGGCAAGGGGCTGGGGGAGTCAGACTGGGGCCAGCTGGGAGTGCCCCAGGATGGGCAGACAGGGGTGGGCCCTCATCCTGAGTGGCTGGCAGAGAAAGAAAACAGAAAGGGAGAAAGAGACTGAGTGAACATTCCTCCATCCTTCCCCCCTTCCTGGTCTGGGTGGCATTGGTGTCCCCCTCTTCCATGCATTTTATCCAAACAGTTCCACAAGGTTTTAGGGAAAACCAAGGGATATCCCAATCCATATATTATCCTTCTCCCTGAGAATTTTCCATCCTAGGGTAGGGACCCCAATCTCCATTCCCCTTTCCCCATACCATCCCTTCCCACTCCCTAGAATTTCCCACCCCATTTTGCATCTTTAGCAAGAAATTCTTCCTTTCCAGCCTTGAAGGGGTGGGTAAGGACAGCAGCTTGGAGGAGAGGTTGGGGAGCTCTCAGAGCCAATGCTCCATCCCCTCCCCAATTACTGCTAGCACCCCATAGCTCCTTGGCTTCACTCTGAGGCCAACCCAGGGGGGTGGTGCAGGTGGGGGAAAGTTGCTGTCAACTGGCCAAGATGGGCAGGGGGTTTGGTGGGGCGCGCCAACTCGGGGCTAGGGGAGGCACTGCAGGGGAAAGGCAGGGGGTGGAGACAGGCGGACAGGCAAGGAGAGGGGCCAGTTCTACTCACCATGTGGACTGGGGCTCAGACTGCCCCCCAGGCGCAGCGTCCATGGCAGGAGACCCCCCACCACCCCACCCCGGCCAGCCCCCCTCCCCCTCTTTTCCGGAGAAGCTCCCCTAGCCCAGGCAATGATCCTAGCCCAGAGCAGCAGGACTGGCTCCCCTCTCTCCCCAGCCACAGAGGAGCAGGCGGTGGGGGGGGGGGGGTGGCGGCAGGGGTGGGGGGAAGAGACGGTAATTGTGTAGGGGAGAAAAAAATTGCCTCTGATGGAGACAGGGAATCAGAGCTGGGCGGGAAGAGGGAGGGGGCAGTCGTAAGGGGGGGGATTATTTTTAGTTGTTTTTTTTCCCCTTCTTATGGTTGGGGGAGGAAAAAAAAATCAAAATTCCAATCCCATCCCAGCACAAATCAATGTTTGCTCCATCACAGCATCACGGGGAAGGCAGGGCCAGGGCCGGGCAGATTTAAAGGGCCAGGAAAGGAGAGGAGAGGGCTGGGGACAGTATGAGATGCAGGAGAGAAGGAGAGCCTGTGGTGGGAGGGAGAGAAGGAGGAGGCAGCGATAGAAGGAGACAGACTCCTACCAATGCCACCCATGAGTGGGAGGAGGCAGTGAAAGGAATGGAAAGAGAGGCACAGAGATACCCAGGGCTGGAGAGCAACCGAGGGAGAGGAGGGGAGAGGGGGAGGGAACTGAGAAGAAGGTGGGAGAGCAGGAGAGAGACAGAAACTGGTGGGGGGTGGGAGGAACATGCAAGGGTGTGTGGGGGGAGAGATACAAAGAGAGATGTAAGGAATGCCAGCTGAGAGAGGGAAAGAGACAGAGACAAGTGTCGAGCTGGTAAAGGATAGAAGGAGAAAGAAAGGAACAAATACAGAGACTGAAGGAGTGACATGAGGATGGGGAGAGAAACAATACAGGGCAGGAAGAGAGAAGCAGAGACCAAATTTTAGGGAAACAGGGCTGAATTGGGAGTGGCTGGTTATGGGAATTTTTTTTAATTTTTGCTTTTCAGCTCTCCAGAATGCAGGCTAGGAGGGATGGGAGGAGAAAAATTTCAGCCCTTTGAGCCCCGTGCAAAGCCCATCTAGTCAGCTTCTGAACATGGATGCTTGGGTCTCCTCAGTGCATTTTAATGTTCCTCCGAAAGAGGAATAGAAGGAGAGCTATTGGGCCGAGGTAGGAGAATGAAGGCAGAGGCCCTGACCATCTTCAGCTACTCCTCTCACACCCTTTTCTAAGGAAGTTCAGACCTGGGGTTCCATGTCTACATAGAATCTTGCCTTCCCTAGGGTTTGCTGCTACAAGCTTTGGGGGTGGGGTGGGGTCCGGAAGAGTCATCAGGAGGGGAAAAGGCTTGTGGATTATCGTGGAGACACTGTTTGGAACCACTTCTTTCCCCTCCTGACTTCTTTCTCCAGCCCCCTCCCCAAAACCAAATCAAACTAAAAAACCCCAAATAAGTGCCTACCCTACGTACATAATAACTGAAAGGCAGGGGCATATCAGATACCCAGATGCAGACAGGGCCACACAGCACTACTCCATTCTTCTCCTCCTCTCACCCACTTGCTAAACTACACTGAAGGTTCAGGCACACACATATAGGAATATGTCTTTGCATGAAGGGTACACACACACTCACTTAGGTGTGGTCACAGACAGATAGACAGACCCACTCTGGCAGGCACACAGCAGATGTCATCAACCCACACAGAAACATAATGATGCATCCCTATCTACTTAGATTCAGTTCTTCTGCCTAAATCTTCTCCACATAAGGTGAGGAGGGCAATATGTTCAATATGCAAACAACATGTAAAAATACAAACGTACTCGTGAATTTATGGTGTCAGAGCCATAGAATTTTAGAGCTGGAGGACACCCAACCCACAGATGTCAAACATGGAGCTCACATGCAGCAGAGGGTTGCCAGAGGGCTGCCAGAACCAAATTAAAATATAATTGGCAAATATTTAACAAAAAATGAAATACAATAGAACAGAGGTAACATTACATTTTAAAGTTTAAGGCAGCATGCTCTGTGCAGTTCCTTATGTATGGATTAGTGGTCTAAATGAGATTTGAATTTGATACTGTTCTAGGTAATACCCTCTTATTTTATAGACGAGGAAACTGAAGTTTGGGGGTGGGGGGATGTCACTCAGGCAGTTAGTGCAGAAATTAGTCTAGAGTTCAGCATTCCTGACTTCTAGTCCAGTGTTTTTTCAATTATACCATGCTGCTACTCATATTCTTTTTTAATTAAATTTTATTTTATTTTCAAAGATCAGCCTTCTCTCCATCCCACTTCTTTCCCCACATTCCCATTGAGAAAGCAAGAAAAACAAAACTCTTGTTATAAGTACATATTATCATTTGTTATTGGCTCTGTCTAAAAAAAAATCTCAATCTGTGCTCTGAGTCCATCACTTCTGTCTGATGTTGCTGTGATGGGCAATGTTTTTTGTCATGAGTCCTCAGGAGCTGTGGTTGGTTATTGTGCTGATTAGAGTTTCCAAGTTTTCTTTTACATATTTGTGTTAATAAGCCCAGACCCACCTTCTTACCCCACCCTCAGCCAACCTCTCACCCTTTCCCAATTGAGAGCACAAGAAAAACAAAACCCACTGCATATATGTATAGTCAATCAAAACAAATTTCCACATTGGCCATGTCTTAAAAATATTTGTTTCATTCTGCATTCTGAGCCCTTCACCTCTCTATCAGGAGGTGGGTAGCATGTTTTATTATTAGTCCTCTGGAATCCTTGTTGATAAGTACACTGATATGAGTTCAACACAGTAGTGTTCTAAAACTTATTCAAACATTCCCCAATTTATGGGCACTCTCTCGAATTCCCATTCTTTTACCGCCTCAAAAAGTGCCATAAATATTTTTGTACATCCTTAGAAGTTGTTTTGCTTAAGACTAGTCTTTCTCTTAATCTACTTTCCCTCTAATTTGCCTTCCCTCTTTCTCTTCCCTCCTATATCACTGTTGAGTGATATGTATTTCTATATCAACTCGTGTGTGTGTGTGTGTGTGTGTGTGTGTGTGTTCTTCCTTTTTTTTGACCAGTTTAGGTGAGAGTTAAGTCCAAGTGTCAGCCACTCCCTTCCCCCCTCTCCTCTTTGTTTCTTTAGATGGCATTATGTGAGATAATTTTCCCTAACCTTCGTTTCTCTTTTCCCCTGCCCAATGCACGTGTCCCTCTCCCCCTTCCCAGCACCACCCCAAGTCTCTCTTTCCATTTTTTCTTTTCTTAACATCATCAAGATGTAACAGAACCACTCCCCAGCCTTGTCTAATGGCACTGCCTCTATGAACCCTGAGGATGATAGGATTGGTGAGTATACGTGTATTGTTTCTCTATATTTGAATATATGCAATTCATCCTTGATTAGTCCTTTATATTGTTCACTAATGTTTACTTTTTAATGTTTTTCTTCATCTTCGTATGCATACTTCAAAATTTCTCCACAGTTCGGTCTTTTCATTAGGCATTATTGAAAGTCCCCTATTTCATTAAAGGTTCATTTCATCCACTACAGCATTATACTCATCTGCAGCTCTGCTTGGTTTGAACTCTATGGAACAAGATGCCTGAGAGGTTACCCCCTTGGTGTCCTGTTATCCCCATCCCTAGCATTCCAGCTTCCATTTGTGTTTTGTCTTTCCTCATTAGATTTGTAGCAAAATGGAGCCTTACATGTAGAGAGGGGCCCTTGTTTGTTAAGGGCAGTAGTTGTGTGATTTGAAGGGAAACAGACTAGATTTCTCCAACCTCTTCTCCCTAGACCTTTCTCCAAAGGAGACTTTCATTCCTGACAGGAGGGGAAGCAGGAGATTGGGGCCAAAGGCCATTCTACTGTCCTCAGAGAGAGGGGGTACTGGGCAGAAGTGTATCTATTTGCTCACTTAAATATTATTAGTCTAGGGGATATAGTTGGATTCTATCTAACTTCTGATTGCTTTGTCATTTCTGGGGGAAGAGGGGACCCCAAGCTCTATATCCAAGGCTTGACCTCTTTCCCACCAAATACCAGAGCCACAAAGAACACACATGGAGAGCAGCAAAGAAATCCATTTATCCAAATCATAGTGAAACAGAAATCAGAAAAGGTACACATAGGAGAATATACACCAGACAGTACAGAGTGAAGGAGTTCTCCCCTACTAAGAGTGGAGCAACTCAGCTTAACCAAGGGAGGGGGTCCTGGATCTCACCCAAAAGGAAATTCCCTAAAGTCTCTAGCATAGCAACCTGGGAATAAGGACATGGTTGAGACTGCCAGTTCCTCTCATGTCTTCCCAGAGTCTTTTCCTTTAGTAATCTGAAGTGGAGTTTGCATCTTTTGTCTTCTCTCTCAAAGCTGGAAGCCAGAAGTACCCAAACCACTTGTGCTCCAGTAGTCCCAAAGGGGACTGGACCTGAGGAATCCTGAAGGGGGCCTCAAAGAGGACTCACTTGGAGCATTCCAAAAGAGACTGGTGAAGGCTGGAGCTCTCTTACCTCTCAACTCCATCTCACCTCTCATAGAGATCAGGCCTTCATCTCCACCAATAAGAAGAGAGTCCCATGCCAATGGACTGTGGGACTGGGGCCTGGTACATAGTAAGCACTTAAATATTTACTGAATTGAATCAAATGGAATTGAATAGAATTTTTCTGCATAAGTTATTCTTGGTGTGGCTGCTAAACGATGTTTGATCCTGACTGTGCCTCTTTGGTACTTGAATTCTTTCTTTCTGATTGCTTCATTGTTTTTTTTTTGTTTGTTTGTTTTGTTTTGTTTTTTCTTTGACCTAGTAGTTCTCAATTTTGGCTATAATGTTCCTAAGAATTCTTATTTGGGGATTTCTTTCAGGAGATGACTGATAGATTCCAGTTCTACTTTGCCCTCTGATTTTAAGAGATTTGGGTAGTTCTCTTTTAAGTTTTCTTTAAATATGATGTCTAGACTCTTTTTCTGGTCCTAGCTTTCAAGAAGTTTAATGATTCTTAATTTTTTTCTTCCTCTATCTGTTTTCTAGGTTAATTGTTTTTTCTATGAGCTACCTTACATTTTCTTCTAATTTTTTTCAGTCCTCTGATTTTGTTTTAAGATTTCTTATTGTCTCACAGAATCATTGGCTTTTATTTGGTCCTTTGAATTTTCAGGGAGTTTGTTGCATGGGCAAGGCTTTGTGCATCTTGTAGCAAGCTGTTAATTCCCTTTTCAATTCTCTCTTCCATGGCTCTCATTTCTTTTCCAATTTTTTCCTTTAAGTTCTCTCATTCCAGTTTTTTTAAATTAAAAAAAGTCTTGCTTTATCTCTCCCAGAAATTCTAATTGAGTTTATGACTACAATGTGTTTTTCTCTGAGGTATTGCTTGTAGGTGTTTTGGAGTCATTCTGTTCTGCATTTGTGACTTGAGCATCCTTGCCACAGTAATAGTTCTTTACGGCGGGGTCCTTTTTTTTGTTTGTTTGTTTGTTTGCCCATTCTTCCAGCGTAATTCCTGACTTCAGACTTGATGTTTGGGCAGAGTTATGCATCACTTCTGGAAGGAAGGTCCGGGCTGGTGCTGTTGCAGCTTTCTTGAGAGTAATGGGTTTTGTATTATTCTAGGATCTCAGGAACAGGCTGGGGACCTACAACCTTTCAATGCTCCCATAGCAGTCTGATCCAGGACAAAATCTGATTGCAGCCCTCCTGGTCTTTTCTTTGCAACTTCCAGACCTGGATTTGGGTCTGAGCAAGAATAGGCTGCTGCTGGATTCTACTCTATCGACATATTCATGTATGGAGGTGACTCTGGATTTAGAGCTGAAAGGGACTTCTGGAGTCATCTAGTCCAAACTGCTGACTTTATAGATAAGAAACTGAGGCCTGGGAGAGTTTGAGTTACTTGTCCAAGGTTACACAGATATTAATTTGCAAAGCCAGGATTCTAACCAAAGTCCTCTGCCTCCCAAACCAAGACTTTGCTTGGCCTGATGTTGCCTCGCTATGCCTGCACAAAACCTGCAGATCCCACCAAACTGAGAAGTCTTCAAATGTGGCCCAGAAATTGTAGATAGATTTGTCAGGAGCACCTTAGCCTAAATGCAGGAGGGCTTGTAACCAGAAGGTTGGCTACAGGGTAATGATTTTTTTTTTTCGGCCACACAATTCATAATCTCCTTTCTTTACCAGTGAAACGAGTACATACATTGACAAAGTTATGTTCCTGCAAGTAGTATTTATGGTATTATTTATTTTTTATAATAACACATTTGTAAAATGAGTGAGTTGGACTAGAAGATTTATAAATTCTTTTCATTCGTAAATGTATAATCCTATCTATGATCATTGGACAATAACTGGACAATGAACCGGGCTCAGAGTTCAATAGCAGATAGATATTGAGCTGGATCACATTTGGGAAATTTTGAAAGTATTTTCAGTGATTTCACACTGCTTATTGCCACAAAAGTCTAGCTCTGTAATACTAATATTTTCCTGTTGCTGCATGAACTGCAAATCACAGAATCTCATTATTTCAGAAGACTCAAAATTACAGGTAACTCAAAGGGTAGTGGAAAAATGTATGGTGGGTGTAAGCAACTAAGGGCACAGTAGATTGAGCTCTGGAGAAGATCTGAGTTAAAATCTGACCTCAGACACTACCTGTGTGACCCTTAATCTCCACCTTCCTCAGTTTTCTGACCTGTAAAATGGGAATAACAACAGCACCCACTTCTCAGGACTGTGAGGATAAAATAAGACACTATTTGTAACATACTTCACAAACACCAAAGTGCTATATAAATGCTATTTATTATCATTAAGCAGGTTATAGTGTGCCATGAACAATAAATTGCATGTGAAAAGGAGGGTAAAGAGAAAAAGAAGGGAGGCTGTTTGTGGGGTCAACAAATGGACAGCATAAAAGCAACTTTGAGATATGAAAATAACCAATGAAAGTTCTGGCTTTTGGGGTGATTTTTCTGTGAAAGATTTATGGAAAGACATGGAGAAAAATCACCCGGGATGAGAAGGCATGGAGGATTTGAAATCTGAATAGGCTGAGGAAGTGCCTATAGGGATGAAACCACCAATCCACATCAATGAATCAAAATATAATGACATAGCAGCTCTCCTTTATATAGTCAAGTTTCTCATGGTTTACATAGTACTTCCTCAATCAACCTTTTGACATTTATAGGGCTAGTTTTATTATACCCCTTTTTTTGGATGAGAAGAATGAAGCTTGGAGTAGTTAAGTGATTTACCACAGCACATAGTCACAGAATTGTCCATACAAGGACTTAAATCAATCAGCCAGCTCTTTTGACACCAAGCTCAGTGTTATTTCCACTTCAGTTATTCTCTAGGGAATAGGGAGGTCTCTGGTAAGAGGAGTACCAAGTATTTTCATGCTTTCCAGCCCCAACTTCCGGGTTCTTACAGTTGGTGACAAATAGACTTGCCAGCTCTGTTAAGCTGGACTCTAAGAAGTCTTGGTGGATTTTGTGGCTTCTTTACCCTTAGGAGACTGACTGACTTTCCTTTACTTCCCTTCCAACAATTTCCTCCTCTCCTTCCTTCCCTAGGTCCTGCTTTTAGGTACCCCAGGAGAAGAAATATCCAGGAATCAAGTGTACCTAGGAGAATTCTTGGTAACTCCCCAGGAATTAGCCTGGTGTTGAGAATAATGTCTCTCGTGGGGCTTGGCAGCCGCAAAGGATTGAAGATGTGTTCCCTTGGCTTTGCTTAGGACTAATGAACCAGGAGCAGCATGGAAAGAGTGGTGGGAACCGCCCTGCACATCTCTAGGCTTATCTCAGGGGCGGCCACCAGATGTCAGAATGGGGCCAAAGATTTCGAAGGCCAGTTACCAGAGGTGGAAAAGGCCTTACTGTAAAGTGTGCAGTCTGGCTGGAGCCAGCCATTGCATTTTCCAAGTTCTACTTCTTTCCCCAGAGACATGGAGGGCCTGAGCAATGCTTCCTCAATTCCTTTTAACTCCCAGAGCCAGAGAATCTTCCTGGTTGCCCACCCACCCCCACCAAACCATCTTAGCTTCCCTCTGCTTTTTAGGCAAGACTTTCTATTTCCCAGGTGAGACTGATAGGAGTCTCTCCTACTTTCTCCAATAAATCTGACTCCCAGGCCTAAGGTCTATCTTTATAGACATAGCAATTGTAGATATATTTCTCAGGAGCACCTTAGCCTAAATTCAGAAAGGCTTGTCACTAGAACGTTGGCAAAAGGGTGATGAATTTTTTTTGGCCACACTATTCATGAATCTCCTTTCTTTCCCAGTGAAAGGAGTATGCACATTAATAGTTATGTTCCTTCAAGTATTATTTATGGTATTACTTACCTTTTATAATAGAGTATATATTTATTATGTGATACCACAACTTTCATTATTATCCTAGAGCCTACAGAGAGGGGACAGGAGGGCCCTCAAACCCCAGAGCCTTATCCACTTGTTCAGCACCGTCCCCCTTTCTCTGTCTATCCACAGTGGAAAAACAAAGCGGATGAAAAATACATTCCCCACACTATAAAATACAGTTAGATAGCCCACTGAGTTAGTCCATGAATATTTTTCTATCTTTATAGGCCCTAGACATGGGAGTCATATTTATTGGGAAAACTAGGAAGGACTCATTGTATGTCAGATACTGTGCTAAGCACTGGGGGATACAAAGAAAGGCATAAGAGAATCCACGTCCTCAATGAGCTCACAATCTAATTGGGGAAGACAAAGCATTAAAAGAAGCTGAAAAGGTTGGAGAGGGTTGCCTTAATCAGGGGCGTGATGAAGTACTGTCACCAGGAAGAGAAATGATCTGAGAAGGTAAGAATTTAAAAGTTTATTTCATGTTGCAAAATGATGAGTTTCCAGAGATGATGAAGTCTCCTTTGGCAGACTAGAGAAGCCTAGGGAGTCTTCAGAATAATGTTTTCAAATGCATGAAATAAAATACATAGGATTATAAAGGAAATCAATTATATTGAAATATAGTTAGCAAAATAATTAAAAAACAAAAACCTTCACAGTCTCTAGATTAAGGACTCCTATTCTGTAGTAAATCAGGCCTGGGAAGCAAAAGAAATAAGACATGGGATCTAATGAGGCCTGTATTTGTTTGGAGCTCTGCCTTCTATTCTCTCTATGATATTATTATCATTACAAAGAGGTTTTTTGTTTGTTTGTTTGTTTTCCCTTTTCCAATCCATGTTACTATGTTAGGTTGCCCAACTAATGTCTTCCAAACTCTCATTCCCTCATATCTAGCTCAAGGACCTGATAGCTTCCATTTATAAAACTGAAGATAAACTTAAAGATTTATGACATAGTTCTATACATGTATTATCTTATCAAATCTCTGAAACAATCTTGTGAGATTGTTATCTCTAATAATTACAGATTACGAGGATTATTATCCCTATTTCAGATATGAGAAAATTTAAGTGACTTGCCTGAGATCAGCTAGTAAAGTGACAAGAGCTGGTCCCTGAACTTGTCTTCTGACTCCCAAGTCCATGATCTTCTTGCTATACTACCATACTTGTCTCTTTTATAAAAATCTAATTTTATTTTCAGATCCAAATTTTCTCCCTTCTTTTCCTCTTCCTCTTCCTCCCTGAGAAAGGAAGATAAACAAAACCTGTTATAAACATGTATAGTCAAGCAAAATAAATTCTTGGTTTAGCTATTCTCCTTCCCCTCTCCCCTATGCCTTAATCTGCACTCTGAATCCTTTCCCTCTCTCTTTCTAGAAGTTAATATCAATTTTATCATGACTCTTTTAGAATTGTACTATTCTTCTCAATTTCAATGGCTCCCTACTTTATAAAGCCCAATGATGGTGTATTGGGAAACTGACTAATTGGGGACCAGTCCTTTGATCAGGAACAATATGCTCTGCCTGGTATCAATCAACCTGGAGGCTTAGTGAGCCTGTTTCTAGAAATATGTGATTAAGGTGATCTCCTTAATAATAATTCATATTGGGGGGTAGAGTCAAGATGGCAGATTAGAGGCAGCAACCCAGTCAAACTCTTCCAACAGTCCCTTACAAACAACTTAAAAATAACTCCTCAAATCAAATTTTAGAGTAGTAGAGCCAACAAATGGTTTTCAACCTGAGACAATTTAGGAGGTCGGTTGGAGAGGTCTGTGACATCAGGGTGGGAGCAGCTTGGAGTTTAATCGGCTGCAGCAGAAGCTGGACCTTGGAGGCAGCCATGACAGCAGCAGCAGTTTTGGGAGCTCTCAGCTCAGAAACAGTATTGGGGTTGAACAACTGGTCAGAAAGAGATTACAGGGGACCCTTTGCTGGCACTGGGTTTAGTTGGCACTAATTGGCAAGTATATTACCCATATATAGTTCTGGGTTGCAGTTCCAGGGTGGAGAGGGGTACAAGCATTTGTGACTGCAAGGGTCCTTCTTGGGTAAGGAACAAACCAGGAGAGTAGTGACCAGATCATACCACCATGGAAGCACTGAAAACTTGCAGATCCCCAGAACTAGCTCTTGAAAACAGCAGTGTGAAAAAGCCTGAAGCTTGGGATAGTGCTTCCATACTCCCAGGTGAGAAAGAGCTCAACTTTAATATAAAGTTCAAAGTCAAAAAATTGGCTGGAAAAATGAGCAAACAACAAAAAAAGAACATGACCATAAAAAGCTATTATGGTGGCAGGGAAGACCAAGACACAATCTCAGAAGAGGAAACAATGTGAAAACAGCTACAACCAAAACCTCAAAGAAAAATTGCTAATTGAACACAATTCCAACAAGAATTCCTAGAAAAGCTAAAGAAAGAGATACGGGTGGTAGAAGAAAAATTGGGAAAGAAATGAGTGATGAAAGAAAATTATGAAAAGAGAATTAATGACTTGGTAAAAGAGGCACAAAATTTTTTTGAATAGCTTATTAATACAGTATTTACTTGTCTTCCCTCTGTCAAACCCTGAACCCACAGCTTTCCCTAGGGCCGCCTGAAGAGATGGAGGGGGTGGTACACAGGCTGGACAAGACATGGAAAGACCAGAAGGGGGAGGAGAAACTTCAGAAACATTGCAGGGAGGGGTAGAAATGGCTTTATCACATGGCAAAAAGAATGAGGAAGGACACCATTAGGCAAAATAGCCCCATAACTTCAGACAGATCAAAGCCCAGGATGGTGTAGGAGAAGAGCTGCTGCTTTGGAGAGGAGTTCCTGGTATAAACAATGATGAGACTTCCAAATACAGTCCCAATCCCAGTTCCAGAGATACCCACCTCCACAGTGGCAGCCCCAGCTTCAATGAAAGTGGCTGCTGTGTCAATGTCCCTTGAGATAGTGTTAGTTTGGATTCCATATCTGGGGACAAATGATATCAAGAGACCTGATGCTACCAAGATGCTGAGATTCTCATCTGTCTGAACCTCTGGCCATCTTAGCATCACTGCAGGTAGCAGTTGACTCAGCAGCTGATTATTACTCCTCATAAGGGCAGGGGTAGAGATGAACTTGGTGCAGGTGTGCTTTCCCAGGGGGTGAGGGGCAATGCAGAAGAGCTATTGGCAGAGCAGAGGAGACTGGGCACACAAATTCACTGAAGAAAAGAATTCCTTAAAAAGCAGAATTGGCTAAATGGAAAAAGAGGTACAAAAGCTTACTGAAAAAAACAATTTCTTAAAATTACAATTGGGCAAATGGAAGCTAAGGATTCCATGAGATATCAAGAAACAGTAAGAGTCAAAAGAATGGAAAAAAATAGAAGAAAATGTGAAGTATCTCATTGTAAAAACAACTGACATGGAAAATAGATCAAGGAGAGATAACTTAAGAGTTATTAGACTACCTGAAAGCCATAATAAAAAAGAAGAGCCTAGACATCAAGGAAAACTGCCCCAATATCATAGAATCAGAGGGTAAAATAGAAATTGAAAGAATCCACTAATCACCTGAAAGAGATCCCCAAATGAAAGCTCCCAAGAATATTATAGCCAAATTCCAGAGCTCTCAGGTCAAGCAGAAAATATTGCAAACAGTTCAAATATCATGGAGCCATAGTGAGGGTCACACAAGATTTAGCAGCTTCTATGTTAAAGGCTTGGAATATATTTTTCTGGAAGGCAAAGGAGCTAGGATTATAACCAAGAATAACCTATCCATCAAAACTGAGTATAATTCTTCAGGGGAAAAAATAGATATTTAATGAATTAGAAGACTTTCATGTATTCCTGATGAAAAGACCAGAGCTGAATAGAAAATTTGACATTCAAACACGAGATTCAAGAGAAGCATAGAAAGGTTAACATGAAAGAGTAATCATAAGGGACTCAATAAAGTTAAACTGTTCACATTCATATACGGGAAGATGATACATGTAACTGCTAAGAACTTTTATCATTATTAGTGCAGTTAGAAGGAGTCTACATAAACAGAGGGCATTAATGTGAATTGATTATGTTGGGATGATCTCTACCCCTGCCTCTCAAATGAAGGTGTGAGAAGAAGGGATATACTAGGGAAAAGGAGAAGGAAGAGGTAGAAGTAGGATGGGGACATTTTTCTTACCTAAAAGAGGCACGCAAGGAAAAGGTTTCACAGTGGAGGGGAAAATGGGGGCGGGGAATGATCAAAACTCACTCTCATCAGAATTGGTTCAAAAGGAGAAAAACATTCATATTCAGTTGGGAATAGAAATATACTTTACCCAATAATGAAATAGGAGGGGAAGGAAATAAGAGATATGGGGAAGGGATGATAAAAGGGAGGGCAGATTAAGGGAGGAAGAGAATTTGGAATTCAAAATTTAAAAAGAAAAGAATGTTAAAAATAAATTAATAATAAACTTAGAAGAAAAAATGCTATTTATGTAGCCCTTTACAGTTTATGCAATACTTTCTTTACAACTTTGTGTGATAGGTAATAAAAACATAATCATTTCCATTTTACAGATGAGAAGCAGGATAAGAGAGTCTAAATAATTTGTCTAAGCTAGTAAGTGGTAGCACTGGGATTTAGTCAGTCAGCTAGCATTTATTAATTTATTCATTCATTTATTTATTTCTAGGCAATTGGGGTTAAGTGACTTGC